>NC_046322.1:25632292-25976042 GCF_009819535.1 Lacerta agilis
TTCCTGGATGGAGATATGTTAAATAACATGACAGTGGAGGTGGAAGAGAAATATGAGGCTGAAGAAATCAGGAGGAGAGGGGAGAACATTCTCTTGTGACTAACCACAAAACAGACCTCGTTAGTATGTGGCACCACAAGAAATGTTACATTTGTGCAAAATCCCTTTGTACGAAATCCTTGTGTTTCTCAGAACATGGGTAAAAGTTTATTATGCTCCAACATTTCTAGGTTAAAAGCAACAACCCATAGACCATCACCATGCACTTAAAATTAAATAGTGCAATGCAAAAGAAAAAAGAATTGGATGGTGGTGGTTTGCAGGAAAATAAATAAATTCAGGCATTAATTCTTTATAAGATGGGAACTGGGAATCGTTCATTTATATACAGTAGAGTATGAAAAGAGGGAAGGAAATAAACTAGACATTTGTTGCTGTGTTAGTGTATTGAATGCTTTCAAGCATATAATAACTCAGCATTTATTTTTGATATTCCAAACCATAATGCATAAATGAAAAATATGAAGAAATAGAATTAAAAATAGAACTTAGAAAGAAACTTTACCAATGTATTGTTAGTTTGCTCTTTCTGTCATGTTTTATTTTAGTTTAAGTAGCATTTGCTGTGCTAGAATTCAAATGAGGTGTGTGTTTGTGTATAATAACTTTAAGGTGAGAAAAATTACTTTTTAGAACTGCCACAAATTGCCAATGTATCCTGAAGACTTTCTTGTTTTAAATGATGCATCTGATGTTGAATTCAGGTTTCAAAATTCAACAAAGATGAGCAAATATACTTAAAATGTGGCTTCAGCAGCAACAAGAGCTATACATTTTCTATCACTCTGCTGCAAGCTTATATTGTGTGAGTGTTAAATATATAGTCTTAGATCCTGGCCTTTTGCTTTTGCTAGTATGAGCGTCCCTGGATTGGAGTTGCATCTAGGTGCATAGTTGTCAACCTTTTCCTTTTTTGTGGGAAATTCCCTTATTATAGCATTGGGAAACAGCAGGGAGAGTTGACAGCTATGCAGGTGATGCTCCTGCTGGTGGGGGAAATCATACTTTGCCAGTTCACCCTCTCCCCTGAAGTCCCTTGCAACCTCCAAAATTCTCCTCTGAAGAGTTAGAAGCCGCTGTGGAGTACTGTGGAACAGATACAGGGGGAAATAGATTAAAATCACCCCAACTCTTCTTCCCTCCTCTGGATTAAAGCCTTCTGTGTGGATGGAAAGAACCTTTCTGCCATGGACAGTTAAGTTGGGTTTCAACCTATAGTCCTGCATTAAGGGTTTAAATAAAGTCTATAATGTTTTGTAAGAACCCATTTTACATGCCATAAAGGTGAGTCTGACTGAAAACTGCCTGGGCTCTATTTTATTATTAATGGAAAACTGCCTGTTTCCTGGTAATTAGATGCCAAGAATTTTCTGAAGTTGCTGCTGATCCCAAAGATGTGCCATTGAGTGGGATTTATGATCGCAGAATAAAGTACTAGAGCGTCATATACTGTATAACAAAGTTAAGAGGCAATCACTAAGGCAATTTTCAACTTTGAAATATTAAATAGTGCACAAAAAACTAATGTAGTTTTAAAAACATAAATCTTAGTCTAGAATAAGATGTCTGAACCATTCATATGTGGCATTTTAGGTAATAATTGAAAAATACTCTTATTGTATGCTTAAATTCATTTTATAATTACCCTTTTCTTCATTTGCAGAAGGAACTGAGCCTTCCAAGAAGGGGAAGTTTGTAAGTAGTTGAAATTTCTTCTTTTTATTTTGTTCAATGCGCTCTGCATAGGGCTTGGCAGTGGCCAATGAAATGAAGGTTAAGTGTGGCAGTTGATTGTGCACAAAAAAGCTAACATCGTAAACCAACGCGCCATGTCCTTGTACTTCACTGAATGTTTCTTCTGGTATTAGTTAATAGTTTATAGTAGGAAATCATGAAAGAATTCTGGGTAGGCTATCAATTAAAAAATACATTAGAAATAAATCAAGTATAGGATATGTTCCTTTGGACTCGTTATGTTTGGAATTTCAAAAAATAGCTGAGAGAGACACGTACATAGACGGATTCAATTTCACCTTAATGTTGATGCCAAAAATAAAGTAGCTTAAAAATTAAACTAGTGCCAAGCGAGGCTAGCTAATATAATATTTAAAGAATCAAGGTATGGATTGTTAGAGCCTTGCAAGCATTTATTTGTATTGGTTTGGAAAATTAATGAGTTAAATATACTGACACCTCATGGTTAATAACTGCATTTCGTAAATTTGTGTGTCTTCACTTTATTTGTCTAACTGCACAAGTCTAGGCATGTTTATTCAGAAGTCCCACTTTGTTCAATAAGTTCAGTAAGTTAAATGCCATGTAAGTGTGCATAGAATTGCAGTCAAAGTACATGTTTAGCAGTTAATTTTTAAGGCCTGTGTTACTTTTTGTGCTTTTAATACTTTTCTTTACAATGCTTGGGTAAAATGGATGTCTGTGGCCTGAATTGGTTTTTTTCTCTCTTTTTTATTTTTTATTTTATTTTTATTGCTGTTTTTAAGCCAGTAGTGAATCTTCGGGAAGCTAGAGGCTGCAGTTTTTCTTTCCCCCAGTGCCTCAAATGTAGTGATGAGGGGGAATAGCATCTCCCCCACACTGATGCCTGCTGTTTCCTGCCCCAAGCTACATCTAGGAGGTGGTGGTGATTTTTAAAGAAAATGAGAGCCAGCAGCTGACTTAAAGGGTTCTAGAGAATATATAGAGGGACTTCTGAGAAATTCCACAAATCTTCAATGTACTTTCATGATTTCCTTGTTTTAAAACATATAAATGATGTTGGATTCAGGTTTAGATCAGTTTTTCAAGAACTTCTGACAGCTTGTTCTAAAACACACAGGGCTTGTTCAGCACTCCTGTCCCCAAGGCTTTGGTATTTTCTTGTATTGTCCTGTGCAGGGGCAGTGTGTCCTGTTCTGCCACTTGAGGCAAAACAGGAAGTGCCGCCTTGCCTTGCTACTACTGGAACTGCTTCTCCTCCCTCACTACCGCCTTCGCTGCTGGTGGAGAAGCAGCACCAGCAAGATCTCACATGATTTTGGGCAAAATTTTAGCCACAATCAGCACTGATGCTGGCACTATTTCCATGCTGCCAGCGAGGCAGACCAGGGGACCCATGGGGCAGTTGCCTTGGGAACTGTTGCCTAAATGGCAGAACTGGCTCTGGTCTCATGTAGGCAACCTCAGCAATATATACAGTTCCCAGAAGCCTTAAAAAACAGCTTTTGGTGAATTTTTGACCATTTAAATAAAGGGCATATTTGAAGGTGCAGTCAGAAGTGTTCACACAAAACTGGAGGTAAGAAAATGCAAGTGAAAACAAAACTAAAATTGCTTGACAGCTTAGCTCTGATGCATATTGCCCCCTTGTACATTATACCTAATTTCTCAAGTTATGAAAGCTATGGTCTCTAAAAAAAAAATTGGTACAAGTTGTGGACCATCATTAATAGTTGTCCATTTTTGTTTTGAAACAGACAAGTTTACCCGCTATTTATTGTATTAATGATGAGAACATGTAGTCTTCATATTTTTTGTTTTTGCTTTAAGTGCCACATATCTTGCATTGGACTAAAAAGGTTGAGAACTGCATGTACTTTTCAGAAATAGAAGCAGAACCAAGCTGTTGCTGTAATTGGAAACAAAATAATCTCTGACAAGGAAATCCTTTTCAATATTATGGCTTTGGAACATTGTAACATCACATTTATGAACTGAAGACGTAACTTTGATACTATCCTTGCCATGAGTTTACTTTTATATGTTAGAAGCTCTTCTGTGCATGTGGGTAAAAACTATTGTGGGAATACAGTGGTGCCCCGCTAGACGAATGCCTCGCTAGACGAAAAACTCGCTAGATGAAGGCATTCATCTAGCGGAAGGCTACCCCGCTAGACGAAAAAGTCTATGGGGCTGCCTCGCAAGACGAAAAAATTTTGTCTTTTTTTTTGCGGAGCGCGGCTGTCATTGCCGCTCCGCAAGACGAAAAACCCGCTAGACGAAAATTTTCGCAGAACGAATTATTTTCGTCTAGCGGGGCACCACTGTAGTAGAGTTTACATGGTAGAGGGTTTTGAAATACAATTGTACCAGTGGTTTTTTGTTTGTTTGTTTCAACATATTATCAGATTTATTTATCTTTTACTGAATCTCATTTTAATGAAATATGCCAAACTATAATCTGTGAAAATTTTGCATGGCACCATTTTGTTCTATTATCTAAATCAGTTTTCACACATAGAAAAATCAGGCTGTTGCAGGTTTTCCACATAATGATCATAAACCTCATTATGTGTTGGATGGAAAGCAGCTGATACCATCAGATGAGGTGCTGAACAGAAGACTCCAAATGCATACAACTTAATAGGAATTGTTAAGCTTCTTTTTGCTTGAGGCTCATTCTGACAGGTTTCCCAGAAGTTGATAAGGGTTTGTAATTGGCCTGTTTATCGGTGATTTTGAGTACGGATTATTGGCTTACCTTGGGGAAGAAGAGATAAAGGTAGGAAATAGAATGAAATCCTCCCACTACAGCCAAACAATAAAAGAACAATGGGACAGTATTACATTTTTTATGCAGAAGTCTGTATTTTTCTATTGTTAACTGTGTTCAACTCTACAGATTTAATATCTGATTTTAGATTTGTGTCACAGTGGAAAAAATGTGGTTAGAGACAATTGCCCAAACTGCATTGCATGCCTGTTTGAAATTGCAGTATTGGTCCAACAGTGTTGAATAGGTTTGTGATAATAGTCAAGGAGAATTAGTCATTAGCAGGGAGTACCTGCATGTAACTGTACTGCTTGCTTTACAAATACCGTAGTAAGGGAGTAGCAAAAGCAGCAAAGTATTGTTTTCAGAATGATCAGCTGTGTAACATAGAACATGCCTCTTCTTTTAGATATTAGGCAGCCAGTAACATCTCTTACAGTTGATTGACTGTTCTTAAGTCCATGTTAATTAAATTGAGAAATCAGCTGTCGTTAACAGATGCAGACAATTTAAAATGTAGATTAGCAAGTGAGAAAATCCTTTATGAAAGAATGTCTTGAAATCAGGAAGAAGATACTAGATTTTGTCTGGGGTGGAAATAAGGCTCAAGTAACACTATCAACATTTTCAAACATATAGTGTGAACTACCGGTATATAGTGTGACCATACCAAGTCAGACATTTGCCCATTCAGCTCAGTTCTGTCTACATTGATGGGCAGGACCAGTCTCAGGGTTTCAGATCAGCAACATTCACAGCCCTAGTTAGAGATGCTGGGTAGTGGATCTGGAAGGTTTTTTTTATGCAAAGCAGATGCTCTACCACTGAGATATGACCCTTCTAGTCCTTTTAATTGTGAATCATGATTCTTTTAATAATTCTCCTTAATTACTTAGAAGACAGCAGTTGTAAGTCAACCTGGTTGTAAATATAAATTTTCTAGTTTATGCTTGTTGATGGAATTCCCCTAATGTTCCTACTATGTCAGAATAACTTGTGAAAATATCCACAATTGTATATATGGGTAAATTAACAAAAGTGGTTCATAGAAGAAATAGTCATTTCTGGGTGTTTACCTCTGTTGAGGTAAACTGGCATGCTTCTTAAAACTATCTATCTAAACAAGCAATCAAGGAGAACTTCCCAGAATATATATTTTTATATCTGCATACATTCAGATTATGTTTCTCAATGTTTCTTGGTTGATTTTGTAATAGCTTTAAGAGCAGTAAAATAATAATTTTGATTATGGTGACTTGTTTTTCTATATAGTCGTACCTTAGTCCCTGAATAGAATGCATTCTGCGAGTCCGTTCAACTTTCGAAACTGTTCAAAAACCAAGGTGCGGCTTCTGATTGGCTGCAGAAGTATCCTGCAGCCAATCAGAAGCCACGGAAGCCGCGCTGGATGTTCGGCTTCCGAAAATCATTCAAAAACTGGAACACTCACTTCTGGCTTTCAATCGTTCGGGAGCCAAAACGTATGAGTTCCAAGGTGTTCGGCAACCAAGGTACGACTGTGTGTGTGTGTGTGTGTGTGCTTATATATATAAGCTAAATTATTGCCAGTTTCTAAAAATGAATATTATTTTACTCTGCTTATGAAATCAAGTTTACTAACTTGTGATATAGTAAACAGGTCAGCTATAGTGGCTACATCTTAATATGGACAGAAGTTCCAAAGTTTTTGCAATTTTGCACAGAAGCTTCACTACTCTTAATCTTTAACTAGATGAGGCCAGCCCTTTGGCAAGCACTTTAAATGTATAATATGTTGGGGATAGTAAAGGATAACATTATCAGTTTCATTTTCAGTGAGCTTCTTATGCAAAGTCCTTGATTGGATTTTGAGAGGAAGTAGGGGAAATTAAACTTGAAATCATGCCCCAGTGAGTGGAAGGATGGAGGATGGGGGCATGAAATAGGGATAAAGCATGAGTAGGACACACACTGAGGAGAGTGGCCAGTTAATGGAGAAGAGAAGGAAAGAGGGTGGCAATGTAGTAGTAGTGAATACAGAAGTCTTTGGAGAGGAAGACAGAATAGGATTACCAGACTGGAAGGGGCCTTTGTCACTTAAAAAGCTTTGTTGATTCTGTCAGTATCGACATCATATTACAGAGCTCCTTTCAATCATGTAATGCTAAAATGTAGCATCAGAAATACCAGAAGGGAGCTTCTGTACAAGATGACCTTCCTGCTGCAGTATTAGTGAAGGAGAAAAAAAGAAGAATGTGAATTCTGTTTGGTGTGTGATTAAGAAGCCCCTCAGCCATCCTCTTCATCCTCTGCTTACCTACTCTCTCTGTGTTCCTTTGGCACACAGTTCTTCTCTTAGGAGACTGGTGTGCTGACAAAACCTATACATACTTGACCCTCTCATGTCAAGGAGTGTGCCAACATTCCTAATTTGCTGCTTCCAGCAGGCACTTGTTTGGATATTGAGCCTGCTCTGGTTGTTTCTATTGCAACATTTTTTTGGTTGTGGATTATGTGGACACATAAATGAATAATGGGAATATTTATTGCTGCAATACCAGTACTACCTCTTAGCATGAAACACAATGTGACAAAAATTTGTGCCTGCTTTTGAACACTATTGTCTGGAAATAAATTGTTCTTTTGAGTAACAGGATATGATCTAGGGAATGCAAATCAAAATGTCAGAAATTCCTATCAACCTGAAAAGGGCAGCTGAGAAGCCAAAGAAAGAACACAGTAGATTTTTAGTGCACATTCTATATTTCTCACTTCACCTCTTCCTTTGTGCAGCTTATGTGTTCCTGGAGAAGCGTATCATTATTAAAAGAAAAGAATACCCTGCAGGTAAAAGGTCTCTAGCAATCACTAACAAGACCCAATAGATGAACCTGACAAAATTGGGCGGAAACAGCAAGCAGGAAGAAGTCAAAAAGAAATAAAGTGGACCACCTGCCAATCTTATTTTATGTGGTGCTTCAATGATGTTTTTTTCAGTCTCTTTGTATATCTGGTAGACTGCTTCTCTTCATATAGTTTTTGTCTTGTCCTATGCCCTGACCTGTTGATCCTGCATTTTTTAAATGTTAGTCTTTTCATTCTTTGGCTCAGAAATAGGGAACAATGGAGCAAAAGCCTGTGGAGATTTAGATAGGAGAAAATGATAGAGAAGAAATCATCCTAAATCAAAGAACATTTTAAGTGGGTTTAATTGTTTTCATGATGAATGGGATTACACATCATAGGTAAACTGAATTTGGTATAATAAAATGTGTTTTACTATATGCAGAATTATTTTTTGTAAGGAAAAAATATTTATATACCCTTGACCTTTCCAAGATCCAGCTCATAATTCTCATCTATTGTACATGGATTTTATATAAGCACAAGTTCCTGTATGGTTAAATCAGACAGTTAAACTGCACCCATAATTATAAAAGCAAAACACCCTAAAGAAAATTCAGAAGATTGGCAGGGTGCGGGAGAACAAAAATCTGTAGGACCTAGCATTGAAAATATGACATGGTAGGCACCAGGTGAGCTTTTCTGTGGAGGTGTTCAACTGATGGGGTGCTATAGTTGAAATAACACTCTCTCAGCATCATCCTTCTCAGTTCTGCCTATCTTAATTATATGAGAGAACCCTGGTATCTGAGGCTTCAGTAATTCAGGGTTCCCTCTCACTAACTAGTTAGTTGGTAACATGCATTGCACATCTATGTGATTTGTAGGAGAGTTCTCTTCCTATGTTATTTCCATATTCGGTTGTATTTTTATTTACTATTTTCATTGTTTTGATTAATCACCTCTTATGGTTTGGATTGTTTGTGGTAGAAAAGTGGGATGCAGAGTTTAAAATGTAGAGAAATGTAGGGATGTAGGAGTAGCATTTTGTGGATAGGAATATTCAGTGTTAATAACTTTGTAATTATAAGAGAGCTGGACCATAAAGAAGACTGATTGCCGAAGAATTTATGCTTTTGAATTATGGTGCTGGAGGAGACTCTTGAGAGTCCCATGGACTGCAAGAAGATCAAACCTATCCATTCTGAAGGAAATCAGCCCTGAGTGCTCACTGGAAGGACTGATCCTGAAGCTGAGGCTCCAGTACTTTGGCCACCTCATGAAAAGAGAAGACTCCCTGGAAAAGACCCTGATGCTGGGAAAGATTGAGGGCACAAGGAGAAGGGGACGACAGAGGACGAGATGGTTGGATGGTGTTCTCGAGGCTACCAACATGAGTCTGACCAAACTGCGGGAGGCAGTGAAAGACAGGCGTGCCTGGCGTCCTCTGGTCAATGGGGTCATGAAGAGTCGGGCACGACTGAACAACAACAACAAGAGGAACAAGCCTTGCCTGAAGCATCATGACTTCCGCAAAGGGAAGGCCAGACTCATCAACCCTTTGGAGCTCTTTGAGAGTGTAGATTTAAAGGCAATATACTTTTTGTGTATACAAGCATTTGCAAATGTTACTATAGTTAAAAACTTCTTGTTTTTTTGTCTTCATTAAAAAAAAACTGCTGCTGAAAGACTTTGGTAATATCTAGTATTAAGGACTGAAGCAGTTCTGAGGGAAATGTATTTATGTTATTTTTGTATAAATCTGTAAGACAAATAAAATAATTAAATGTAGAGGCAGCCCTAAACATGGAAAAGATTACACCCAGGGCAAAAGCTTTGACTGTACAACAATGATAGTTCCTGTTAGGGCTAACAAATATTGACTAGCTTTTTCATCTCCATTCACAGCTTCCTTCTGATTTGTCCCTCTGCTCTTCCCTAACTTCTTCTCAAACATTGATAGAAGCAAGTTAGTTTAAGCTACTAAATTTACAATAATTACTGTTGCAGCCTTTTGGCAACTATTGAGCAGAAACATCCTTTGCCTTCTAAACAATTGGCCTTTGCTGCTCTAATGCCTCTATTGTGGCTACATATAATTGCTTTCAAGCCTGATTCTGTAGCAACCTGGATAAGAGAGGTGAGAGAAGAGACTGGTCCATGGAAACCATAAATGGTTGGTTTGACTAGTAAGCAAAGCCAAGCGGTTTGAGCATTTGAATCTATTGCTGGCTTGGCTTCCTCTGTGCTGGAATTCCAATTTATAGATAATGTTTCTTTACCTTAAACATTTTGCAGTTTATCTCCTCATATTGGAATGTGACACATTTTTATTGTCTTGGATGACACGTGTGCAAAATTTCAGATTTCTGGTTCATGTACAACTTTACAATAACAACTTTGATACCCCATGAGTTAGTGAGTCAGCCTTGTGAGTAAGGTTAAAATGTCTTTAGGTATGCATTGTGTATTTCTTACTCTTTTCTTGGATTTCCTGTTCTTTTATGCTTGTTTGAAAGCCATAAGTTTAGCTGTGAATATAACTGGAAATTTCACACAGTCCTATCTCACATTATTTAAATATAGGTTCTTTCATTCCCTTCAAAGTTGACGTTAGTTGTCTCATTGAAAAGTTAAAAGTCTAACTTGAAACCACATGGATCTTTTTAAGCATTTGCCATTCCTTTAAAAATAATCAGATCCCAGCAGCTTCATTTCAGCACTATTCTTTAATGGTTCAATGGCACCTCAGTAGGAGCCTGTCAATTGAGAACCTGCCAACATTCAATTCTAGCTGGCTGCCAGGGACTAAAAACTTTGATTACAAACTTGCTGAATCTGACATTACACTAGAGAATAAAACAGAATGTACTCTAAAGCATTTCAGTAAATTACATCACCAGAAATTTCTATGTACAAATAAGAATGAAGTGCTTCTAGAAAAATGGAACACTAAATTTCTTCTTGAGCCTTTTCCATGAATATTTTAAACATATTTAGTGTCCATTTGACATCAGAACTACAATATGCAGGTAGTTCCAGATTACTTTGATTTTTTACATCTTTAGTAACTAGAACTTAGGTATATGCCCCTTTGTATATTGTCTCAAAGAAGTCAATTTAAAGAGGAAATGTGATAGACTGGAGTTAGATAGCAGGAGTTCAGAGTACCCAGAGTATTAGTTTACTTGGGACAAGACATTTCTGATGTACAGTCATATCTCTGTTTACATAACTCTCTGGTTACGTAAACTTTGGGATGTGTGCACGGCAAACGCGGAAGTATTTTACTGGGTTTCGCCGCATTCGCAGAAGCGGTCTGCGCATGCACAGTGTTCCTCAGGTTGCGGAAACCTTGGGATCTGACCAGACCTCTGGAACGGATCCCGTCTGCAACCGGAGGTACCACTGTATTGCTATCTGTGTGTGGGGGGGGAATCATCAGGTTGTTGTTTCTGGACCCAATTCATGTTTCTGCTTTTGACTTCTAAACCGTTTAACTCTGGTTATCTCAGGGAATATCTGTTCTTGTATAGGTCCCTCTCCCAGTTTTGTGATACACTGATACCTTTAAGTGTCAGGACACATTCTGGAACAGCATTTTTGACAGCATGGGAAGGAATTCACTGTCCTTCCACCCCACTATTTTAGCACTTCCTCAAGGCAATAGGGCAGCAGAAACTGTGGTTCACAGTTCCCTAAATGGAATCTGAACTGGGTGCTAAAAGCATCCATGGCCTTTCAGGCCTATGGCCACATGTACCCTCAAGTTCCTGACTTTAAAACTGGTATTCATGCTGGCTGTTGAATCTATGTGAAGGGTCTCAAAACTCCTGCGATCCCCTGTTACGTATTTTACATCAGGAAGTAGTGGTGCTCACATCCATCTTTTGTTTATAGGATTAATTCAGTATTTCACAGGTTACAGGAGGTTCTTCTGCCCACATTTTCTCCAAACTCTTTGCAAGCCCAGTAAACACATGCTAGATGTGTGTGGTGTTCTCTGCTTCTCTTTGGACGGAACTGCTGAATTTAGGGAAGGGGAGGGTCTCTTTCCATCTTTTTTCCTTAGGGAAGAAAGTTATCTTGGGGTGGGAGTAGTCTTCTTCAGCTGCCTTTAAGGAAAATTACACCATTGTGGATATCTGTCGGGCAACCATTTGGGTTTCCTCCATATTTTTGCCAAACATGATAAAATTGAAGGTTCTGCAGAAGGGCTGCTTGATCCCAGACACCCACCTTGGATCCTATGACTCTAATGTATTCCAAGAGACAGAAATGCTCTCGATACATGACTTGGGGTGGGGTGGAGTGGAAGTTTTCTTACCATGATTTTCTGTTTCCAGTTATCTCAGGAAATACATTCTGCTTGCCCTTCTTTTATGGGATTAGCATGATCGTATTATGTTAGTGCTTTCTGTGTGCACTTTGCACGCTTGGTGTTAGGGTGCCCTGATCAGTGGCTCCTTTCTCCTGTTGGTTCTGCACTGTATTTCTCTACCCCCCCCCAATGTTTCATTTCTCACCAAGTTTAATTTTAAGCGGGTGGCTCAGTGGCCTGTATCGTGGTTTTCTTTCCATGGATGTCTGTGAAATCATTGATGAGGGTTGAGGAGTTTTCCTTCCTTTGGCAGTTGGTCTGGAGGGTGGGGTAAACCCTCCCTCTGATAAGATGGCTAGAAGAATCCATGTTCTGCCTCTATCAGCAAGCAGAATGTGTCATCCCAAGAGACAGGATTTTCCTCTATGAGACAACTGCAAACAAATTCACAGTAAGAAAACATCACTTTTTTCTTTCTGTCCTTAAAGTCATTATTTTTCTTTTAAACCACTTAATAGTATAAATAACACTTGGTTTTAAATATTCTTTAAAATTGCAGTAGATCCAACATGTAAAATCTTTCACCGTAAGTTCCAAATGTTAGGTGGCATTTTATGCTACATATTTGATCTAAATTATGAGTTTGATATAAATGTTGATCTTTTTCTTGTTGTGAAAGTCATAAACCATACTGTACTTTCTGTTCAGAACAGTTTTTAGAAGTGTGCTGCTTTGTGCAAAGCACCATGCTATTTTCTGCAACCATTATGAAATGTGATATATTATTCTATACAGCAAAGCTGTGGGCTGCACAACTTAATATGAATTCACATGCATACATTTTTTTGCAATAATAGAGTCTCATACTTGTTTGTATATGCTTTCATGTTCTAAGACTTAGATATCTTGTGAAGCAAAGTACATATATAATACCTTAGGCTTACTTAGATGGGAAATGGACAAATCTCCTGTTTTCATGGCATCATAGAGCTGCAGAATTGGAACAGATCCCAAGCAGGGGTGGACTTTGGTAATATGGTGCCCTAAGCGAGGACAAAATTTATCATGCTCTCAACTTTGAGTAGGTACTATATGCCATACATCTAGGCAAACCCCTGCAATTCAGGAATCACAGCTAAAGACTCCCTAAGAGATGCCCATCCAGCCTCTGTCTAAAAACCTCCACTGAAGGAGAGTCCACCACTCTCTGAGGTAGTCCATTCCACTGACAAGCAGCTCTTGCCATCAGAATGTTCTTCCTAAGGTTTACTTGGAATCTCCTTTCTTGTAAGTTAAATCCATTTTTATGGGATGTAAGAACAATTGAGAAAACATACTTTCCCCATCTTCCGTGTGATGGCCCTTCAAATATCTGGAGATGCCCATCATACAGTATCAGCTCTCAGTCTTCTCAAGGCCAAACATACCCAACTCGCTCAACTGTTTTTCACAAGGCTTGGTTTCCAGACTCTTTATCATCTTGGTAGCCCTCCTCTGCACATGTTCCAGCTTGGCAAAATAATGCCTAAAATTGTGCACTAACAGGTAAAGTTGATGAGACCATGAACTAAACCAATTAGACTAAAACGTGTTTGTTAACAATATTTTAAATGGCACGGGATGGGGAAAAGACTCAGATCTGTTCATATTTATTTTGGGATAAGAATCCTTTGATTCACTGCCAGTCTTTGATTTGTTTATGCATTCATGATATTAATCAAAAGCTGAAATGATCTGAAAGAGAATCTCTGTCCTGGGAAAACCTGGGATTTTCAACCTAGGTCTCTTCTGTTTTGGATATGGCAGCCATTCTGCTCCCATAAGGTAAGAATTCACAGGCGTCAGGTGAGCAGTAAGACTTGTTCTCTTTTATGCCAAATTCCTAGAAGTATTGACCTGAGATGTTCAGTACTGAAGGAAGGTGTTTGTAGAAAACCCTGGAATATAGAGGGCTTGTTTAGAAACCCTGAGAGATTCTTTGGAGCCTAGATTGTTTAAGCAAGCAGCTAAGTAGGCTCAATTATGGCGGAGGGGTAGGGCAGCTAGAACGCTTAACATCCAATCGGCTGCTATTTCTTTCTTTAGTGAAGGCAGTATACTAAGTGGACCCTTGCGCAGATTTCTTGGTACGCAAAGCACTCAAGGGTTGGCATGGGCTCCAACCGCTCAGTAGGGATGGCAGGAGCCCTATTACATTTGATATCCTTGTTCAAATTCATAAACATTTAAGGTGGATTTGCTGGTCAAAATTTGAGGCCAGGCTATTATCGGCAGCTTATTCAATTGCCTTCTTTGGGGCCCTCAGGATAGGGGAGGTGGTCTTTGAAAATCACACTGGCCGGGGAATTAGGCTAGAGGACCTGCAGCTGTCCACCTCAGAATTAACGTTACATATTCGGCAGTCAAAAACGGACCAGAAGGGGTTAGGAGCATGGATGCGCCTGCAAGCAACAGGTCACAGTGGCCCTTGTCCTGTAAAGGACACAAGGCCCTTCCTCGTCTCAGACCAGCATCTCCCGGTCCCCTACTGGTCCATCAGGACGGGTCACTCTTAACACGCCAACAATTTACACGGGTCATGCGTAAGGCTGTGGCTGCTTGCGGTCTTCCCCAGCTAAATTTGCCGCGCATTCTTTTCGAATTGGTGCTGCAACAACTGCCATACATCTGGGCTTGTCAGTAGAGAGAATAAAGGATTTAGGACGTTGGAAGTCAAAAGCATATAAAGGTTATCCCTGCAATTCCCTATGATCACCTGTGGGCCCGTATCCTTAGTTCTTTCTCTCTTACTCTTCTTTCAGGAGGCCGACTGGTGCGTATTTGGATGGTAGGCCACAGCATTGTGCATTGGGCCAGGGATTGTGCCTTTCATCGTGGAATGGGTCATAATTTGGGGCTCCCCCTACGGGTCAGCATATCGTGGTTATCAAGGAGGGGGATGCGCTGGGACGAGTTTCTCCCTGCAGTGAAAGCCAGGGCCGCTTCCCCCAATGCTTTGTTGGTGCAGTTGGGTGAAAACGATCTGGCCTATTGCAAAGGCGTTGACCTGCAATGGAAGATTTTTAAGGACCTTGATGAACTATTGGCTGATTTCCCGATGATGACCATCCTTTGGTCTTCGCTGCTCGAGAGGCGTGTTTGGCGTGATTGCATTTGCCCCATTGCTGTGAACGGAGCCAGAAAGTTGCTGGAAAAGGTGGTGGCCCGCCAGGTGATTGTGCTGGGGGGTCAGGTCATTCCTCACCCCGCCATAAGATTCAGTGAGTTGACTCTTTATCGGAATGATGGTGTGCATCTGTCAGATGCCGGAAATGATGTTTGGCTTGCTGATAACGTACTGGCTATTAGGTATTGGTTGCGGGTGTGAGGGTATTGGCGGTGAGCCATTCTGGCTCGATTGGCGGTTAGGCATTGGATTATCTCGGGAAGGCTAGAAGGTGTGTGTGTGGGGAAGGTTGGGCCATCACCTCCCCCAAATGCTGAAGGGTACTTCGCTAAAGGAGTCCGAGGGGCGTGGGCGTGTCCAGAGCCGTGGAAGGTGAAGGCCTAAGGCACGCCCCATATCGGTGATCACAGGGTGAGTTCCTAGCTGATATGCAGCAGCAGGGCTCTCCCATCAGTGGTTAACCCTTCCCAGACTGCCAGCACGACGTACTGGAGTCAGATATAGTCAGTTAGGTCCAATGCCTAAAGCCAGTACCGCTCAACATCCGTAACCAATAAAGTTGTGGCCTTTTCTTGCCCATTTAACCTTACTTATGGTGTCTTGTGTCTCATTTATCATGGGAGGGGTTGGGCTATTGACATGCAAAGGTTTACAAAGTTTGTAAACTGTGTTTAGGTAAGTTACAGGTAGGTAGCTGTGTTGGTCTGCCATAGTCAAAACAAAATAAAAAAAATAAAAAGAATCCTTCCAGTAGCACCTTAGAGACCAACTAAGTTTGTTCTTGGTATGAGCTTTCGTGTGCATGCACACTTTTTCAGATGGTGTTTAGGTAATATTGTGTACAAAAGCTGTGTGGAAAAACACACGCTATACAATCAAAAATAACCACAGGCTGTTTTTTACATTTCACTTAAGGGTTCTGAAGTGTGGCACACCCTATTTGTGATTTTCATTTTTTTTAGAAGGTTGAATAAGTTGTGTAAGAAATACCGGTACCTTGCATCTGGTGTTTTATAGTACCCTTGTTCACCACGGCTCTGGTGCAAGCTATGGCCATTATTTCAGTTCACACCTTGTTTCTCTTTGCTGTACCAGGTGAGACAAAATAGGACCTAACGCGAATATTTCATCAGTGAGTCAATTCCCCACAGCAGTATTGCAAATGTCCTATATGGTGTTGAATTGGGTCGCAAGAGTTTCTGAAAGCAAAGTTTGGAATTCATGTTAGAAATGTAGGTAGGAACATACAAAGCTACATTTTACTGAGTCAGACCTAGCTAGCTATGCATTGCCTGCATGACAGACAGTGGCCCTTGAGGATTTTAGACAGACTTCTCTCCCAGTCCTACATGGAGATGCTGGCGATTGAACTTGAGAGTTGAGATCTTCTGCATAGAAAACAGATGCTGTACAGCTAAGTTACAGCTCTTCCCTGCCAAGTAGGTGATATCAGTTGGGTGAGAGCCAGTTGGTACCCTTGCATGAGCATAAGGGTTTTGATTGGCAGTGGGGGGTTAGTTTGTGGAAGGAACATATTTGCTGTGGTGCTTGGGCATGGTACTGTCGGGGTATGGGAAAAACACTTCTCCTTTTTCATGAGTGGGTAGTGGATGCCTCTGCTGGTGCAACAGCACTGTGAAAACAAATTAGATACCCCTATGTGTTTAAATTCTATTGGAGATATTTCAGCTTCTACTGTGGACTTCACAGAGGTAAACATGTAACAGGTATTTCAAAGCCCTAATACATGGTTGCATCCTTGATTTGAATCAATAATGTGACTTGTATGTCCTAGTTTTTGAGTCAGAGATGGCCTGAGTAGTTCACTGAGTGTTACATGATGTGCATGTTGACATTTTGCAGTGTAGATTCTTCCTCAGAAAAAAGAGTCGTGCATTTGATATATCTGCAGTCAGATTTTGGGAATGATTAGAAGAGGTAAGAGTTGAAGTTTGAAATTTTGGAGAAACACTTTGGTCTCCTAAGAGAAGAGCTGAGAGAAAGCTCTGGGGAGTAATTGGAAATCCATAAAACACAATTGTTGGAAAAAGTTCTGAAATGCAGGTTATTTAGGTGTTGAATGGACAGTTCTGTATTATCTATAATTTGCTTTTCCTTGTAACAGACTGCAAAATATGTTACTATTTTTGTGTGTGTGTGGAAGAGAAACTGAGGCATGAGAGGGTGATATTCAAGTTTTAATAATAATAATAATAATTTGTATAACGCCCATCTGGGAGGCTTCCAAAAAAAAAAAAATCAAATACATTAAAATATCACACATTAAAAGCTTCCCTAAACAGGGCTGCCTTCAGGGCTGCTTTTAGCCACTGAGTCTAGGGCTAAGGTGAAAGTTGAGCCCAGACAATGTTCATTATTCAGCCTTCTGAGCCACAGTGGCTCATTCTTTTCTTATTTTGTCACATATGTATTCATAGGGGAGGTTTCATAGGACCCGTACAAATTCTTAGAACTTTAATTGATTTACTTGCTGCATTTATATAACTTTATGGTAATATGCCCAAGGCAGTGAAAACCCTAAAATGTTGACTGAAGCAAACCTGCACAAAAACACAGATCAAAATAATACAAGAGCAGAATTCTTTCAGACCATTGGTGGTTCCATCAGTTACTAACAGGCCAGGCTTAGGAAATGCATTCTATCTTTTGCCTTCCCCTCTTGGCATATGGGCCTTTATATCACCTGGAAAGATGGGAGACATGCTATCCCTTCTAGACACTCTCAGGCCATCTTGAGTTTTGTTTCCATTTGTGTTCAGAATTGGTAATGTTGAGTCTTTATTAGTTAAACTTATGTGCTGATCCATGTTGGCTGTGAACATGGGCGTAGACAGAATTTATTTTAGGGGGGCAAGCTTTATGTTAGGGGGCAGAACTTACCGGTAGTTATCTGTGATGCAATTGATCGGTTAAATATTTTTATTTATTTGTTTGATTTGGGTGGGGCAGCTGCCCCCACCCCGCACCCCCCTGGATACACCCATGGTTGCAAAAGAGCAGTATTCTCACTATTTCTCTGGTTGTCTAATAAAGGTTTAAAAATACCCAGGAAACATTTTTAAAAAACAACATTAACAAGCTGAGAATCACTGCTGTGTGCATGCCGTATAATTACCCTGTGATATTAATGGGTTTTCTTTCGGATTCCCTTTCTTGTTCATATTGTGCTTTTATAAAATATTTTTAACATTTTCTTTTTTTTAGCACAAGTACAAGCTCCTTCAAATAAGATGATTAACTTTCAATCACGAATTAAGGAACAGCTGTGCTTCAGTGTCATGTGTTCCTTCCTAAGCTTGGAATAATTTTCTGGACGCAAAGGGAAGGAACTTAACTTCCTGTGATTTTATGCAGAAACAGAATTTTGCTCATCTGTAAAACGATAATGGGACAACCTAAACAAGATATATAAATCATTTTTGATAGGGTCATAAAGCTTGTTGTATCTTGGATGTGTGCTGAAGAATAGCATTTTAAGTATATTTTGTTGCACTTCTTAATTTTTTGTTCTGTTCCGAAATCTGACAGTCTCTGTGGCAAGGGGCGGGCAGATTTTCATTCCTCTGAAGAGAAAAGTCTGCATTTTAGGAAGGAAGCTGCTTCTTAGAATATTAGAAATGAGTCGATTGAGATACAGTCCTGAAGCCTTCTTTCTGCTAGCAAAATCAGTGCAGTACACTTGCGGTTAACCTGGAAGAAAGCTGCTGACATTTCTCCGTGACAGCTAGAAGTGGAAGGACCCAAACTTGCAGTGCTCCCTCCCCAAAGAGATTGTTAGTCCATTCCTTTATAGTGGCTCATTTGGGCTCTCTGTCATCACCAGGATGCTGCCACTGAATGTGTGTCATGGTTACAGTAGAATGTGGTAACGTAACAGCCATGAAAGCCCAACGCGAAAGGCTGCAAATTCCAGGGCTGACCTTGGAGTAAGTATTGTCTCCCTTTTAATATTTTAATGCTTTCTGCATGGCACTAGCTTTTGTGCAAGCTGTAGTTATTTAACATGCGTTTGTGCTGACAGGCTTAGAGCACTGCAGCTTTAGGTCGCAGGAACATTTTCAGAATGCATTTCAGTTGCTGATCGCAAATGTGTGAGCCTAAAGCAAGGATATTGCAGTATATTTCAGGTTAAAATATACTGCATACTTAAAATCACTGAATGCATGAATGTGAGCATCCTAAAAGCATACTGTGAAATAATGCTTTGGTAGGCCACGGTGTTCGTTTCTCTCTCACACCCTTTCTGTTTCTGTTTGTTTATCCCAGTGCTGCCTTTTTGAAAGGCCTCTTTCTCTGCTGAATAATAGAGAGCTCTGCAAGAGATTAGGGCATAAGAGGAATGCTATTTGTGAAAATTCATTGCGTATGATCCATGTTTTACTGTGTAGAGTACTGGTGAACTGTATTGCTTTCTGACATTTCTGCTTGGTATTCTAGTCTTTGCATTAAATGTGTTTGTGTAGGTAAGGGCTTTGTTTACTTAGTGATGTTTTAGGACTGATGGACTCATTTGAATGATTCTAGTTTGCATTTAGAAAACAGCTACAGTACATAAAAACATACGTATTTGATTTACAGTGAACATGTTGACCATAATGTCTGATTTTTAAAGTGCCAGTCCATTGATTCTGAATTAACCAGCCAGTGCAAAATGTGTTTATTTTTGTGTCCCACCACAATTTGCTACATAGATATAGATGTGTATCAGCACACACACACATGCAGTATTCTCTCAAGATGTTATTTTTGTAGGTATTGAATAGATTTAATGTGCCAGTTATTCTGCTTTCCTAAAGAGAATAGGTCATCTGTAAGGTCAGCTTACTTAGCTGTGAACCATTTTGCCCATCTACAAAATGGATATGTTATTTGATATACATTTGCATTTATGCATGCGGTGCCACTTCCAGTGAGTTGTAACTGATACAAAATATTAATTCTGTTAGTAAAAATGGCATTCTGGTATCTTTGACCACCTTTGATAACTAGATTACAGAAACACTGACACTAATAAAGGTAGTAGTTTCTGTCAGTGTTTCATTTATTGTATGTGATGTGTAGATAGTATCTTGAAAGAATTACATAAATGAACTGATAATGGTTTGCTTGCTGTTTATTTTATTTGAGCATACCTTTTGTTAAAAAGATGGAGTCCAGTATTTCTCTATACTTGGAGTTTTGCTTGATTGTAAATTTACCGTATATAAAAGTAAGAAATAATAGTAAGAAATTCTTGATTTTGTAAAGTATTGGGATGTGATTGTTTTTAGTCTCAACATTTTATTATTTTCTGTTATATAGCTTTTATGTCTGACTTAATGTTTGACATATTTCATTTACAAAGTTTCTAAGGTAAAAATGATCCATTACGTTGCATTGGCAACTTGATAAAATTCTAACTCTTAACTATTGGTCAATTTTTAGACACAATGACAGCTGGCAAACTTTGTATTTTTTTGTTACTAATTTTATTTTTATTTTCCACTAAAATTGGTGCATTGATGGACTTCATCTTAAGAATCGGGTATTCAAAGTTTGGGCTGGATGTTTTTCTTTGATAGTATAGTCTTTAACTCAATTTTGCAAACATTTTATTAATAATCAAAATAGCAGTATTTCTGAAGGGAGCCATGGACTCCAGTAGGCATAGTTATATCTTCTGTTTCCACACCGTCTCTGGCCTGTGTACCTCAGTTCTGCCCAGTTAACTATGATATTTGCCATTTTTCAGAATAATTTGGATGACATGGAGTATTAATATTGGTAGTTGGCCTGTTGCCATTATTGTTGGTGTTATGGCTGGTGGAGTTATATTAGTAGTATTTTAAGAAAATTCTCACCACAAACAATTTGTGTCAGGTTTATTGACACAAATAAACATAGGCCGGAATTAGGCACAGTGATACAGATTTGATGTATGCAAGCACAGTCATGTTAAATTTTCACAGATGTCTTTCTGGAACAAGTATTTAAGATATCAGGTATTCATAATTCAATGTTTAGACACTGCTGTTGTCAGTGACTGTACCATATTTTCACAAATGGCATTCTCAAAACTAAAAACAAATAGTAATATTTTCATTATTATTTATTTTACTTGTATTTTCCTCTAGGCCTGTTGCATTTTTTATTTTTATTTTTTCTTATGTGTATGTGTTAGTGTTGCATTTAAAGTACTGAAATAAGTTTTCAATACTTCTTTCAGCCAATTTTCATTCAGCGTTTGCACAGTGCAATATTGTAGCCAATGAGGTTCATCCGAGGCATGATCATTGTTAATTGCCCCCCCCCCCCGGTGCATGGCAATTCAGAATTGAAGGCAATCAGTTCTCCTGAAAGTTTGCAGACTCTTTCTTTTGTGCATCAATTTGTGTACTCAGATTTGTGCTAATTTCATTTTTACAAGCAATGTATGCAATTTTTATAACAAGATTTGTTTTTTTAATTGCTCCATGTGATTGAAGACTTTCTTATAATGAAAACATTTGCATGGTTAATCCCATCCCCCCTTTTAATTAGGAAGATACAGAAAAGTTAGGGGTCTTTTGACATAACTTTTTTTTGTTTGGCTTTCCTCAATGTAGAGAAAACCAATTTCCTGTCTACTGATTGTGCTTGAGGCCAGACTCCCTTAATTCAGTCATACTATAGGATTTTTACTCAACTTCTGTTTACTAGAGATGACATTATTTTAACTTTCAGTCTCACCCCAAGAAGCCTGAGCCCAACCCCAACAAGCCCTTGCAGTCCATGCAGTCCTCTGTACGCTTTTCATTTTTGGAGGTAAGCAACTAAACTTCCATTGTTGCAGTTCTCTGCCTTCCACATTGAAGAGGGGGAGTAGATAATTGAAGTATGTATGTATGTATGTATGTATGTATAGTCAAACAAATATTGGTAGCTTTAAAAATGTTTCCTCAAAGTAAATTAATTTGCATGTGTGGTAAGATAATACTGGTAGAGTTAGAGGTGGTAGCAGTCTTTGGATTTCTGAAGATTCAAAGTTTGTGAATAGCCTTACTAATGCACCAGTTTGGCCATCATGATAAAATGTGATTTATCTTTTCATGAATGATCTGTAGTGAGCCTTGGGTTCACACATTTCTTGCTTCCTCTCCTCCAGCACCAGAGGAGATCAGAAGCTTTTGCTTCCATTCCATTTTCATAATCCATGGTTTGAAGTTGACTTGTTTTTTGTTTTTTAAAAAACCTGTTAAAATTAACAGAGTTTATCATATTCAGACAAAACAGGAAGTTGCAGATAGTCTCGAACAGAAGCAAAATTTTGCAATCCCATGGCAAAATGAGCAACATACAAACTGAAGGCTTGCTATGGCTTGTTTCAGTTAGTTCAACCTTCTTTCCAGAAATTATTTGACCACTTGCGGGTTGCCTAGAATTCAGTTATTCTTTTGGTCCATCATGATTACGATTGCCAGCTCAAAAGTTTAGTACTTCATAGCTCTGTTCAGATTATTTTTGTATTCTGAAATGTTGTATTTGTCTGTGATATTTTGGAATAATTTCTCAAAAGTAGATAGATTTAATGTATTTGCTTTGCACAGGATGTGCAGTAGTTCTTAAATCTGTGCCTCCCACTCTCTGCAATGAGAGTTGCTAACTTGTGGTCTTCCAGATGTTGTTCGACTCCTACTTCTACCAGTCCCATCCAGAATAGCCTATAATTTGGGGTGATGGGAGTATTGGTTCAGCTCTAAGTTTAATACAATACAATACAATACAATGATTGAACAAATACTTAATAAACAACAGTATTAATTGAGCACAGGGTTAATATTAAAGAAGAAGACTAGGAGAAAAAACCAAAGTTACTGAATGATCTTTCAGGACTGTCTTGTTGGTGTGCTTTGTGGGCAGTGATAATAGTGGTGAATTTACCTGAATCTCAAGCTAAATCTTAAAAACCAAGTGTACAGTATAGTGTATTATGTATTATGGAGCAGGTATTATCATTGTCCACCAAACTGTTGTATTCCAACCTTGGACTGAATGGCTCAGCTGCTGGTTGGTTCAGGAACTTTAATTTATAAACAATCACACAAGGTCTGGAGTGTCAGGTTAACTGGAAACTGCTATGAAAGCAACCCATATTTTAGGGCTTATGTGGGTAAATATTTTTTTTTCCTTTTCTGTCATCAGACACTTCACAGTGAGAGTCTACCAGAACTCTGGAGTAAAGTTCTAGGGGTATGAGTTAGGACTCAACTGTTCAGCCTTTCTGTAGTCCAGCTCTTAATGCTAGGAGAACAGATTCCCACAAGATGCACTAAATTATTATGGTGCTGCAGTTACCAAGAGATGAGCACACATTTTTTTAATTACCCAACAGAACTCAAATGCATTTTTCTGCCTTTATTGTAGTTGAATTTTATATGCATATAGTTTGGCAGGGTAAGAAATACTTTGCTGAATTAAGAGAGAAATGCACATTTTAATATTTGATAGTAAATAAAAATGGATGAGCAGATGCATTCAAACAATGTTTTATATATTTAACCAAATGGCATATACAATTCTGTTTTGTTGTAAAATGTGACCTACTTTTTGATCATTGTGTAAATTCAGGGACTTTTAAACAAAATTAATGGATCAGTTTTTTAACTGATCTGTGCTAATCATTGCCAACTCACAAATAAAACTACAATTTCTCCTGATGCAAAATAGCAGCTGTCGTCATTGAAGCAGAGTGGTGGTTTCCAGACAAATCTGCTTTGAAATGTTGGTTCAGTCTTATGTGAAAACAGTTTCCCTTTACCCTGTTGTCATCCATCATATCTGTTGCCTACTACTTTACCTAGCACCACCTCTGTGCTCTACTGCTTCACTTTTCTGCATTGCTGTCTAAAGTGCATTTTTGAAATGATAAGAGGCTAAAAATTGTTATGGGTTGGTAGTAGTTCTGGCCCGGGTGAGTTCTCCCTTGTGCTGTCATCAGATCAACACACATGCTGTTCTTGTAATCCCCCCCCCTTATGCCAACACTTCTTGCTTCTGCTGGCACAAAGTTCCAATTGCAAGCAGTCAGTAAAAAAAGGAGATCAATTACTTCCATCCTCTTGTCTTTTACACTTCCTTGGAAACTTGCCTGCATGCTGCTGCAAGTTAGGATGTTGGCAGTGGGAGAATGGGAACAAAGTACTAGCACATTGTGGTAATGGGGGTCAGATGAGTGTTGTAAGTAGTTTTGAAGTGTAGAAAATAACTTTGGCAGGTGGTTTCTTAATATGATTTGGTAAGACAGGATTGTATATTTGTTGCCTGGTAGGCTTCATCAGGAGCATGTTTGTTTTTTGCAGATAACCTTATTTTTTGCAGTAAGCTCTTAGTATATGTATGTGGGATGTAAACATGATATAGGCTTGAATTCTGGCTGTGTTGGGTACTTTTAACAGTCTTTGGGCCTTTAAGCTTTGCAGGTATATTAGAAGGTAGTTGGCAGTGTAAACCAGGCATCCCCAAACTCAGCCCTCCAGATGTTTTGGGACTACAACTCCCATCATCCCTAGCTAACAGACAAATGGTCAGGGATGATGGGAATTGTAGTCCGAAAACATCTGGAGTGCCGAGTTTGGGGATGCCTGGTGTAAACTATATCAATACTGTGAAAATATGTAGGCATTGAAGTAGATTTATAAGTATAATGAGTGTTTGGTCAGTTACTAACCTATATATAAATGCTGGATATGACCATGGACATACTAATTGGAAATGGGGCATGGTTTTCATTGTGATGAACTTAGACCATCAATTTATTGAATGTAAGGTACCAGCAACAAGCAAATCCAATGCCCCTTTAACATGTATGAAGAGGGGGTTTATTGGGTTGTTTTTGTTTTTATTATATTTTTATTTTGTTTTTTGTGATTTTATGTTGCAACTGCCCTGAGACCTGCTGGTATTGGGTGGTATACAAAAATATTATTATTATTATTATTATTATTATTATTATTATTATTATTATGGGTGGTACTGACTGTGGCAATCACACAGGGTCCCCGGTCGTTTGACGGACTATTGATCCCTGTGCCACCACGCGCTTCGCTGCCACCAACCAGGATCCCCTCCCTGGTAATAACTTTCACAGTCAGGGTGCAATTTTAAACAAAATAATAAGTGTTTATTTAAAAACTTCAACAACTTAAGATAATGGTTACAACCCTGCCTACGCTCACCACTCTACCTCACCACCAACCCTCACAATCAACCACCACCCACCAACCAACTCCCTCGATCAACTGCTCTTCATCAACTGCCTTAACTCCCCGCTCTCTAACTCTAACTGACTCCTTCAGCTGCCCCTAGCTCCTCCCCCCTCTGTTTATTGGACAGCCTAGGGCCAGCCACTTAACCCCTTACTTACTCCTTCTCCTGTGTGTATACCCTAGGAAGGGCAAACGCCACATACCTCCCCCCTTAAATAAGTTTGATTCAGGAGGGATAACTGGACAGAGTTATACTCCTGATCAAACTGCGTGACACCTTAATTCAAACAAACATTTTCTATGTTTACTAACCTTAACTCCTCATCTTATACTGGCTTAATAATTGTTTTTTTTCACATTATATACAATAGATCATGCAATATTAAACCTTTAGTTAACTTCAAGAAAATGTGTAACTGTCCATTTTAATCTTTGCCTTCGGGTCTTCGTGATAAGGCATCTGCAATGATGTCCAGGATCCTTTCACGCTCCTTATTGTCCTTAACCGCCACAAGAAGTGTCTTTCTCTGGGCACCAGTCTTTTCTCTGCCACACGTGATGGGATGCGAGTTGTCTTCCTCCGCCATATGACACAGTCCCACTCTGATCCCTGCAGTCGATGCGTCTGTAACGATTATGGATTCCAATCTGTGTAGAGTCTTTGTTTCTCAGGGTCAAAAGCTCTCTTGGATCACCCTCTCTCTCCTTCAGGATCTCTGTTAAGTGTTGAAGCTCGATGCCTTGTACAAACGTCTCCAAGTCATCAAAAGCAGCATAAGAACTGGTTATCTGGCTTCTGAATTCATTGGGAACTGCTTTCCACTTCAAGCAATTTGAAGACTACTTTTTTATGTCTTTGCTGTGGTGGCCACGTTAATGCTGTGTAACCACGTTCATCTTGGGCATTTATTTGTGTTGCCTGAGCAGCAGGGTACCCAACTTCCCACCACACAATCTCTAGTGTAGGAAACACTTTCACTTTCATAGAAAGTTGATGGGACACCCTGGCAACTATAACTTTCAGTATGTTTTTCTTTCTATATTTCCAACTGATGAATGGTTTATCATAACTTTGAATAGTTGTTCTAACTGATCTCACAGATAGGTCACTTTTTAAAACAACTCTGACTCCTCTTGAATGGGCGTAACCCATAAGCTCAGGGTCATATTTTCCAAAAATCACCACTGTGGTAATATGTGACCAGTCATAAACTTTCCAGGCGTGCCCCCCAATGTCAAATATAAAGACCTTGTATTCTAAATATGGGGCTTCCTGTTCCTCATCCCACAGGATCCCGGAAATAAAACTGTTTACTATATCCATGTTTACTTTATATGGGCGCTGACGTCCTGCCATATCACTACATGGAGCCCCTTGGAAAGGAACTTTTGCAATTGAACAAACATGGGCCTTAATTGAGCCTAGACAGGTATAATCATAGCCGTACCATGGAACACCCATCACAATCTTCTTTGGATTAATGCCCATGTGAATGTATTTTTCATATTCCATTATGGTGTGGTTATATGGAGCATTGGTTCTGGCTTTGCATTGCAACCACACCTGACTCTGTTCATCGTACGGCATAGCAAATATGAAATCACAAGACTTTGCAATCCCGGTGTCAATGTGTTGGACTACCCCTTTTGCTAGTCTTGGAGTATTACTGAAAATCGTTTTAAATTTTTGTGGGATGTTTCTTATTTCTTCCTGCTGTGAATGGGTTAAGGTAGGGGCTAGCTTAACTTCTTGTATATTACATTCTTGCTCCCCTCTCCCCTCCCAGCATGATATTTCTGCTTCTTCTGGGTCCTCTCGGATAGCACAGAGAGCCCAGCTTTCATTTTTCTGGTAAGGCTTAATCATGTTTACGTGAACTACCTTGCGCCCCTCATCCCCCTGCTGGATAAGGTAGTTTACATTATTTATTTTGGACACGATTTGGGATGGTTCCTCCCAGGCTAGTTGCAATGCATTCCCCTTTTTGGTTGCTCTAGGCAAGGGTGGTGCCACGTCGAGTCCTGACCTCTGGACTGGTGTGGAGATTACAGGTAAAGGACACAGCTTTGCCTTGATTTTGTCCTGACCTGATCCCTGCCTCTGGCAAATGTCACAGGCTTGGCAATACATTTTCATTTGCTTCCCCATTCCTGGCCAATAGAAATTTTGTGCCACTCTTCGTTTGGTCTGAGTTATCCCCATATGTGCCCCAAAAATACTATTATGGGCTTGCTTTATGATAGTTTCTCGGTACATGTGAGGAACTACTAGTTGCCTGCAGTTTCCTCCTCCCCCTTTATAAGGTGTGCTAAGGGCTTCACGATATAACAGCCCCTCCTCTAGGCAGAACCTCTCTGGGCAATCAGGGGTTAATGGAACAGTAGATTTTGCTGCCTCAAAACAGCTGTTTAGTCCTATGTCATTCTTTTGTTCCTGAGAGAAATTAGTCTTTTGAGTAGTTTTAAAAGGTATTAGGAAGCCTGGCTCACTCAAAGTTTCAACTTGAGGACTCTGAGTCCTGCCCTCATTGGCAACTGTTTCGCTTCCCTCAGTATCAGTTGACAGTTGGCCCCCCTTGGAGCGGGTAATAACAAACGCACTCTGCACATGCTCCAGGAGATCCCAACCGATAAGCACCGCAGTGGGGATTTCCTCTGAAATGGCCACTTGCCACTTTCCACTCCAGTCATGTAACTTAATGTTTACCTCAGCCATTTGGAGTCTAACTGGCTCTTTGGCGATTCCTTTTAATTCTATAGTTTTTCCTGGAATAACTTTATCGGGACTGATTATCTCAGGATGAACAATTGTGATTTGGGATCCAGTATCTTTTAACCCTAGATATTTTTTGTTTTCAATCCAAATATTTTCTCCTGACCTTCTCAAGAGCAAATCATTCTGTTTAATCAAGTAACAGTGTATTACTGAGGCCTCAGGAATCTCCTCTGTCTCAGGCCTAGCTAAAGCTTCGGTTTCCGTGGCAACCTGCTTAGCCTCACCCTGCCCTACTGAGTGGATACAATAAGAGTGTTTTTGAGTGTTTGTGCTCCCAGATTTAACTTGTTCACCAGTCTTACATTCAAAGCTTCTGTGGCCCAGTTTGTTGCACGACCAGCACCTCATATCTCTTCCCCCAGTATAATTAGATTTATTTTCTTTTACCTCAGAGGTATGGGTGTTAGTTTGGCCCACGTCACTTGGGCTTTTTGACTGTGGTATGTTTCCCTTTTTCATTGCCGGAGAAGAGCTTCCTTTAGCATATTGAAATTGGTTTCTGGGGTTCCCCCACAATTTCCCGCCAAATTTTGGACTATCAAATCCATGGTCCCTAATTTCATTAATTTGGTCAGCTATGGTTGCTGCCTCCTGAATGGTTTTAGGACTTCTTTCCTTTACAAGATATTTCAGCTCCCCAGTTATGGTGGCATAAAATTGCTCCAACGCAATAACCTCTCTGATTTTTTGAATTGAATCCGCACCCTCCTGCTCTAACCATTTTTTGAGGTAATTCGTAATTTTTGCCCCCAACTGAGCATACGTTTCTTCTCTCAACTTTGTCACACTCCTGAATTTTTTTCTTAGTTGTTCTGAGGTAATTCCAAACCTCATATAAATTAATTGTTTAAACATCTCAAAATCTGTTGACTGTTCTTCTGTCATTTGGGCGTATATTTCTGCCAGTACCCCACTAATTCTAGCCCTTAAGATCACCATTTTCTCCTCATCCTTCACTTGGAAATCTTTACAGGCTCTCTCAAATGATATCAGAAAAGCCTCTGGGCTGTCTTTCTCCTTGAACTCAGGGAATCGCTTTAAATCTACCTTCCCTGTTGTTTGACTACTGGCGTTATTACTATTGTTTTGATTCTCCATTGCTGCTAATTCTAGTTTCTTCATTTCCAACTGAAATTGCATTCTTTCGCTCTCTTGCTCAGCCCTAATTCTTTCGCTCTGTTGCTGAGCTCTAATTCTCTCTTTTTCTAATTCTTGTGCAGCCTTAACTTTTTCTAATTCAAATTTATATTGTTGTTCTAGTTTCCACTTTTCTAATTCCATAGACACTTGTGGCTCTCTCGCCTCAGGTACAATATTAGTTTCATCTTCTAAGCTCTGCTCTTCCCTCAGAGGATTCCCATTTTCCTCCCCTTCAGAGCTATCTTGAACTGGTTCCCTCACAGGGTTCTTTGTCTTTTTAGGTGGCATATTGTGTGATTGAGGATTGACAGTTAAATTAACAAAATAAGAGAAATCTCCTCTCAGCACTGTTCCCCCTGGCTAGGTTTCTCCAGACTCGGGTCTCAAAGTTCTGCTATGGGTCTTCTCTCTACCCGTTAAGCTTACTTCCTCCAACCCCAAGTCAAAACCCTCTGCCAGAACAGATTTGTGAGCTCTCTTTTCTCCTTTTGTTATCTTAGCCTTGCAGCGTCCTTGGGTAACCACAACTACACCCCGGGCTAGGTTATCACTTCACAGATTTACCCTTCCCCCTCCAGGTGTATTGTTTAACCCCAGCTGCTTCTGCCAATTTTTGTGGTGAACAGGCACAATGATCTCAGTATCCCTCCACGGGCTTATTGATGTCTCCTGCTGGCGTATTGATCTCGTCCCGCCGCTGCCGCCAGTTTTGTGGCAATCACACAGGGTCCCCGGTCGTTTGACGGACTATTGATCCCTGTGCCACCACGCGCTTCGCTGCCACCAACCAGGATCCCCTCCCTGGTAATAACTTTCACAGTCAGGGTGCAATTTTAAACAAAATAATAAGTGTTTATTTAAAAACTTCAACAACTTAAGATAATGGTTACAACCCTGCCTACGCTCACCACTCTACCTCACCACCAACCCTCACAATCAACCACCACCCACCAACCAACTCCCTCGATCAACTGCTCTTCATCAACTGCCTTAACTCCCCGCTCTCTAACTCTAACTGACTCCTTCAGCTGCCCCTAGCTCCTCCCCCCTCTGTTTATTGGACAGCCTAGGGCCAGCCACTTAACCCCTTACTTACTCCTTCTCCTGTGTGTATACCCTAGGAAGGGCAAACGCCACACTGACAGCTTGGAGTAGGTTTGTGTTCAGCTTTGTACCTTTCCTCCAATTACCTTGTGTCTGTTGCTGAGAGGCAGGAGCTGTAGAAGACAGCAGCAACAGCCTGGATGAGGAAACTCCACCCACTGAGGGACTTCATCATTCTGATCATATTGTATTTTAAATATATTGTAAGTTAACTTGATTGTTCAGTAGTAGGTGGGGTATTAATATTTGAAATAATAAAATATGGGTGTATTCCTTGTCTACATGTTGAATTAATCTAGATTATCAGATGATGCTTTAGCCTGGATGACAGTATTACTAAAAACATTACTAAGACAACCTGTTACACAACAAGGTCATCAAAAAGGCTCACCTGTTAGGTAATAACAGGTGGCAGTTCTAGACATTCAACAAAAAACAGGAGACTTTGAAAGCTGTGTTGGGCTTGATGGGCCACAAGTTCTGCTGGCCTATATTAAAGTTTCCTTTTTCAAACTGAAATGCTCAGGGAATCTCTTTCTTACTGTGACCCTGCATTTATTCAGCTTCCCTCTATTTGTTAGCTTTTGGGTTATACCTGACAAATCATTAACATGTGTTTGTCTGTTGAATACTATCTTATGAATGTGATCTACGTGTTGGTGACTGAGTGTTACAATGTTAAATAGAGCTGTCATTAGGAAATAATTAAATGTAGCGTATAAAACATGTCTTTGTAAGCCTGTTCTTGCTTTGTAAGCTGTATCTTATTATTCTTTTGTATACCTGTGAATGAATTAATGTTTCTTTTAAAGTTTTATCTTTGTGTTGCAGCTGCACTGTTCCGTTTCAAGGGCCTGGAGTTGGTGAGGGGTGAAAGGGAATTATTGGTTATATAACAGCTATTCTCATATGTCTATCATCTATCTACCAGTATCATCTATCTATCTATCTATCTATCATGTATATATCTATCTGTGGTTCTCGTCTATTTTATTTTGGAGGTGTATGTGGTGTGGCTTTGCTGATTAGCCTGATTTTATGAAATGAAAACCACTGAGAGGACAGTGTTTAAACACGGCAACAAGTTTAGTACAAGTTAAAAAATGAAAGAAAAATATTACCTAGCTCCTTTCCTTCTTCATCTTTCTATGTTTAATCTCCAGTTTAGTAATGTGTGTCCTGATTCTTGTGCAGGCAATATGGACTCTATCCAGTGCTTCTTATCTTAAGTTCTGTGGCTAATTATTTCCCCAAATTCTATACAGTATTTTCTATTAAAGAAAATACAATCGCAGTTCACTAAGCTTCTAGATTGGGGCTAAATTTGCAGAAGAGTCGTTGAGATATCACAAATGGCCCATTGACAGCAGGGCTTTTTAAACTTGTTGGATTTCCCCCAGAAAGGGTAAATCTGGATTAGACGGGTGTTGGTGTTGGTGTTGGTTATGGACTAGCATTTTGATGTCAGTGACATTGTATGAGCACTACAAAGCACCTGAGTGCATGAGGAGCACTGCTCCCACAATAAAAACCCACCTAGAAGTGGCTTTTGCATCACAGCAGGTTGACTAACTTCAAACTCTAGAAAGGCAGGGTACCCTAATGTTGTACTGGCTTGTGTTATAATAAGCATATGAAGGGGGAAATAAACATCCAGAAATATCTGGATGCCCACTGAAGAGTTGGAATTGGCTGTGGTTCCATGATACGTGTCCATGTTTGTTTAGTAACATACACCTCCATTTCATGTGCCATCTTTTGCTGTGGCAAAGATAGTGGAACATTACCAATTTTAAAAGAGTCGAATTGTCTGCCAGTGTTATTTCAGGCCTCATTGAAGGTGCCTATGATGTATCCCAAATGATTTCCCCCTAAATATCTGAAATAACCCCTCATTTTATACCAGCCTGCCTAAAGAGGTGGTCCCTTCACCATTGGTGGTCCCTTCACCAATCAATGATCACAATGCAAGGGTCTGGAGGAGGGCTTTCTCTGCAGTGAGCCAACAGCTTTGGAATAGCCTCCCCCTGAGGTATGCCACACCCCTACTTTTTTCCGGCTTCATGCACACTTTCCTTTGCCCAGGCTTTTGTGGAGTGATGAGTTTACAGTGATACTTCATTTCCAATTCTACTGCATGTTTTATGTAAGATTGTTATTAATTTAATTATGGCGTTCGATTTATTTTGTTTCAGATTTTTAGTTTTAAATTTAATGTCCACTTTGTGTTGCCCTGAAACCCTTAGTTGAAGGGCAGACTAGCAACACTTCCAGCAAGCAAACATTTTTTTATCTGAGTTGCCATGTGGAGTGTGAGTATTGGGAGAGGGACATACAGAATCATAGAATTGTAGGGTTGGAAGGGACCCTGAGGCTCATCTAATCCAATCCCCTGCAATGCAGGGATCTTTAGCTCAATGTTGAGTTCGAACCCACAACCCTGAGATTAAGAATCTCATGCTTTACCAACTGAACTATCCCAGGTCCAGAGCAACAATGCTCTTGCTTTTGAGAAAAAGAAAAGAAAATTTGAAGAAAAAAACCTCCCATGAAATATTTTCTCATTTACATTGAATTGTTTTATTTATTTATTTTTAATGTAAGACAATCTTCCAGCTTGGTGCCCTCCAGGTGTTTTGAACAGCATATCCCATCAGTCTTAGCAAACTCTATTGTTGGTGAAGACTGATCTAGAATTCTGTGATACAACACTCAAATCTAAGGTACATGTCTAAACCTAGTTATGCTGCAGTCTTCATGAGATGACTATAGAGGGCCTTTGTTGCTTGGTAATTGCTACTTGCCTTCTGGTGACCTTTGGTTTAGTTTAAAGCAAATATCTTGTTTCTGCTGTCCTTTTGAACTGGTTCATCTCTTCTGGTGAACCTTTTCACCTCTCCCCTCAAGCAACTGTGACACAGACACCCTGCTATATAGATTGAGCAACAAGAAGCCTTTGTTCTGCCTTGCTGAAGGACAAAAAGATCATAAGGAGATGTGGTGGAAAATGCAAAAGACCTGTTGTGATTGCCCAAAGCCTAAGAGGAAGATCAATATTTAATCAATAATTGTTTTATACACATGTGAGGAATATATTTTGCCTTTTAAGTGACAGGCATTGATGTAGCACTCCCACTGCTTCATTTGCATTAGATAGGAGGAAAGGTAGAGTTGAGTGTCATCTGGATATTGATGACACTTAATTCCAAACCTCTGGATGACCTCACTCAGTGGTTTCATGTCCTTGAGTGCTTGGAGTTGGCTGACATTTACCAACTGGAACATTTTTGTAGGAAATAAATGTTGGCCACTAGCTAATAATTTATGTCTTTAGGATTAAAAGTGGGTTTGTGCAGGAATGGCCATTCCGCAACATATTTCAAGGCAGCTCGGGCTATTCCCACTCTGCAAGAAGAAATTACCACCTCCTGTACCCAGGTATACATTCCATCTCTGCAGCATATTAAAAGGAAAGTGTGGTAAGCAGCATACAGGTGGTCAGGCACACTTGACCAAGACTTCAGGCTTTAATAACTGAAAGTCATCCAAAAAAATACTGGACGAGATAGAGCTTTGGACAGCCCGTAGCAGTCATGAAGTCCTATGCCATCGCAGACTAGGTAATCATAACATGGATGATGGTGCCTCAGGACAGCCATCCTAGGAATCCTCATCAAATCCAAGGCCATCTCTGTCATTTTAGGAAGGGAAACTGATAAGACAATTGGATAGGCATTATACTTGCAGAATCCCTAATCTGAGTGTCCAACACACGATATAAACATTCAAGAGTGACACTCAAACAGATAGCCTTGAGAACAAGTAATTTTCTTTCCCTTACTCTCAATTCTTTGCTGGGGCTGAACAGAATACAATATCTGGAAGGTGAGAGACAGCTAGGACAGACTTAATCCAAATCATCCACCGAAGTCTTGGTAATTCTGGCCAGATCAGACCATTCATTTACAATCAAACAATGCTTGCAGACTTATATTGGACATTAAAAAGCATCCAGTTTTTTAACATCAGTACCATCAGACTGAGCATAGACTGGTAAATCAACTATGGACCATTTGGCTCAGGCAGAAACCAAAATAATGAATGGACAGAAGATGTATAATACTACTTTCGCTTCCCTGGCTTGTCACAGTCCAACAGCATATCTACAGTTGCTAGTGTGCCTTTTCTTAATTTTCACTCTATTTTGCTTTTTAGCTGAGATGTTGGTGGCAATAATGTCTGTAGATGCAGCCTCATAAAACAACGTTTCCTTGATATTCTTCTAGGTTAAGGTGTAAGATGCTTATAATCTTTTAGATGACAGGAGAAATAACAGGTTACCCCAAAACTATATTCTATTTTCCTAAGCAATTTGCTTTTTATTAAGCTAGTAGAATACTGGAAGTTTGATTTGAACTCCAGATTGTTTGTTATGGATTGAATATAAATGGTTCAGCTCATACATAAATAGGGGTTGAACATACGTGATGTATAACTTGAAATTCATGTTCACCAGATTATAGTTCTCTCTTCAGAGAAGAAATGCAGTGAATGTGGTAGAAACAAAAAGGTATAACCACTAGAGGGAGTGAAGGGTCAATCATTGTGATTAGGGTAAAACAGAAAGGATTCTATCTTCATATTTTCCTCTCATAATGTTGGTTGGCTATAAGTAGTTTTCAATAGTGAAGCTCTAGTTTGAGCTCTGGTATTTTTCACTATATATTTACTGCCACATATTCAAATATGAAATGGTAAACTTCATAAGATTTTTCATATAGAAATTATGTATCTCTGTATGTGAAAGATTAAGTCCAGGGTTGCCACCCTTCTGGTAAGTTTCACAACCAGCTGTTCCAGGGCATAGTCATTTAGAGATTTTACCTCTTTGTCATGCCTGGAAGACAAATGTCCCCATTCTGTGTGGCGGTGATTGGAATCACCTATTAATACAACATTTTCTCTTTTGGATGTCTCATTGATTTCATTCTCCATCTCAAGATCACCCTGAGCATTTTGGTCCTTACATCTGAAGTACTTATTTACTCTTGGAGCCTAGTATCACCAACTACAGCGAGTCTTGGGAGGATTCTGCCCCTTTGGGGATTTGCAGCTTATGGGGCTCAGCCCCATTTTAACATTCAGAGCCTCATCATTGCACCATTTCCTATGCTTCCTATAGAGTTTGTAAAGGTGTAATTGTTTCTGACAAATTTTAACCTGTCATTAAAAGGTTAAGCTTTTGGGGAGAAGGAGGAATGAGGAGTGTGAGGTCCTTTCACTCCAGGTTACCTGCACAGTTGCCTACTCTTTCTACACTTGTTTGAGTTGGTTGTATTGTAATCTCAGTAAGGTTTAGCATATGGTTACCAGATTTTTTTCAATGAATCTGGGGACACTTTCTTTCTTTCTTTCTTTCTTTTTTTTTGAAGCTGAGTAGCAACAGGGAGTTAGTAGTGGGGATGGTAAGGCAAAAGACCCTGCGCTCAAGCACACATGCATATTGTATAAAGGTGCAAAACCCTTCTTTTGCACACTGAAACATAAATGCGCAGAGTTTTTAAAAAACTGGGCAATGGTACACTGCCTGCCCGTTACTCCTGAGCCTCCCCCAATCTCCCCCCCCCCTTTGTTTTGACTGATCAGGGGAGGCTTGGGAGTTGCGGCCGGCCGGCCGTTGCCAAGTATTTAAAAACACTGTGTATTTATGTTTCACAGGGTGCAAAAGAAGGGCTTTGCACCTTGCCTGGCAGAGAAACCACGCGCCTTGCGCCCCTCCTGGGCAACAGTTGCCCGCCCGCAACTCCCGAGCCTCCCTCAATCTGTCAAAACAAAGTGGGAAGGGGGCAGGAGATCTGTACTGCCAGACATCCCCGGTTGTCCTTCGGCAGTGGCAGCGAGCAGCTCCTGAAGACAGCCAGAGCCAACTGTGCTACCAGGCTGGCTCCGGGCTGCTGAGGCTGCTGCTGCTGCCACGTTTCCCGGGGACAGATTTGCAAATCTGGGGACATTCTGGGGACGGAATTTGACCAGGGACAGATTTGCAATACCGTGGACTGTCCCTGGGAACCGGGGATGTCTGGTAACCCTAGTTTAGCAGGAAGTGGTGGAATACAATCTGATACAGTACATGGCTTTGCTAACACTCACAACAGCACTGTGGTTACTAAATATGTCAAACATGCTCAGTCAGATCTTAAAATAGTCTTAGGTATCGGGGTGGTGGTATGTATGTATGTATGTATGTATGTATGTATTTTATTACATTTGTATGCTTCACCCAAAGATCACAGGGTGGTTCACAACATAAAAATACAAAATGAGAAAATAAAATGCGTAATAAAGATCAGTTCATACAGGGAGATGGTCCTTGAGGTATTGTGCTCCAATAAAAATTCTCCAGGAAGCTCATATTACTTTGAATTTGTAGAAATGTATTTACCAAACAGCCTCATATGCAAAATGTCAGGAAAATAATACACTTTGAATACTTAAAAGCATTTTACACATGCTTAGCCAATTTTAGCAGCTGCTTACTAAAGCAACGGCTCCATAAAGATGGAACAAAAAACCCAAGAAGTCAGCTTTACATTGTTTTGAACCTAGGCATATTGTTGTTTATCTGCCTTCCACCCTAAGAGCCCAGGGCAGCAAATAAAACAACAATATTGAAAACAGTTTAAAATAACTTACAATCACAGAAATAAGTTGGGTTCTTAAAATATCCGTCTTTAAAGCCAGGGTCAAGTGGTGCATCTTCAGCATTTCCCAGCGTGAAGGAGAAGTCATCTCTGTCCAAAAGGGACTATAGCTGGTGAACCAGCCAGAGCTGAAATAAAAAAGGGAATTTTTTTACATGCAGTTTCACAAGGGAGATAGGATTTGCTTTGCATCTCTTACTGCATCATGTGTGGTAGCCATGAGAAAATGCCTTTACATTTCTAATAGCAATGAAGATAAGTGCTGACTCTCAGGTAGGTGAAGTTAGGATTGTAGCATTTGTCATGCTTAGAAATAATTTCTGTTCTAAGCATGACTAAGACTGTATCCAATTTACTGCTTTTGAAAATAGCCAGGCGTACTTCTTTGTACAGGAGGAAACTAGGGCAGCATTAGAACAATGGTAACACAATAATGAAAAAACTGTAGAAATGTGATAGAGCATGAACTGAAGTTAAAAGAACAAAGTGAGAATGATAGATGATTCTGGCATATGAATCCAAATGCGGCTAAGGGTATAAAACTGCAAAGCTGCAAGAATTAGTATTGGGACTAATGAGTAGGTGCTCAAGATGCCTCCAAGTGGAAGAAAGTATGGGGTGTAGCTGTAGTTATTAAATAGTTTCTCCTGCCACACCCTGCATTCTGGCTTTTCTTTTTTCTTTTGTTTTTGTTTTCAGTGCTGGAATGAATGGGCAATGAGTTTTAGTTTTGAAAGGGGTGGCAGGATACCTCTCCTCCCACTCTTGGTCTGTTCACCCCACCCATGGTACAGGTATTGCAGCTTTCCCAATTAATAAGTTCCCAGCCGAGCAAGTAGAGGTAGATCTGTTATTTAACAATTACAGATTTAACATGGAGCTCCCTGGTGTCACTTTTCTTTAAGACAAACATACAAATTTACTGGTTTTAGGTATGAATAGAATTCCTATTTTGCCTATTATATGTTTCATACAATATCACTTCTGGGGTGAATGACATTTTTTTCTGCTTTGAACATGAGGTGGTGATCACACGATGAATGAAGCACCCATTTTACTTAGAAAAGGTGCTTCGAGTACCCTCTGGTTGTGGGGGGGGGGAAGCTTTTTGCAAGCCTCTTACTGAAATCCTCTCCTTTTTATATCGGTGTCTGCTAGAATTCTGGAAGAATTGTGTATTTGCAGTGGAAAGATTAAAGTAGGAAGATTTTTTTCTTTCTTCTGCAGTAAAGGAGACCCTGATTTTGTTCACTGCCTCTCAATAATCAGGAAGGTAGTATCAAAAGTGATAGGTTTAAGTCTTGGAAAAGTCTCTGAAAGATGATCTCATTTCTGAAGTAGCATGGGGGGGGAAACAACTGTGTGAACTTTTAGATTTATTCTTCATTAATACTAAAGGAACTAAAACTGGCTATGTTGTTTATTTAATGAGACTTTAAAAACAAAATTCCACGTTGAAATTATGACCACCAAGAAAGCTGTAAAAAGAAACAAAGATTATAACCTTCCCCCCTTTGGATGAACCTGAATGGTATCTTCCAAACAGATGACAAAGTACCTTTGGCTGAATCACACGTACAAGGACAGGGTTTCCAGCAGAATGGGAGGGCTAAAACTATTGTAATTTTTATTTAAAGCTTGGCAGCATACGCATCAGATCATTTACACAGAAAAGGAAAAGTTTTTTATTTATTTTTAATTGAGAACAGAAAGTTGTTCGCTGCTAAGGAAGCCTATAGTATCCAGCTGCTTTGCTGTGCTTTAAAGTTGCCTTGAGTGGAGTTAATGTTTACATTTTAAGTGGGGAGGAGGATAATCAAACCAGGATTATTTTCCTTTTTTCCTTTTTTGTATATATCCCTCCTTTTTTAAAGGGGAAAACCACAACTTGTGTGTTTAAGGAAGGAATATGGATATGTCTGATCCACATTTTTGGACTGTGTTCTCAAGTTTTACAATGCCTCATTTGAGAAGTGGAAACAGACTCCGCCGAACACAAAGGTAAAAACTGAGTTCAGGAAGCTTATGTTTCTAGTTGTTTGTTGCAGTTCTTATAAAGTTTTCAAAATGTAAATAAATTTTGGCCACATACAGTTGCCGAATAGCTTGTAATGCAGGTAAATACTGCTTCAGCACTTCCGCCTTCTTTGTTTTGAGGTTTCATGCTACTTTTAACACTCTGTAGGCTATAATTATTTTGTAGACATGGCTACCTTAACTATAGGTAGAGGAAAGAAAGTTTCAGTACAGTATTTGGATTTGTGCATCAATGAAAATCTAATCACTGAACCTTTTATTGTTTCAAGGTTAGTAAATAACTATTTTGTAGAGAAAGTTCAATTTCAAATTAATGTTCCATATCTAATTCACTTTTTTCAGAAAGGGGTTCTTTAACTGGAGAAAAAAACCTGCCACTTTGTTAATACTGTGATTTTGCTTATTGGAAAACTTTTTTCTGGAAGACAATAAAATTACTAGAGAAATGTGGGATGTAAATAAAGTTTCAATTATTATTTTGAAATGATTGCATTAATCTGGTACTTTTGCTTAACCTGTGATAATAGGCTCCTTTTTTGTTGAGTGACAGCTTGATTAGTATTTAATCAGTTTTTTTCTGAATTTTGGCTGGATGTTTTCATTGGTCTATGTTTTTTATATTACTTGTGTGTCAAGTATTAAGATACATTTCTGTAACTTCAGCTTTTCTCACTTCAGTCAGAAGCAGCAACAGAATAATGACAAGATCTAATCTGAAGTACTGTACATAACTAGTGAATTTGATAGAAACTAGAGCTATGTTAGAAGAAACAAAAAACTGATTAGAAATGAGTTAACAAGTGTTTTCTTACACCATGCCCCACATTTATTTATTTATTCATGTATTTTTAGACTGCCTTGAGCTAGAATCCCAGGATGGGTTCGAAAGCAATCAAATAAAAGACACACATCATACAATCATAGTAAAATAAATAAACATTATATAAAACAAATTACAATAATAAAAAATTAATACAGCAGTAGCAACTCATCCACTTTTGGAATCCAGTTAATGCACAACTTCCAAAGTTTGAAGGGAAACCATAGATCTTCAGCTGGGACCAGAAGACAACCAGTGAAGGAGACAGATGCACATCCATAGAGAGGTACCGGTAATTCCACATCCAGGGCACCACAACAGAGAAGACCCATTTTAGTACTTAAAGGTAAAGGTAAAGGGACCCCTGACCATTAGGTCCAGTCGCGGACAACTCTGGGGTTGCAGCACTCATCTCACTTTACTGGCCGAGGGAGCTGGCGTACATGTGGCGAGCATGACTAAGCCGCTTCTGGCGAACCAGAGCAGCGCACGGAAATACCGTTTACCTTCCCGCTGGAGCGTTACCTATTTATCTACTTGCACTTTGACGTGCTTTCGAACTGCTAGGTTGGCAGGAGCAGGGACTGAGCAACGGGAGCTCACCCCGTCGCGGGGATTCAAACCACCAACCTTCTGATCAGCAAGGCCTAGGCTCTGTGGTTTAACCTACAGCATCACCTGCGTCCCATTTTTAGTATTTCGGCTAGTGTAACTCATGATTTACTGATGTGTGAATAATCTATTGACTCTTTGGAAACTTTGGGTACAGTGTGCATTTGCATCATCATAATTATTAATAATAATTCACTTTATTACCTGCCCTTCACCATAAGGTCCCATAGTGGGTTACAACAATTTAAAATTCAAAACATTTTAAAATAAGACAGTCACAGGGCTAGGGTAGTTCGTAAAAATGTATACCTCAGGTGTCAAAAGTCCAGGGTAAAGAGGTATGCCTTCAACATAGGTAGAAGCTCTGTAAAGAAGGTGCCAGACCCCTGCTTCACAGTAGGGAATTCCACAGTGTAAGGGCTGCTACAGAGAATACTCTTTCCTAACACCCCCCCAAACCTCTAGGAAAACCCTGTTGATTTTAATACCTGAGTGGTCCTGATAGGTAAATAGATTGTTATTATTATTATTATTAATTAAATTTGTATACCGCTCTATAACCACAGGTCTCAGGGCGGTTACAACATAAAATCACAATATAAAAACACAAAATACATAATAAAAACAAAAACAACCAGTACCCACCCCCTCCCCAACACATTTTAAAGGGGCATTGGATGTCAATCAGCCAAAGGCATGCTTAAAGAGGAACATTTTTGCTTGGTACCTAAAGGTATATAATGAAGATGGTCTTTCATATATTTGAGGACATTTGGGACTCAAACATGAATGTGATCACCTTGAATTAGGCCTAAAAATGAACTTGCAACCAGTAAAGCTGTTACAAAGCAGAGATAACATGAGCAGTAAATGGAACCCTAGGCAGGAATCTGGCTGTTGTATTTTGAACCAGTGGAAGTTCTTGAGTCAATTAAATGCCACCCCATTTAAACAGAACCATAGTAAGCACGGATGTGGACACATTGCCAAACTATTGTTAATAGCATAACTCTGGAACCACAAAGGCAGTTGTGAGTTGCATAGGGATAGAGAAATCCATGGAAATAGCTTCATTGCCCTTTTCTCTAGCAGGGAGCCTTTCCATTTGCACAATAGCAAATCTGAATCCAGCCCTGTGTTTTACATAGGCTCCTTAATGTGCATAACTAATAAGCTTGGCTAAATCCAAAGTTTAAACTTATAGAAACATTTATTCTGAATGTCATGTCAGATTACAAAATATTTTGCTAGTGCACTGGCTGAGAAAAGAATCTCCTCTTTCTCGATTTACTTGTGGAGTGCCATTTGTGGCCTGACATGGGGAGGGGAGTGGCCAGTGTCTCAGGCTGCTCGTGGGAAAATGGGGGCTGAATGGGACTTGAGGGAGCCAATCGGGTGCCCTGAGGGTGCTGAGCAATGGAGCAGACCAGGCATAAGACTTTGCTCCACTTGGTCCGCTCCTGGCCTATAGAAGGCATGCCTTGTTTGCTTGCCTAACCAGTTGCATTGGGCTTTTTTTCAGCCTCCCACCCCCTGTTTAATTTATCTCTTCTTTGCAGGAATGGGTTTGCTGACAAATGACATTGCTATGGACTTGGTTTCAGGGCTGGGGAGAAATTTTGCTCACAAGCAAATCGTCACAACTTTTGATGGCGGGAGAGACATTTGGCTGGATCCTTAGGTGTGAGAGAAAGGGAAGGGATTGTGGAGGGTGGTGCTTTTTGTCCTGAAGCCCAGCTCAGGGACTGTGGCCAAATCAGTGGCCAAATCAGGTTCACCACTGTCACACTGTGAGCCAATCCCCACCTGTTGGCTGACAGCATATCAGCCAGCAAGTTGGCTGGTTGATTAATGGATCCATGCCTAATGCTTATGTTAAACCTATACCTCTGTAATCAGTAAAGTTGTGGCATAATTTTAATCCACACCAGGCTCTGTGTCATTATTTGTTGCCTGCTCATCCACCCACAACTTCAGTGCACCGGAGCCCACAATTGATTAGTGTGCTTAGAGACCAAAAGGGTGTGCCTTTCCCAAGTAGGGCTACTTCATTATGGCAGATAGCAGGTTGGCTTGGAAACACAAAGTTGGAAGTGTTAAATGGCAACTGTGTATGCTATTAATCCAGTGTTTTAATGTCACATGCCACATATAAACAACAGATTATTTTCTTTTGTGTCCCAGTCTAACTTTAGTACTTAATTTTCTTATTGGTTCTGTATAATCCACCATTGGCTCAGCCAGTGAAAATAATTATTGGGCATATGCACACCTATTTTCTACTTTGCTAAGGATAGTTCTTTCCCCTTGCGCTGTTTTTCTACGTCCTGATCCTCCACTGCCCAGTAGGCTGTTTCCCTTTGAAGATTCAGAACCGCAGACCTCAGAAAGCTTGATAGGACCTAAGCTTTTCTCCCCCCCCCCCCAACCAATGGTACAGTTACCTCTTCCAGGCCCTTGAGGTGCCACATTGGAGACTGCTATGGAGTCATGGATGCTTGGCATGAGTGATGCTTCTTCCAAATATAGGACTGGAGCTTGAGACTATAAAAAGAGCACCAAAAGCAGTCTTTGTGACAAGACCTCACGTGACTGTACTATGGATGAATCAGTAAACTGGGATGCTTTTCTTTCCCTTCTATCTCTAAAGTGTGCCGTGCAAACTGTTGATATGAAATGGCCTCCCTCAGTGGATGGGATATGTTAGCCCTGCCACTTCATAAATATGAACGTGTTTTTAGTTTTTATTCTGTTTTAGTTTTATGCTTGTTTAAATGCATGTGCTGGTTTTTTTTAAAGTTGCTGTGAATTACTTTTCATTTAAAAAGTGACTAATAAACAAACAAGCAATGAAAAGCTTTCGTTTGCTTGTTAGTTTTGTCCTTGGTATGGTAGTGCATTGATCCATTTTGCATATATTGCTAAGCCAAACTATGGTTTTATGCAAATGTGTGAGTTCCTGATGTAAAGATCTTAGCTGCAGTGGTTCTCCCCAAGTCTGGCTGCGGCTGTGCTATTGGGGGCTAAGCCATGGTTTGGCTTAGCATTACATTTGAACCTTGGCTTGTGGCTTGTCTTGCTGCAAATAAACCACAAGCTGTAATCAAACTTTGTTTTGGCATAAGGCCAGAGCTTTTTTTTAAGCCAGAACTCACTGGAACTTAGTTTCAGCACCTCTCAGGTGGGTTCCACTGCCATTGTACGAGATCAAGGGAGGTGTTCCTGGTGAGTTCTGGCACCTCTTTTTCTAGAAAAATAACACAGCTTATGGCTCATTGTTTATCTGAGAAAGACAAAAATGTAAGCTTTGGTTGAGCTGTAACATATGGTCAATCCATGGCTCAGCCCCAGGTAGCATGGCAATTGCAGGAACTGAGACTGAAGGCAGTCATATCTGCTCAGTCATACTAAGCCATGGTTTGACTTAGTGTGAATGGGGACATTATTTCTCAAGTGGTGCATTTGGTGTTTTTTTTTGATGGGGTGGGGGGGGGAATTGCACAGATTTGTATAACTTTTAAGAACTTTAAATAATTTACTTTTTGTTTTTTTTGTGACATCACCATATAATTGTGTTGGGTTGTTGCGTTTGGCAATTGGTCTGAAAAGCAGAACATTGTTTTTTCTGTGATTATATGAGAGCTGACTTTATTAACAACTGAGGACAAACTTGGAAGTAACCCATGTTTATTTGCCAAAGAGTTCCTTTTGGGATTGTAGGTTTTATATGAGATTTTAGAGTGACTGTTAAAGACTCTTTGTTTCTATCTTTATTGTTAATTTATTTCCTCATGAATCTTTAAGGTGTTGGCATTATTTGTAGCTTTTTTGTTTTTGTATACTGTATTACATATCCTAACGTGCTGGCTTTTAAAATAAAATAAAATACAATAGAGGCCAGGCTATTCCATGTACAATCAGACCAATGGTTAATCTAGTCTTGACTTGCCTGTGTTCATCAAGTGGATTTAATCTCACATCTAGAATAATTCTTAGGTGTGGTCTCTGCTTTCATACAACAGTTTGCACTTTAAGTCAGTCTATTATTTGTATTAGCAGGACATTTGTTTTAAACAAATTTGGATATATTGAAATGGAAATGGAAATCAAGATTTGATAAGGAATAAGTTTATTTCAGTACACCAGTTCCCAATATTATTCATTTTCTCAGAAACCACACGCTTCAGATTTTTGGATTAAGTAATTACAAGCTGCTCCAGATGCTGGTATTCATTGATACTACTTTCAGAACCATTGAGTGTAATTAACATTCACATCCTTTATGATTACTTAGACCTGCTGTGGTAGAACACTTTGTTTCAAACCTGAATAAAACGGAAGGGCAAAACAGCTTGTGGTGAAATCTTAATCATCAGGGGAAAACAGACCTGTGATTCTGTTGAAAATGATCCAGCAGAGAAACAGCAGATGTAGAATAGTAGCAGTTTGAAGATAGGCACTAGTCCCAATAGATAGAAACAAGTTTCAGAAGTTTGGGGCACTAAGATTACTTCCATATTGATTTGCCCATTGGAGAAGGTTCAAAAAAGCAAACTGTACTGCAGTTTATCCGTGCTAGCTGTTATTGTCTGAAAGTGTTATTTCATCAGGTCTGGTGTCAGTAAAAATGCCATAGTTCATTTTCTTCCTTAATTGTCCCTTCTTAATTTTTTTCAATGCATATTATTCCTAAAATTTTATAATTCTTATTCATTTCAACACAGTTCTGAATTAATTATTCTAAGTTGTATCTAATTATGTTTACACACAAGTGGGAACAGATGTCTGTTATTGCAAAAGGACCTTCCTCACTTCTCCACTGCAGCACCCCCCCCCCCAAAAAAAACCATGTACTGGAAGGCTGGGAAGGGGATTGTAGGGGGAGGAGAGGATATTAAATTCTGTTGTGTGAATGGAAGGCAGTTGGATTTAACCCTCTGTAATTAAAAGAAATGACTTCCCTTTTCACTAGCTCACGTGTCTAAATGCTCAGATATCTAAAATGTTGCAATGTACAGTACATTGATTACAGTACTACAAAATCACTTTACTGGTTAATTTTACCTAAGAGTACAGTACTATGTACAAGTACCTTAAAGCAAGTTCCACTGAGATCCCTCAGTGGCCATTCATAGGCTTACACCTAAGTAAACACACATTGGCTTGAACTGAATGTGAAATGAAAAGGTATGTGAGAATCCATTTATCTCGAGAGACAGTGAAAGAGTACACCTTTGGGGGTGAAGTCAAACTTTTGGAAAGTTACAGGGCCTGCACTGGCTATAAACACCAATACAGGAGAGACATGTTTTGTTGCAGTTGAGGCAAATGAAAGTGTCCGGTTGTGCTGATGCAGATGTACCATGGTGTTTCTTCTTTCTGCGTTCTTTCCTGTGGTCATTCCTCCTTTGGTCACTGCTCTGGATACAGAACTTGTTTTCAGGCACTGCAGTTGTCTGCAAGGGATTCATACATGGCGGGGTTAATGTTGTCAGCCTTCATGTCACATTTGCATACATCTTTGTTACACAGAGTTGGTCCAAGCTCCCAATAGATCCCTTGGGGATCACATAACACAACTTAGTTCTTATTAGTACTGGTGGAATGGCTACCTGATCACCAAGAGTCAATCATACATTTTAGCAAGTAAGCTAAATGGATTTTAAACACTAAGAAGTCTAAATTTAAAAAAGATGTACAGTATTTATGCAAAGTAGTACTAGGCTGTAATACTAAAGCAGTTACTTGTTTGAATGAGCATGAGCTTCCACGAGCATGACAAATATGTTGAGTACAAAACACAGATCAATTTCTTATTACTTCCCATTCTTAAAATAGTGGTGGCCACCATATTTGGCAAACATGCCACAAGCTGAAGTCAAAATTATGACTCTGCAGTTCTTAGTGTGCAATAAACTATGTATACAGCTCATATCTGGGGGTGGCTTGTCTTCTACTGTTACTGAGCTAGAAATAGAAGCAAAGCAGTACTGAAGAAGCAAACAAGGGCATAGACCTGATTCTAATCCATAGCCAGACTGGTGAGCCCTGCAGTCAGATATGGGATCTGGGTGTGCGGACCAGGGTGAAGCCTGTGCTGACCTTTGTGTGCACCTGGGCTATAAAAGGAGACCTGGGACTGCAGCAGCTCTGAAGCTTCTGCAGCCACCATCAGTTGACCCACCTACTCTCAGTGAAATACATTTGGGGGAATATCAAACAGCTGTTGGTTGATAGGACTGGGAAGCAACTTTATCTATGGTTGAAATTGATCCACTGTGTGGTGGGAAACCGCCTGCTGGCATCTCCTCAGGTTGCCCAAGGAGGCAGGGCTGGATGAGAGATTGGACCAGAGTGGATCCTTGCCCCATGCCATGCCCAAACCCCACAGTTTTGGTAACCAATAAAGCTGTGGCCTCGTTTTTCGCGACATATGCTGCCTTTGTTTGGTTCTTGCTCACACTTGCCTGCCTCCCCTGTGCTTGGTGTGCAATAGGTCTTAACTCTTCTCTCCAAACAATGAAGACTATATTTAAATGTTTTTGTAGTAAAGTCAGTTTGGTGACTCATAACCTTATGAGCTGGAGTCATGCTTCTTCCTTTTACATTGTTTCCTAAAGCCTTATTCCTCCCAATATCTGTTTTGCAATGAAGAAGCCTGCATATAAACTGAGTAACAATGAGTAAAGGGTGTTTCATCTAGTATAAGGTTGTCTCCTACAGAAATGTTTTCTAACATATTTTTGGCACATTAGAAACTTTGTATCATTAAAAGGAATCTACCTACTTCAGAAACACCCATTTCGATTGGAGTAAAGTCCAGCATTATAGATAATGATTATTTTTAATGTTGACTAGAAGTATCGTATGTTGTCCAGTGGAAAACAAATGAGCATTGCAGAGTTCTATTTCTTTCTCATCTATTTAAATATGGTGTTTCAACTTTTTAAAGTGACCATGTCTCTAATTCTGCAGCTTTTTATTTTTCAACTTAAATAAAACAACATTAACAACATAATTTCTTGTATATAATTTTGTTGCCATTATAAGCACATGCTGCTTGAAAGAGAAGGAAAAGTAGTTAAGCTAGTTTTGTGGCTGTCTGGTTTTCACTTAGAAGGCTTATGCCAAAGCACATGACTGATGCTGTGCCACCCAAAGATTATTAATGAATACGCCATGCCTTCCTTTGCTGAGGGCACAAGAAGGGACATGTAGAAAGCAGGAGAGTTTTCACAAAAGTTTCTTCTGACTTCAGGCATGATTACTCATTGCTTTTTCCCTGCTACTTCCTTATGTTAAAATGAGCATAGCATGATGTAATTGTCTTGTCATATAATCTGTGAGGTAGTTTCAGAGCTGAACTGAATTTTTCCATTTATACCATCTTCTATTTCCTATTTGTACATTCAGCAGAGGACTTAAGAGTACTAGTCATCTGTACTAAATCAGGTAGCTTCAGTAAACTAGAAAACTGGGAGAGGCCTGTGTGGTAGAAAGTTTCTTGTTCTTTTTTCTCTCCAGAGATTTCTGTTGCTGTGGTTGATGGCAAGCAGATATTCAAGCTGTGAAACTTCTTATATTAAGTGACAAATGCCCTTACCATTAAATTTGTGTTAAGCAACTATTAAAGAGCCAGGACCCCACCATTATGAATTTGAAGGAAAGTAGTTTAAGGTCTGCTAGAAAAAAGTTGCAACAATACATACTGGCTTGAATTAAAAAACCAAGATGTTATATGAAGATTCATGTGGTTGGTTGTTGTTGTTTTTTAAAGTTTGGTATAATATGAAAATCACAGTCCTTTTAGTAACAGGAAAAGGTTCTTTTAGAACCAATGTAACTGCCATTTTCTATCTGTGGGCAATATACAACAAAATAGTTGTATGTGTGCAAGGCTTACTGCTAGTGCAATGGGACTCCCCCCTCACCCTTTTCCTCTGTGCCATCCCCATGCTCCAGAGAGTTTTCAACATATCCTGTTTTCACTGTTACTATAATGAAATGAAACGAAAAACACAACCCTTTGATCTCTTACTAATATTGCTCCTTTTCCAAGAAAAAAGTTTCAGGATATCATTCTACAAGAATGATTGGATGTTTTGGCTAGGTTATGCATTGTCATGGCAAGCTGTGTGGCAGTTCATATACTTCTGAGGTTTCATACATAACGGGGGGAGTAACGAGAATGGTGAGTGACATGCAATGCTGAAATAAAAAAAGTTCCATTAACCGTGTTATCACAAGATACAGAAGACATCAGTTGAACTGGGTTGTTGTCCTTGTGTTGTGCTTTGAACTACTCCTTGAGCATGGTGTACAGTCATATTTTCCCTCATGGATGTTCTTAAATTAGAGTAAACACTATGTCTAACAGTTGCTAAACAGTGTGTTGGATAAAATTAATAGAGTGTTTAGGTGGAAAATTCTTGATTGTAAAAATGCTGACCAAAATATATATTAAAATAAAATATTTGAATGACTATGTCATTCTGTATGGCAGAAGTTGTGAAAGATACATCATGAAAGCTGCTGTTTACCAAATTTCTCTAGGTTAACAGTCTCTGAGCTCAGTTATCCTGTGGCTTGTGTACACAAAGTATGACTCAAAGCTTGAAGTGAGTAGAGTGTCTGGAAAGAATCCCTAGCAAGAACAAGGAACCTTAACTCATCTCTTTTCTTCATGATAAGTGATCATGAAAAGTAAACAAAAGGATTGCTATATTTGATAGTTCACAAGACAGTAGAAAAACACAATGGCCCGTGAATGTTTAAAAAATGGTCAGGAGAAGAATGGTAATTGTGTAAACACAGTCTATGCCAATGAGCCTTCTAAATATGTACAAGGAGCTCCTTGAACTTATAAGGTATTGTGCTACTTTTTGGGACAGTAATTACTTGCATGCAGGAATTTTCTCAATATATACCTAAGATAGATTGGTGTATAGTATATGGCATAGGACAACTGCACTATGGGACATTTGGTTTTACATTTGCATTTAACTTTTTTTTTAATGTAAGGAAGTTTTTACAGTCCTATTCCCTCCATCCTTTCTACCCAATCAGATACCAGTCAGATTGTTTCATATCTTAATAACTTAAGCTGTCATTTTAAAAGGAACAAAACAAAGCAGATACAGTATATGGCTGTTATGAAAGTGGGTGGGTGGAAGCCTGAAAATGCATCAGCTGTGGTGAATTCTGACAGCAAAGACGTTATAGGGATCCTTAATTGCATCATTCCTTAATTGTATCATTCTATTTCCATTGTTAAATTCTTGAAACACTGTTGGGGATGGGAGGGTTTTTGCTGTTTAATTGAACCAAAATTAAATGTTGGGATTTCACACAGCACCAGGTCAGATATAATTTTTCTCATGAGAATGTTATGGTTGAACTCAGATCCTGTCACCCTGTGCGAACCCTAACTCATTATCACCTGATATATTTCAGTTTGATAAATTTTCAGTAAAAGGAAACAATTCACAAACTGGCGTTTGAATGAAGATTCAATTTATTTTGGACATAATGTTAAGAGATGGCTTTATTTGTGCCTTGTGTGTTTCAACCAACATTAATATGTCACACCTTTTGTTATTGTGACATCCTTGTTGTACCCCTGCTTTACACTTCAATAGCATTTGTTGCAGTCACATATGTTTCTTTCCTGAGCAGCACATTTCGGACTGTTCTTAGCAGCTCTAATTAAAGTTTGATTTTTCTTGCTACATAATACTATTTTAAATGTTTGATTTAAGAAGGGAAATGAACTAAATGTTGTAATAGGGGAAGACATCAACACCTTTCCATATACCGGTATAACTTATTGCAAACGTTTATGAACAAAGAGAATACATAAGACGAAGCCTATGCATAAAACATAATATTTTTATTGGGTCACAGGGAAGCTGAATCCATGTTTTCCTTGGTGATGGGCAAGTTTCCAGGAACTGGCTTTTGTTGATTAGATTTCACTGGTTTGTTTATTTAGGACTCATAAGTGTCTGCCTACATTACACCATAAAAATAATGGCAAATTATAAAGCCAAAGTGTGGTGTTTACATGGTATAGAAATAATTGAGAGATCCAAAGAAAAAGACTCTTAACAGTATCACGATGTAAAGGTAACTGTGCTTTCAAAACTATTTTTGTTTGGGAGAATGATAGGGTGACATATAAATATATTGCCTTGGAATATAAATGCAAGGGCAGTTCCTCAAGATAAACAGTACCGGTAAGTTTTTGCAGAATGAAAGAATCTCAACTTGTAGCACTGGGGAACGGCCTTTTGGACCCTTGGCAATCATGCTGTGGATGTTGCAGGGCAATCAATTATCTCTGGTGCTATTTAATAGCTGTATGAAGCCACTGGGATAGATCATTAGGTGATTTCTGGCTGATTTCTGGCACGCTGATGACACACAGCTCTCTTTTTCTGTAACATCTGAGTCAGAAACTATTTGGATGGTTGGTTCTCACATCTGGGAGCTGGTCAGTTACATGTTCTGGATTGGGTTGCTCTTACTCTTAACAGAAAAGGCTTGCAACTTGTGAGTGCTTCTAGATTCGGCTTTGTTGCTAGAGGACCAAGTGTCTGCATCTTCTGCCAGCTTTAGCTGGTATATCAGCTATGGACTTTCCAGGAAAAGGATAACTTGGCCACAGTGGTGCATGTCTTGGTAATAAACATCAGATTGCTTGCAACAAACACACTCTGTGTTGGGAATGTTTCTTTTCAGAAACTAATGCAGCAGTTGGTTCCTTTGCATGATGACCTTTTGTCAGAGTACTGTATATCACTATTGCTGAAGAGTTGGTCTTTTCTGCCTATACACTATTGAGCTAAGTTTAATGCTTACTTATAGTTTATAAACCATGAACAATTTAGGACCATGTTATCTTTAAGATCTCTTGGTCCCTGTGCCACCACCCAATCTTTATGTTCAGGGATGAGGTTGGTCTATATATTTTTCCATAAATAAATACACTTATTAATAATAAATAATAAATAATAAATCTTCCATGTTTTGTCTTTTTCCTATTTGTTCATTATAAAGCAGAGATATAAAAGAATATTACCCAAGCTAAATTGTTTGACACCATCAAGATGCTTGGAAATAAAATTCTTAAATCTCATTCTGTAGCCCAACTTGGAAATCATAGTAGATCATATAATCTTATAGCAACATATTCTTGTTGTGCTATAAGTGTCTAATCTGGTTTATCTCAAGATATAGAGTGGCCTGATAAGGTTCTTTAATATCAAGATGAGAGTATTCTTTCTTAATAGGTAAGTTTGTGGATACTCCAGCTGCTAACAGCCAGCTGTTCCCACCATAAAAATGATAAGATTTGACCATAATTCTTAATATCAGTAGAGGCAGCGAATTGAATATGATAGTATTATTGTATGCTGTTGTTGTTTTCTGAAGCATCCAAAGAATTTTACCATTGAATGGGCTGAGAAACAGTGAACTGTTAAAACCCTCTTTTTGACAATAAATGTTCCTAGGCTATTATTAACCATTTAGCTTCCTTTTGTTAAAATTGCCTTAATAAATATTTTAGAATAAATAACTTTAGCTTTGAACTGTTTTGGCCACCTCCTAAGAGCAGAAGCTGGATGTCACTTAATGGATCCATAGAAAGTATATGATATCGACTCAAGGATGTGTGTGGTGGAAATACTGTTTTAAATTGTCTATTCATAAAGGCATCAATGTACAAAATTGGCTAGTTGCCTAATTCTGTCAAGTGTACACTGTCACATAGTAAATTGGCTTCTATAGCAGCTAATCATATAACACCATATATTTTACTACTCACATATTCAGCTGAAGTCTCTATCAAGCAGTGCTCCAGATTATGTAACAGGATATTTAAAAATCCAAGGAAATGTATCATTCTCACTGAAATGTCATGTTGACATAATACAAAATGACAACACAAAAAATATATACAGGAGCAGCATAAGCCATAGTCTTCTAGAGATCCTTCTAATAATGTTACAAACAAAAATAGATTAAATTTATGATGGGATATGAGGAAAGCTTTTTAAAAAGTTTGTTTCCTCGTTTATGCGGATAACTCATTCCATAGACCTCTTCTTTGCAATCAAATCCCCCCTTTCCTGTTCAAAAGTGGAAACTGTTAATGTGCAAAGCAGGTACTTGGTGGCAGATTTAAGTGCTCATAAGATGTTTCAGGATTATTTCCACATCATTAAAATTTGACTGCACTAATTTTTCATATGTTCCTCACTTGGGCCTTATCTAGCTTGAAAGGTAACATTTGAATCAAAGGGCAGTTCCCTAACTGTTTAGATTTGCATATGTGCTGTGATGCTGGGTCTTTTGCTGTGAAATAATTAAGGTTAATTCTGTCAATGTGACAAGATGTGTGACTTTGGGGAGGTAGAACTCTCAGTGTTCGTCAGTGTAAAAATTAATCAATATTACGCTAGTAATTTATATTTAATGGACCAGTGCAGCATTTTGATGAAATTGTAAATGTAAACTTTCGATAAGATGCATTAATAGAGGGTACAATGAAAAGTAGCTTGTGGGATTTTAAAAGCATGTTACAGAAGTTTAGTTATTTGCTGACAAATTGTGTTTTATTCCGTTTTAAGAATATATAGTGGAATGCAAATTTTTGTACTGCATGTCATTTTCTCCTCTGCTAATGGAGCAATCTCAGCAATGCCTTTGGAGCTCTCTTCAGTTCTCCCTCTAATCAGTTTCCCTTTTTGCTGCATTTTTTGTTTTCTTTTTTAAAACCCATTTTCAAAAGTCAAAACATGCCAACCTACTTTGCTGAAGACTTAAAGATAAGCAAACAAGCGAGAAGTGGAGGCGCACAGTCAAGCTCTGCTCTCTCTAGCATATCACCCGTACAGTGTACACTCCTTAGAGCCCTTCATGAGTTTCATGATGAAGCACTGAGTGGGGAGTGCCCTCTTCTTGTGTGGCATTTCCCTGTGCAATTTAGAACCCTGTACAGCCAGGGTTTTAAATCAGGCATGGAGTCTCCATGGAATCAGATAGAGGTTGCTCCCCACTTCAGACCTTTGCCCTCAAACTCGTAGAAGGTTCTAAACTATGAAGAAATGTCCAAATAGGCTTATGTGACGTACCAGTGAGAAATATGAAATGAGCTTGTATAAAATAAGGCTATTGTTGCCTGAAAGCTGACACAGCATTGCAACTTAGAGACTGTTATAAATCACAACATCTTTGGAAACTATACAGCAAAATGTAAACCTATAATTGTGGATGCTGTAGATGATGTGCTCCATTGCATGTGTTAACAATTGCAGAGGAGAAGGAGAGCTATATATGCAAGGCTTAATACCTCTTTCGGGACAGATTTTTCCGTATTTGCAAATAAAGGATTAACATACAGTAAATATTGAAAGTCTAGAGATGAAAACTGCTAAGGAACTGACTGCTGTAATTAAAATCATGCTTCTTTGGGATAACTTGTCCTAGTCTTGCGATTCGGCATGGAATTTTTGTTTTGGTTTGCTTGATTTCTCCAGCATGAAATCTAGACAAAAGATACAGAAAGAAGAAAAAATATTAGAACTTGCTAGGGAAATATGTCCAATTGATGCCAGGATTAGAACAATAAATTTGACTATCTTTCCCACCTCCCAAAGTAAACTACATAAACACTGATTCACCACTTCCAACAGGTGGTTGTTTTCCAAGGCAGCTGCTACTCTCTCTTTGTCAGGCAGTTGCTTGTTTACTGCATGCTCCGAGGCATGTGTTCCAGGAGTTATGTGGATATCCACCTTAAACCTTTCAGGGAAGGATTTGATCAGCTTCACTTTGACTGAAAGCCTAATTAGCGTTGCTATGCTGCAGTGAGGAATGGTGGGAGTGAATTCCACTGAAAAGGTGCTCTCAGCATCATTTAACTCAGGGGTCAGCAACCTTTTTCAGCCGTGGGCCGGTCCACTGTCCCTCAGATCATGTGGTGGGCCAGACTATTTTTTTTGGGGGGGGGGATGAACGAATTCCTATGCCCCACAAATAACCCAGAGATGCATTTTAAATAAAAGTGCACATTCTATTCATGTGGGCCAGATTAAGAGGGTGATTGGGCTGCATCCGGCCCCTGGGCCTTAGGTTGCGTACTCCTGATTTGACTTGACTCAAACTCAAACTTGTTCTGCAACTTGGGTCGTTGATGCAATGAATGAGATTTAGAAAGTGAAGGCAAAACACTCTACCAGCAAAGCACAGCCAGGCACAAAGCAAGAGGCCCTTGGGCAACTGCCGCCTCTTCCTTCCTTGCACAGTTTGAAGGGTCCTTGGGAGGCCATCCAGTTCCACCTGCCTGTTCAGTGCGGGATTTTGCAGCTTCAGCCTCCCTGCCAGGAAGACAACCCAGCAGCCGAGAGTCCACTGTGAGAGTCTCAGGCTGAGGGTTACTAAAGGAAAACCTCGCGGAGCCCCAAAAGTCACCAGGAAGGGTGGATGGCTGCACTGTGAAAACAGTATGCACTCTTGTTAATAAATACCGGTATATAAACTAATAATAAGTTTGGTCATTGAAACTTTCCATTGTACAGAATAATATAACCATTTCCTGCCTTCATCTGTTCTACCTTCTTAGCTCATGACGTTTTTACATTTCAATAAATGTTGATTTATTTTTCAGCCAACTAGATGTTAACTAAATGATAACCAGAGACCTGAAAACCCTGCCATGCTATAAATTCTATTGGGGATGATGCTTGTATCATACAGTGTTGCTGCTCAGTTGAGATCTAAATGCGAAGCACATAGCTGGTGAATACAGAATTTAATATATATTTCTATATTACTGCTAGCAGTATTTTGCACCATTCTTTACTTTATTTCTGATATTTTCATGTGTGCTTTATAAATACTTTAAGATTTGTTTAAGACTGCAGATTGGGAATCTTGGGCTGTTACTATTACTGTATTTTAATTGCAACTAATCAAAGTGGCATATAGGCACAGATAACCCAGCCATCTTGAAAATATGTCAGGCATCACCAGGGTCAAACTACATTTCATGAGCACATGGCACTTCTAAAATAATCCTGTTCAAAATATTACCCTTGTGTGTGAGACAAATGAGTAAGCTTTTTAAAAGCCAAGGATGTAGGCCATAAGGCAGAGAGGCAGTATAGCTTGGTAGGCAAGCAGAGAACAGATGAGGAAGCAACTGGGAAATAAACAGACTGAAGGGACTTGGGGAGCCTCGTAGAGGAATAGTCCAGTAAGAACTTTCAAGGGTGATGGAAAGAATGTCTCCCCCTCCCCCAAGGGATCCCAGAAAAATAAGAAATGCCCTCTGGCAGGCCCATGCTGGGGTGGGGAGCAGCTGGGTATACTTGTCCTTGTCCTTGTCCTTGGAAGGCTAAGCTGGCTGGGGGTGTGTGTGTGGCCTGCCGGACTTACACTGTCATGCCAATAATGTCCTGGTCGAAATGGGCGAAATGGTCATGCCTGTCCATATGCACTGCAGTAGTATAATCTGGACCTGTGTTACTGCGTACTAGCATGTAGCATCAGATCAGATTAGGTGCTGCGTCTCGTGGACAAGACTCTTGCCCCAGGCCCAAGACAAGCCCTGCATGGGCCTGCCCTCTGGTCTCTGCCCTGTTAGCTTCATGGGCTGAATCAGTTTAACATGCACATTTCAGCTCTCAACCTGTGTTCCCAATTAGCAGCATGGTCAGTTATTTCTTTTGAAACAAATTTCCACTTAATACGTCACAAAAATACCCATGCTTTTCTCCTCAACATGTGAAATGCACCCTGTAGATACAAAGATACATGTTTCTTCACACATTTTTGGATATAGCCCTGGAACTGAAAACAAAGCTCTGGCATAAATTTAAGTTGTTAAAAAAAATGCTCAGTTTTTGCCCTTAAAGACAGAGGCGAGGCAAAATATTTGTGTACTGTGAAATTAAGTTTGCTGAAAGTAGCAATGTAGTTATGAGACCAACCATGCTTTGTAAATCCTCGCGTAACAAGAATATGGTTCTAAACATTCATGCCCCATTGGAGTTAAATTTTAACATTTATGTGTTTTTTCATCTTGTGTATATTTGCATTACATGGACAATAAACTAAAAATACGATGCAGACTAAGGCAGGGCTCAGGAACAATTTACTGTGCTGATAGTCTGACTTCCTATATAATTTTATTGCATTGTGCATGAGTGTAAGAATATAGACGGGGGCAAATGGCAAATATTTTATGGGCAAGTCTTTATTATACAGTTAAACTAGACAATTTTGTAAAATCAAACTTTCCTTGCTTTACCTTATGTATCGCATTGTAATTTCAAAATCCATGACTCCAAAGATAAAAAAGTAAGCTAAACTATATTATGTATTGAAACATTATTGTGCTGGTATTGGGCTGTTCCTTTGGCAAAACTGAGCGGCAGTATACAAAATGGAAATTACAATTTGTAATATATTGTTGTTGCTGTTGTTTAGTTGTTTAGTTGTGTCTGACTCTTCGTGACCCCATGGACCAGAGCATGCCAATATATTGTATGCCACCCTAATCTCTGAATGGTGTGAGATTTCAAGGGTTCCAGGCGCTTACCTGGAGTTTGTGTTTCCTTTTGGAAATGAGACTGTGGTGTCTTTGTGATATATGGTTTATTTACTCACACACACAAAATCTGAGCCTATGATGGAGGGGTTCAGAGCATAAACACCCCAAAAGGGTATTGTTTGCCCGGTAGCTGCAGCATTGGATTCAAATGGAAATCAATTATTGCTCTGTCTCTCTTGTTCCCCGGCTTTGCTGCTAGATCACATCTCTGCAAACTCAATTCTAAAACTTTGGCTTTGTCCTTCTAGCTAACTGTGCACTGGGGGATGGGCCCTACCCATTTGCCATCTCACACAGAGCTCCTTTCATTTGTTTCCCTTAATGGCTCATCACCTAGGCAATTACCTCACCATAAGCTAGCCTTTCTTATATTTTAAGACTTGCTGGATCCAGGAGTTAGAAGGTCTCAACTTCTCCTTCCCCAAACTCACAACGATTTTTTAGGTGTGTGTGTATATATCTCTATATCTATATCTGTATCTATATCTATATCTATATCTATAAAACCATAAGGAATGATGAAAAGCTTTTCTAAATGTGAATTGCACTGCTGAGCATTTGGATGAGCCAGTGTGGTGTAGTGCTTAAGAGTGGTAGACTCGTAATCTGGGGAACTGGGTTCGCGTCTCCGCTCCTCCACATGCAGCTGCTGGGTGACCTTGGGCTAGTCACACTTCTCTGGAGTCTCTCAGCCCCACTCACCTCACAGAGTGTTTGTTGTGGGGGAGGAAGGGAAAGGAGAATGTTAGCCGCTTTGAGACTCCTTTGGGTAGTGAAAAGCAGGATATCAAATCCAAACTCTTCTTCTTCTTCTTCTTCTTCTTCTTCTTCTTCTTCTTCTTCTTCTTTGGATCTCGGCTGTTGTAGCCAAGCAAAGAGCTACAGTAGGAGGAAGTGGCTTCAGAAGCTGTAATGCACATATGGAGCCCTTTATCTCAGCTCATGAAAACATTATTAGCCAGACATTCTATTTACAGTGCCATAGTTATGTAAAAGGTAAAGGTAAAGGACCACTGGACGGTTAAGTCCAGTCAAAGGCGAATATGGGGTTGCGGCGCTCATCTCTCTTTCAGGCCAAGGGAGCCGGCGTTTGTCTACAGACAGCTTTCTGGGTCATGTGGCCAGCATGACTAAACCGCTTCTGTCGCAATGGAACACCATGACGGAAACGAGAGCGCACAGAAATGCTGTTTACCTTCCCTCTGCAGCGGTATCTATTTTATCTACTTGCACTGTTGTGCTTTCGAACTGGCAGGAGCTGGGACAGAGCATAGAATCATAGAGTTGGAAGAGACCACAAGGGCCATCCAATCCAACCCCCTGCCAAGCAGGAAACACCATCAAAGCATTCCCAACAGATGGCTGTCAAGCCTCCGCTTAAAGACCTCCAAAGAAGGAGACTCCACCACACTCCTTGGCAGCAAATTCCACTGTCGAACAGCTCTTACTGTCAGGAAGTTCTTCCTAATGTTTAGGTGGAATCTTCTTTCTTGTAGTTTGAATCCATTGCCCCGTGTCCACTTCTCTGCAGCAGCAGAAAACAACCTTTCTCCCTCCTATATATGACATCCTATATGACAACGGGAGCTCACCCCCAGGGGTGAAGTGAGGGGGGGTGTAGGGGGCAGACCGACCCCAGTACCGCCCTGGGGGAGAGTGACACTCCCTGGCCCGCCCCTTGCCTCCATGCCGTGGCTCTACCCACCCAGGGAGCCCAGCGCTGAAAAAAGCCCTGAATGGGGGGGGGGAGGGAAGCAAAGCAGGCACTTCCCCCCCCTTTCAGCGGCTTTTTTTGGGCCCGGATGTACTACGCATGCCCGAAAATTCCAGGCATGTGCAGTGCATCCGACGTGCGTCGTGAAAGGGGGGGGAAGGAGAGCAAAGCTTCCCCTTTCAGTGCTTTTTTCGCCGCTGGGCTCCCTGGGCGGGCAGAGCTGCGGCATGGAGGCGAGGGGTGGGCCAGCGAGGAGGGGTGTCACCGCCCCTCCTCGCTGGCCCACCCCTTGCCTCCATGCCGCGGCTCTGCCCAGGGAGCCCAGCGACGAAAAAAGCCCTGAATGGGGGGGGGGGGGAAAGGGAAGCAAAGCAGGCGCTTTCAAGCGCCTGCTTTGCTTCCCTTTTTCCCCCTTTCAGCGGCTTTTTTCGGCCCGGATGTACTACTACAGTGCATCCGACATGCGTCGTGACGTCACGGCGCACGCACCATGCCTCGCCCCCAGGGGGGTGCCTCCACATCGCTGCCCCGAGCTGTGAAGAGGCTTCCTCCACCACTGCTCACCCCGTCGCAGTGATTTGAACTGCCAACCTTCCGAGCAGCAAGCTCAAGAGACTCAGTGGTTTAGACCACAACACCACCCGTTCCCAATAGTTATGTAGGAAAAAAAAACCATTATATGAAGGTAGGGTATGTGCATACAGTTGTACCTCATGTTGCGTTCGCTGCAGGTTGCGAACGGTACAGGTTACGAACGCGCTGAACCTGGAAGTAGCGGAACGGAATACTTCCGGGTTCGGCGGGCCGCGCATGCACAGATGCACCAAATCGCAACCCGTGCGTGCACAGAAGCAGCACTGCAGCTTGTGGACTTCTCAGGATGCGAACAGGGCTCTGCAACGGATCCCGTTCGCATCTAGAGGTACCACTGTATATGAGAGGGCATGGAAAAGGAAGGTCTAACCCTTCTCTCACAGTCAAGAGCATGATGAAATTCACTCCCTCCTTTCTATAAGCCTCTGGGTGAAAAGCTTTCATTGACAACAGTGGGAGAGCTGTGGGGTGTGTGAGACAAATAGCAGAGCCAGTCCTAAACCAAATTGCACCCAGGCAAAGTATGTCTTCACCTCTCTCCAATCTAAACTTTAGAATTGTATATATTGTTTGTGCTTGTAAAACAGGCTATCAAAATGTGATTTGCTCTTCAGATGTTTATCTAGCTTTAGTTAGACTAAAGCAAAGTTCCTAGAGTTTTGGTGTAGGAGGAAATTGTGCTTTATGAAAAAGTGAAACCAGAATGTTTCAGTCTCCGTGCATATGGACAGGGCAAAGGGAAGCACATGATTTTGAGGTACACCAAGGTGTGTTTTCATAACAAGTAACCATAGTTAGGTTTGATCTAAGCAAATGGGTTTAACTAGTACAGTGATGGCGAACCCGTGGCACGCGTGCCACAGCTGGCACGCAGAGCTCTCTCTGCTGGCACGCCAGGGGCGGGGAAATGGCGCCGCCGCGCTGCTCTGCTCATGCGTCCTGCCAGCGCAGGCGCAGCAGCAGACAGCAGCAATTTCCCTCCTTGGCGCCTGCCCCAGTGGAGTTTGGCTGCTGCTGGCTGCTGCGGAGGATTCGACACGAGGCGACGACGAGGTAACAGCAGCGGGGGCTGGGCCAGGGGCGGCGGGTGGTGGGTGAGGGGGAAGCCCTCCTTTTGAGCGCTGCGAGCGGGGGGGGGGAGTGGAGACGGCGCTGCTCACTGTGCTGCTGCCTCTCAGGCTTCGCTCTTCCCTCTCGCGCCTCCCTGCCTCCCTCCCTCCATCCGCACCCGGCCGTCTCTCTCTCTCTCTCTCTCTCTCTCTCTCTCTCTCTCTCTCTCTCTCTCTCTGTTGCCCCTCCCTCGGGCACCTTCGCCCCTTCTCGCCCTTTTTCTCTCCCCTCGCTCCTCATATTCCCTTCCTTTTGCGCTGCTGGTCTCCTTCAGCCTCCTCCTGATTCTCGTTCGCTTTCTGTCCCTTTCCCTTCCTCCTTTCCTGCTCCTCTTTGCGTCCTTTCCATTTCTTCCACCCCAGCCCCAGATATATTTCCTTCAGCCTTCTCCACTCCACTTTTCTTTTCTTTTCTCCCCTCCGCATTGCATATTCTCCTGATGGGATGTGGGTTTGCATTGTAAAAACATCTCTTCTTGCTGGGGGCAAAAAGGATATTTATGAAGGACACAGCAGGCATGGAGAGGCAATTTAACCATTTCCTCCCATGCTGCAGCCCTAAGGACTGTTGCTCTTCTGAGGTCAATTCCTAATTTGCTTTGGAGAGAGCCTCCCGTGTTAACATTTGCATTTCCTACCAATGCAAATAGCAATTTCAAAGGGGTGGTTTTCATAAGGACCACAATAGGTGTGGAAAGGGTTGAACTCTCCATCTGCTGTGGCCCTGATTATTATCAACTGCCCCAATTGATGCTATTTGCATTTAAAACAATAACAGCAAGCCAGCACACTGGATGCAAAGACACATTTAACATCACATCTTGCTTGCCCCTAGAAATGCTTGTAAGGAAAAAGAAAAAGAAAACCTTTTGGAGCAGCACTATAATCTCTATCTGTTACTGCTATTCAGAGACTGTGCATAAGATGAGTTATTTCCACTATGCTAACACATATATCTGCCTGACCAGCAGCTTAATTTTAGCACATATTCTGTTAAAGTGATCCATTTATTTATTCGATATAAAAATTCTGTCAATGTTCTACTTCTGCCTGTGTCTCCATCTGTTCACAAAGATCCACAAATACCATTTGGACACAATTTCAGATGCAGTGTTCAGAACTGGGCTCTATAAGTACTTGACATCCTGATCATATGCATATTGTTTCAGTCTGAATCAAAGTTGAAATAGTAACAAACTATCTAAATATCACCTCCTGGCAAATAGAAGGGGAAGAAATGGAGGCAATGAGAGATTTTACTTTCTTGGGCTCCATGATCACTGCAGATGGTGACAGCAGTCACAAAATTAAAAGACGCCTGCTTCTTGGGAGAAAAGCAATGACAAACCTAGATAGCATCTTAAAAAGCAGAGACATCACCTTGCTGACAAAGGTCCGTATACTTAAAGCTATGGTTTTCCCAGTAGTGATGTATGGAAGGGGGAGCTGGACCATCAAGAAGGCTGATCGCCAAAGAATTGATGCTTTTGAATTATGGTGCTGGAGGAGACTCTTGAGAGTCCCATGGACTGCAAGAAGATCAAACCTATCCATTCTTAAAGAAATCAGCCCTGAGTGCTCACTAGAAGGACAGATCCTGATGTTAAGGCTCCAGTACTTTGGCCACCTCATGAGAAGAGAAGACTCCCTGGAAAAGACCCTGATGTTGGGAAAGAGGGAGGGCACAAGGAGAAGGGGACGACAGAGGATGAGATGGTTGGACAGTGTTCTCGAAGCTACTAACATGAGTTTGGCCAAACTACGAGAGGCAGTGAAGGATAGGCGTGCCTGGCGTGCTCTGGTCCATGGGGTCACGAAGAGTCGGACATGACTGAACGACTGAACAACAACAACAAGGCTTGTTCCATACAATGTCAGTCTGGCATATAATCATTATTACAAGTTGAGTATCCCTTTGTCTAAAATACATGCACATGTAGAGTTTATGGTTTTTTTCAATAAAAAACTGTAACATTGAAAACTTTGTTATTGTGTTTTACTTTTACTTTTAAGACTGCAAATGTTTGGACAACTGTAGGAGTTTTTTCTAACTAAAAACCTCGATATTCAGGTTTAATTGCAGTGTTGGCACTTTGAAATAAAAAAGTTTTTTTTCCGCTGCAGTTTGGGCACTCGGGCTCAAAAAGGTTCGCCATCACTGAACTAGTAGTACTTAAGCTAATCTGTTGTAACTAGTAATAGCGTTAACTGCTATTGGCTTCAAGATTGTTTTATAGATGAAAAGCCTTTTTGTCTGAAGTTAATAAGGATGCTGAAGTAAAATAGTTTTTAAAGGCGCAAACATGTTGGCATAATTTTTGCCAATACATTTATAGAGGCCTTGTTCCAAAAAAATTGCTGTGTCCTTAGTCGCTCTCATAGCCTATGTTGAACAGATGATCTGCTGGATAGAATTTCCTGCACCTTAAGCTGCTGTGCCATAAACAGAGTTGGCACTCTGGAATCTGTGCTTGGCAAAGCAAATAAATCTGGTCACCTTTTACATCATGTAGAATATAATGTAAACTTATCTAGTGTAAACAAAGTGGACACATACCATATCTTGCCATAGGTAGCCTACCTCTGTGAGATGATGTTTTAATAGTAAAAAAGCATGCAGCCTCCATCCTCCACTCATTTATCCTTGCCTGTATCACTTTACATTGTGTTCCTACATGAAATTTGGAATTTAAAATTGGTTTAGAAAGCACTTCGTTTGTTGTGCTTTCCAAATACAAAGACTCATATTTTTTTTAAAGCTTTGTCTTCTGCTCAACCAGCAAGCACATTACAATGACAACAAAATTAAGGGATACATTACAGTAGACAGTGTATGCTGTTAAAGGTTCTGCCATAATAGTTTACAGCCCATATATCCATCTTCATTACAAGTGTAAATATTAATAATTAAGGATGTTAAAATGAAATTATTATAAATGATTAAAACAGATGTCAAATTTCAAGTGAAAAGTGTGATAAAAAGCAATTGCTGCCAGCACATTCCTTTCACCCAGCTCTTTTTAGCAATTAACCTTTATTGCCAGTAATTTACCCATGTATTCACAGTAAACGACTCTCTCTGAAGAAGAAACATTAATGGTAGCATACCTAACAGGGCCATTATCTGTGCTGCTGATTATCTTGAAAGCTGCACTTAGTAGCACCACATTGCAACGTGATTGTATGTAAATATTGATTTATGGGTCCTTATGTGTTTGATCTGCTCCCTTAGTATCTTCATGTAATATGAGGGGTTTGGCAGAAGGCTGCTGCCCAGCTGTTGGTGGTTTGAGTTGTTATGACCTCTTATTCAATGTTCAAAAAACCCCAGCTAGTTGAGCCTTCCCATAGCCACTAAATGATGATCAAAGTGATTGTAACCCATATTTGAAACAGGGTGAAATGAGGAGGGCATAAGAATTGCTAGTGGTTTCTTAGTAACAATATTCAGTTTCAAATGTGACCTTTCTCACCAGCACTAAGTTGATTTTAACAGTTAATAGGCAATTAAATAAATAGGGGAGCATGTCTTTTTACATGTAGAAACAGACATGCCATACTTTTCTTTTTAAAGAGAGACCGTAATAGACATTTGACATTTAAATATAAGCTGTTCTGAATATATTAGTGGTTTTAAAGCAAAGCTATAATGTGATAAATGGTCATCATTTAGCAGAACTGTAAAAAAAAACCAACCAACCAACCAAACAAACAAACAGTGGTTTGAACATTTAAAATTGGATCCCGGAGTGGTGAAAGTAGTTTACAGGAAATATATGTGAAGGCATATGTTTGCCTAGGAGTACTGTGTAGACTATGGCTGCTTAACAGGAGTACTCAAATACTTCTGTTTCTTTAAGGAACTAGAAACTTGTGAAAGGCATTCGAAGTTCTGACACCACTGCTGTAGAACACTAATGTTCAGAGCCCTATCTTCCACTTCTTTTTGGAGCAGATAAAATCATACTTCGGTTTGGTTTTTATTTGTGTTATTTGGGAGATTCTCTCATTGAAATCATATTATTGGCCTTCAGGGATGGATTTCACTTACATGTGATTGTGACTCCACAACTATTCCACTGCAAAAACAGATTGCGTGGTATCCAACTAAGTCATGCTCTTTGTAGGTCCATTGAAATTAATTGACTTAAGTTAGGATGAATTTATTGTAAGTCTGTTTACTTCAATGGGTTTACTGCGAGTATGACTTAGCTGGATACCACCCTTCTGCAGGAACTTGATCCGTGTTTTATTTACTTGCCTATAGAAGTGTGAGCTATTTGTATTTTTGTTGCTTGTGTGTGTGCATGTATGTGTTTGAAGACTTACAGTGTGAATTAAATATATGCATTCACCCTTCCTTAGTTTAAGCAGACCATAGCTCACTGGCAGAGCATATACCTGTACTTTCACCGCAGAATCTCCCATGTATAGTTCCCGATATCTTCAGTTAAAAAGAATCAGGTAGCAGATGATGGGAAAGAACTGTGCCTGATACCCCAGAGAGTCACTGTCAGTCAGAGTACTAGGCTAGAATAGATTGACAAATACCGGTAGTATGACCTGGTATAAGGCAGTTTCCTATGTTCATTCTGAAGATGTTAGATGTTGTAATGGAATAATTTTTATTCCAAATGTTAACATATTCGATGCACACATTTTTGCTCATTCACAATTTCATTATCTTAGGGGAAAGAATTTACATGTGTGATTTCAAGGTGGAAGATGATATTCTTAGGTGTATTTGATTATAATTACAAGAGTATGAATTCACTTAAAGCTGCAGAGGTCCTGCTTTTTAGTAGATGTATGCATTTGCTATTCATGTCATAATTATCTGTAATGGAGAAAAATAGTGATTTGCAGTGCTTGAGATGAAAAATGTATCAGTGAAAGTACACATTTATCTTTGTAGGATGTGCCTGGTCTATTTACAAAAAGACGCAGATGTGAAATTTGCTTCAATAATTAGATTTTTAATTAGTATATCATAAGATAGATGGATTATTGCCCTGGATGGAATTAGGAAATCCATGTATCAAATAGTGGTTCTAAATGGTCATTTTTCCCTGACATTTTTATGTATTGTAAATAAGACTGTTGTTCTGTATCAGATAAAATGTCAGTGTTAATAGTGTAATGTCATAGTGGCAGGTGGATTTCTTTGGGGATAATAACTGCATTAAAACTGTGGTTATAATTAACCTTAATGCATTTTCTCCTACTGATATATGGGATATAATTCATTTAACATTCAGTGTGTGGTGTAATTCTAGGCTTTCTCCCCTCCCCTGAATTCAGAATGCCTATCACAAGGTAGTAATTCTGAGTTAAATAGAGGGTTGGATGCTACATATTTGAGTCATTTGTCTCTTCTCTTCCTACAGTTGCCGGACAAGTAACCGAAAGAGTTTGATATGCAATGGACAGTCCCCAGCTATGCCCCGGCCCCATTCGCCACTTTCAGCTCATGCAGGTAAATATCACTGTTTCCATACACTTAAGAGAGAAATCTTGTAGTCTGTGATTATATAGTGTGACTGGATTGGGGTACCCTAGCACTTCCAACAATCACCGTAGAACCAGACTAGAATGAAAGTTTGAGATTTTAGTTTTTAATGCTGGTTTAAACATATTAATGGTAAGTTTTAGCAGCAGCAACACCAGAAAATTCCTTAGGTAACAAAGTCCAGAGGAAATAAAAAGCTACAGTATTTGCCTGGTGCTCAGACCAGACAAATTTCATTAAAAGGTGCTGCAAACAGAGAAGACCATCCCTCTGGTCCTTGCCCACCTCATTTCAAATAGCAGCGACACTGACATTTTTTTTTGCAGATTAATGCTGTACATAGACAGGTTGATGAGTAAATTAATATTTATCTAGGACCTCAGTCTTAACAGTGTTTCACAAGAAAAAATACCAGCACGTGGGGGGTGGGGGTGCGAATAAAGGTATCATCAGGTTGTGGATCTGACATTTTCACAAAAAACTTTTGGTTTTAAGTGATTTTCAATTTGCATTTGTATAGAAAAAAGATTCTACATAGCTGATCACACACATAATATCTGATCACAAATATATATTCATTTCCATTCACAGTTAGTGCCTAAATAATTGATACTGGTTCCTAAAATGGAACTGTTTTTCCAGCTCTGGGTTGAAAGCTTCATGCACATAAAATGCTCAGTTCACACAATTCAAATGAAAGAAGTGAGAGACAGCAGTGTCATACAGAAATACATTTAAGCAAATAATGGAGTCTTTAAGCATTAACATAAAACATGAGGACAGAAGGGGAGACAAGAAAATAACATTATGGTTGTAATTTTAAAGCAATTGCACTATGACAGAACTTCTATGAAACATGAATACTTGATAAGATACACATTGATTTCACTGTAAATCTTACTAAAGTTTACCAAATCAAAATGCCTATACAACAAAATTATACACCAGAAATATATTTACAGTTTGGGAACTGTCATTTTCCAGTCCTGATTTTATGCTTTTTTTTTCATGAGGAGACATAATACAGACCAACTTAAATATGTAATACAAATAAATTGTAGTACTCTACTGACAGCCATCAACATTTCTGTAGGTTCAAATTTTCCCAAACTCTCTTTCACAGGGGCTTGTTTGGAGACATTGAATTGAGAGTTTTCTTCAAAGCAAGCCCGCTGCTAGTGCCACAAGGCCACTTAGTGAAAAATTAACATTTTCCTTTCAGAAAGTATGTGTTCTGATAGATAATCAGATTTAAGAGATAGGAAACTTTCCCGTAGTGAGTTCTGTTATCTTCTGGGATCATCTACATTTAATCAAGCTCTTGCAGGTCTTCAGCAACATATTCTCAAACCTTTTCCTGGCAGTTTCTTGGAAAATTATTTTTCTGCCATCTGCAGCATAGTTACATTCTAGGGTGTCAAAACAGAGACGATAGCTCCCTGGATAGTTGTCTGAATTATAAAATTTGCCAGATTACTACAAACTAATAAATTTGAGTAGTTACTAGTATATTTTATGGCTGTGATGATACATGCGGATAGGCATTAAAGAGAGTTGTCAAGTGGTAACAACAAGATTTCTAACTGATCCTGTGTATAATCTTAAAGATCAGTTATTATTAATCTCCCTTAGTACCATCTGTGTATCAAAACACTTGTTACAGCACTAAAGCACAGCAATAATCTATAGTCAGTGCAATAGTTGCTCTCTCAGAATTCTTCAGGATTTCTGAAGCTCTTCATTCTGAATATATTCACATAATAGCTGTGTATGCAACACAGCTCCTAATATATTGCCATTAAATACAGTATTTTGAAATACTGATTACCGGTACTCGCTCTCAGTGTTTGCCTCTCCCTGGAGATTGTAGTGTTAATTATATAATGCTGACCCTACCAATCAGGTTTACTTTATCTGGCCAGAAACGTCAGTAGTAGTCTCAACAGCAAATGAAATGTGTGAAAGCTGGAACAGCCAGCAAAATCCCTGAGAACAGCAGGATTTGAGTAATAAGGAAGCAGTGCACATATGGGCAGAGAATTAACTGGCACTGGTTGTCATTTGAAAGCCTCTCAGGTATTGACTTGCAGATAGGTGGATGAGTACTGAGATAAATGCTGTGAGTGATGAAGGTCATAGATGAGACTCCAGTTGGTTTTCTGAAATGCCACGCCTTAAATCATGGCAGCAGTATGATTCCTATTCCTATTGTCTCTGGGTTTTCTTGCTGACTGTTTGAGTTATTTGAATACTTAAACGAGTCAGCTGTGCAACATGCTGTGAACTCTTTTACATCTAAATATTGAGTTTAGTGACTGGCAAAGGCAATAAAGTTTTAAAAGAAAATCAATATATTCAGCAAAAGCAAATCTTCTGCTGTAGGGATGTGTGTTCTTCCAGGCATCTTCCTCATAAGATTTCTGCTTAATATCTATTTGCCCCAAGAGTTCAAGACAAGATATTCTAGTAAAGTATGGGCTGACGTTGCCAACTTTTCCCTTTAGGGGTGGGTCCCCAGTTAGGATGGTCAGCCCCCCCCCAAAAAAAAACAACTTATGGATTTTGGTGGATTCCTGACCATTCTGGGGGATTTTCTGGTGGCTAAAGCTGGTGATCCTTCTGAGGCTCTCATCTGACTGAAATGTCATGAGGCAAAGGGCCATAAGTACAATCACTCCTGAGTGTCCTCTCTGATAATGTGGAACACATTCTCTGCCCCGGTATACTGGGGAGAGATGTGCTATGAAACAGCCTGGACAATGTAGAACACAGGTGGTGAATGCCCTGCTATGAAGAAAACCAAATATGTGTTGGAACACATAACCATGTGGGCAGTGAGCAGGGCCAACTTTGCTGCTTCCATCACTTCATTGCGTAATCAGCCATGAGAGCCCTTCAGGGTGGACCATAGAGTGTCAACACCAAATTGGTTAATGGAGCCCGGAACACCTCTGAGATTTGCTTTGATGACCAAAATTAATCTTGAGGAGTTACTATAATAGAATAATTATACAGTAGTTGAATAATTAACATTTTCTAGTAGAACTCTAGTGTTTATTATGACCACTGATTAATTACTGTTTAAGCAACTGCAGTGCATTACTCTTTAGTACATACACTGGATAATTATTTGCTACCTTTAAAACTAAATAATGTTGTCAAATAGAAAAATACAAACCTTGTGTGCAATAACTCTACTTTATTCCCTTGAACAGTGTAATCTTGTTTCTATATATTGGACTGTGTGCTTATCAAAAACTTAGTGGGTTGTGTGTTTCTCTAGAAATATGATTATGTATTTCTTGACAGACACCACTGCTCATAAAAAAGAACATTCTTGCTTGTGTCGCCTTTACGTTTCCCCTGTAGACAGACCACATGCTCTAATTATGCATGCTGAGAGGCAGGCTGGAATACTGGTGAACTTTCCCTCAACAGCTGCCTGCCAAGCTTTCTCAGTGTTCAGCAGCAGGTTGAGTGGTCTAATGTGAGAAAGTAACAAGCCCCCAAAGGAAATGTTCTCTTCACAATGAGCAGTCACATCTTCATATCATTTAAGATAACCTCCCCATGCCTTGGTCTTTCCAGTCCTGGGAATAACTTTCCATCTAATTTTCATGGTTTGCTTGTTGGCATATAGAATGAAGGAAAGTGTTGAGAGATAGCATTTTTAAACTGTGGATATCAGTGTTTATTGCAAATGTCCTTAAATGCTGACATATTGAGAACAGATATATACATACTGTATTTTATATACTTTTTTTAAAAAAGCAGAGTTTCAGTCTTAATATTTTCCCCCCAAACAGAAATATTTCTGTAACTGTGGTGAACTAATTTTGGTTGAGATGTTGTAATAATTGTTTTTGTTTTTTTGTTATGTCTTTTGTGTTCTCATTTTGTATTTTTATGTTATATATTATGTTTTTATGTTATATTTAGATGAAGGATGGTATACAAAGTCAATGAATAAAATAATAAATAAACAAATAAACAAATAAATATTGAGAGAACCACAGATAGAAAGCAGGATGGAAGTTAAGAGGCTGGCTTCCATTTTATTTACATTTTAGATAATTACATTTTATTTATTATCTAAAATGTAAATAAAATGGAAGCCAGACTCTTAACTTCCATCCTGCTTTCTATCTGTGGTTCTCTCAATATTTATTTGTTTATTTTATTTATTTACTTTATATACCACTCCATAACAAAAGTAGTCCGGGCAGCACCAGGCGAGCCAATGTATATGGCTGGAATAGAACTTGAAGGTTACACTATTTGACCAACTTTGTCATTAAGCACAATACACATTTAGTGCTATACAAACAAATGATAATCAGAGCAAAATAGGTTTCTCAGGATTTTCACTGACTCTTACTATGATTGTATGACACTTTAAATAATTTTCTTATTTTCTTCTGTTTCTCACCAGGGAGCAGTCCTCAAGATAGCCCTAGAAATTTTTCCCCTAGTGCCTCAGCCCACTTTTCTTTTGCACGAAGGTAGGATGGGTTTGTGTGTATTTGATGTGTCATAATTAATAGTTGGAAATCATGCTTCGCTGTGCATTTATGCATTTATAATATGCTGGTGGAGGTAAGAAACACTAATATATGTTGCATTAAAATGCAATTCAATTTATAATAGTCTTCACAACTTGCTTCTTGATACTGCTAATTTCTTGCAATATCTAAAGTTCATTCATATAAGAACCAGGATTATCACCTCTTTCCCCTCCTTCATAGTAACCTAACTTAACTTAACTTAATTAATTTTAAAAAGACTAGAAAACATGTATAGAATTTACAGTGGCCTATAATCCAGCCTTTGCAAAATTGTACTAGTGAATTATAGAAACCCAGAATTGTAGAGTTAGAAAGAACCTTGAGGGTCATCTAGTTCAACCCTCTCAATGCAGGAATCTCACATCAATCAGATGGCCATACAACCTCTGCTTAAAAACCTTCAAGGAAGAAGAGTCCATCACTTCTCATGATAGGTATCAGTACATTCTAAAACCTTCCACTTATAAATTGGTATATGCTATTTAATGTGGCACCCTGAGAGAGAGTCCTTCGACTTCAAACTAGCTCTTCCACAACTGTAATGATACGTGTGTTGTTATGGGAAATACTGAAGGAGTTATCTACCTCAGTGATTTCCAAAACCAGTTTCCTACTACACAAAAAGGAGTCAACTGGGGTGGAGTACAGTATGGGAATCTGTCAAAAGAGATTGTCACTACATTGTCATTCTGCAGAACTATTAATTAAGTCGCAATGCTATGTAGTGAGTCACCCAGAGAAGAGCTGCCATTGTTGATTGGGGTGTGTCTACTGATGAAGATGCCCCTAGCAGAAGGAAACCCAGAAAATAAGACAGAGTGAAAGTTGTGTTAGAAAAAGAGTGGATCGAGCCAGCTTAGTCCAGCGGTTCCATCGACCGACGCATTGCTTGGATCCCCCAAACGCTTCCGGCGGTTTGAGACCCATGGGCGCTGCCTGGCTTTTTTAAAAAAAAGAAAAAGAAAAAGAGTGGATCCTGCCTCATCTGGCATAGTACCTCAGAGGTTAGAATGTAAAAGAACTAATGAATGCCCTGAAGAGAGTGCTAGGTTTTGTCTACCCAGGAACACCTTTGTGAGGATTAATCTTTGTATAGTTCTTGGAAGATGCATTTGTGATTGTATAGTACTATTGCATTAGTATAAGTGATCTGTTGGACACCTGAAGTATTTGACTAATCCAAAGCATAGGACTACATTTACTTGTGAATACATTGCGGGTTGGATAATGGGTACTCAGCTGCATCAGAAAATGAACCCAGTCTATATAAAGGAAACCAGTGGTTTCTAAAAATTTGTTACCTGAACCTTGCAGAGATAACCAGTGTAGCTGATATGTAGCATCAAGTTCAAATGCTACACCTTCCTCCCCACCTGTCTCTGCACCCATAAATAGATGTGAAAATAACATTAAAACTGGAATGTTTGAACATGATAATTGTCAAATGCTGGACAATGACCCCACTTTCTCTAGTGGATTCAGTAACCTGGGTAAGAAATACCTCTTGTCCAAATAACTGCAGTCTCTTGCAGTTTTTGCCTATGATCCTTTCTCTTTTTGGTGATTGGAGTGAGAAGAAAGCCACAAACCTGAATACAATTCTATTTGTCACGGTATAAAGAAATCATATAAGTATTAATGTTGGGAGAGACAGATGCATAAAATGTTACATCTTGATTATATACTGATTTATTTGAAAATTCAGATTGATTTATCTTACTATTCTTTCAACATTTTCTTTAAGGATATACTATTCCTTCCCAATTTATTTTCCATCTTCTTTTCATATTTGTTCAGAAACATAAACCACTACTATGTATTTCAGAATAGCTGATTGAAGACTAATTTACATTGTGTGCCAGTTTTATACACCAGAGGAAATACCAATAGGAAAAAAATAGATCTGTAGCATAATAAATTGCATTGATTCTCTGAGTTGTAACTGTCACCATGAGCAAAATTCAAAGCCAGGAATCCACAAGTTACTCCCTTCTTCTATTTGTATATAGGAATTTCCCATTGTAAAGACTAAGTTTTGCCTTGCTCATAGAGTAAAACAGAGGATCTTATGCACATGTGTTTTATTGAAAGCCCAACCCAAGAGTTTTGGGAATAAAAAGTGATTGATTCATCCTAACTTTGCTCATTTAAAAGAACTGTACATCTCAAAAATCTGAAAAATGTCTATCTTATTACTGTCATAATGTGTTTAGGATATGTGTTTTAAAAACTTAACATTATATATTTGTGTTCATAGAAATGTTTCTCTCTGAATTACTACTTTCGGCAACAATCTATTTTTCAGTGAGGAAATAATCTGTTCTTTAGAAAGAGGTTCCCGTCCCCCCGCCTTCTAGATTAGAGCAAGTCTTACACAATGCATTTTCTTCATTGCTTTGTTTTCATAGCTTAATGAGCATGCTAGAAGTGGCAAAGTGCCATTATCCCCAGCACTCCCTTCCTATTTACCCCTCTACAATATGAGTGAAATTGTCATCACTCTAGCTGACTGCTGTGCATATAGTAAGGATGCTGAAATACATGTGAGGATACATCAAATATGAGACTTGGTTCTCACACCATGCAAGTGAGAAAGTTGGCAGAGCAAAAAACATAGTATGGTAACATGAAAGGGGTGACTGTCTAGTCCACAAGACCATCAGTGGTCCATTAACTTCATTTAGATGGTCTTTGGCATGCTTGTAAAGATATAATTAAAAACATTACAGCATCTAGCACAGCACATTACAGTTGCTCCAACAACTAGGAAAATAATTAAGTGGTCCACCAAAACCCTCAGCAACCAAATGGTCCACAGGGGAAAAAAATTGGGAACTACTGATCTATTCAACACAGCAGTTTTCTTTAAAACACAACAAATTTCTAATAAGCAAAAGTTCATACATCCTATTATTGAATAGATGCCATTGGTTGCTCTTCTGGCCTTCTCTGGAAACATAGCAAGACTGGTGTCTCCCTATTTCTTCATGGGATATAGGACTTCATTGGACTTCCACTGTAGAAGTCACCTTGGTCTGACACCACTTTGTTGTAGCATTATGAAAAAAATCACCAACAGGATGTTTGTGTAAATAGAAGCAGGTCGTTGCACTTACCAAAGTTGAGTAAAAGATAGAGAATGGGCTTTGAATAAACAACAAAGTTGCATCATTCAGTTATGTCAGGGATGGAGAACCCATGGCCCTCCTTATGTTGGACTCCCAACTCCCATCAGCCCCAGCTGCCATGGTTATTGATCAGGGATTATGCGAGTTGTAACCTGACAAAATCTGGAGTGCCACAGATCCCCCACCCCAGAGTTGTGTTTCTTTTTACATCTGTTGTAAAATTGGAAGATCCTTTGCAAAATCCCCATATATTTTGAAGCTGTCTATGCTGATTGTCATGCACTTATATTTAGAAAGTTGTTGTTCTACTTCTTCATTTGTTTTTTAAATATACTTTGCACAATTATAATGCAGTCATGGGCATCGAAACGAGAGGTAACTGTCATGAAAACTTACTACTCTGTTTTTGTGGTTTGTTAATTTGTTTGTAAATTTCCTACTAGGATTGCCAACTGCCTAGAAACAAACCAGCCACGCCAGAGTTTTTCCTTTTTCTCAGAACAATGTTGCCGAAGTGGGGTGGGGAAAGCTGATCCCCCCACTATTAGTTAAGCAGCACTGTGTAACCTTATTGCATACACGGGTCACAAAAATGTAAAAGGCTCTCATTCACCACTAGAGCCCAGGAAGACAGCATTGAAGGAGCTCTCTTCACCATTGTGCTGGCAAGCTTACCTGCTTTGCCCCTCCCCCCCGCACTGATTAGTAATCACAGAGCTATCAGCTGTGTTGGATGCAGACAGTGCATATCATGTGTATGTTATTTTCTACTTTTGTCTGTGAAACAGTTGTAGTCTCCTGTTAGACATGGATAGTAGTGCTGTATCAGAGGAATTATAAACATAGGCGCTAACTGCACATGTTACATGAGCAGAGTATTTAGGCCTCATCCAGCTGAAAATTTGAGTTGGCAGTCCTATGTCTGAATGTGGACTACATGTAGCAGAATTTGAAATTGTCCTACATGGTAAATGTTTTGTTCTACCAAAAGTTATAATTTTATGAAAATGTTTAGTTTTGCAAGTCAAGTTGCTGTAATTCTTGGTGTATTTTAGATACATTTCCATGTACATTCCATTTTCTAGACTGTCATGGTTGGGCATCGGTCTCTCGTCCATCCTGTTCCTGTTTTGCATTGTCTCTAACATCCCATTCACAGTTGGATTAATTCATGTGCTTTTTAAAAAATAGTGCCTTGTAATAACGCTTGCTTATGAGTTTGTCCGTATTTCCTCATGGTACACCACAACATTTCATGGATTCTGTTCCAACAGTTTTTGTATAATAGTGTTAACAGTTGTCTTATGTGGCTTAACTCAAATTCCCAACAGGACTGATGGACGACGTTGGTCACTGGCATCTCTCCCTTCTTCTGGCTATGGTACAAATACTCCAAGCTCAACTGTTTCAGTAAGTAACTATCTATAAATAAATAAATAAATAAATAAATAAATAAATAAATAAATAAATAAATAGCTTCTGCTTGTAATATATTCTCAGATTCAGCCCTTGTATGATTTTAAACATCAATGTAGACTTCTGCTAGTATCTACAGTAGGGGTAGGGTTATAGGGAGATAGGGGGAGGTTCTATCCTAGCAATACCATCTATTAAACATTTTAAAGGATTTTGATTGGATCACCCACCCCACTATGCTTGTCAAAATATTTACTATTTTAACTTTTCTGGCAATGAGTCATACAATAGATGCTGTCTGCTGAACTTGAATGAAAAAAATTAAGTGCAGTGCTTGAAAACGGTTACAGGCATGCTAGCTAATAAGTAATTGTTATGGCAGCCTCATTGATATAATAGAGAATTTGCACACATCCTCTCCCCAAAAATGCTATTCATAACGAATATACTTTTTTTGTTATTGTCCCTCCTTCAACAGGCACACTGTGTGTTATAACCACTGTTGATTTCCCTTCCTTCATATAATGTACAGTCCAACATGATACGTCATCATCATCATCATTCTTTATTCGACCGTCAGTCAGAAAGAAAAATACATTTATCCATACAAAATTAAAACATCTAAAACACCTAGAGGAACTTTAGAATAAAACATAGCCAACACTAACATGAAGCTATACAGATAAACCCATGTCAATGCAATCAATTTTAGTCTTATGACGCTTAAGAGCTAGAAAAAGAAATTTGACCACCAAGGAAGCTGTTTTCCCCGTAACATTATTCAACAAATATAAAACCTGTCTTTCTCTGGATAGAGAGCTAAGTTGAGATAAGAGTGGGGCTATAAGATTTTGCCTGAAATCTGTATAGAAAGGGCAGCTCAGGAGAATATGTTCAGTGGACTCTACCTCTCCCAGGGCACAATGACAAGTTCTCTGGGCGTATGGGACTCCCCTGTACCTTCCTCACAATACTGCAGATTCGAGGACATTTAATCTAGCCGCTGTGAGGAGTCTACGGTATTCCACATAGTGAATTTCCACGAGATAAGGAGCTGGTGTAACCTGATAGATCTGCTCCCCCAGGAACATCCCTGGTTTCACAAGTCCTCTTGTCTAGCAATATCACTCAGTCTCTGGGAGATCACAGCTCTGGCTTGACTATATGTCATAGACTCCAGGTAAAGATGTGACAACCCACAGGCCTGTACTTCATTTATGATTTCCCTTTCCCACGATGATTGAAAATCATCCCTCAGTATCAAGCGGGCCATACCCACTGGCTTAAAGCATAGTTTGAGCCATAGCCAAAGCTTTGCCTTCAAGGCCACATACTGAAAAGCTTGGCAGCCAGCCTCTAATCTCATGACCGCACCCGCTACGGAAGGGGTGATCCTGAGGAAGGGGGGATCCTATTATATTTTATATATGCCAGAAGGTACATTGTATCCTCCCATAACTCATTTTCACTTTGAAATTTTTATTTAGCAGGATTCCATGCACCGCTTAGCTAAAATATAAAAAGTTATTTTCCCTGTTACACAGTTTGGGGCCCATTTCCCTTGGAGTAAATCCATGTTCTATTGGAGCCAATCATTTCCACTGCAAGATAGGTTTGGATGCCTGAATAATTACATATTCATATCTTGATAGGTACAACCTGGCTCTTCATACTAATTTTTAAGATTAGGTGATGTTCAGATAGCTATAAGAAAATGTAAACCACAGTTAATCTATTGGTAGGTTGTTAAGAGATCACAGCACAAATTGTCATATTCTTTTACTATTTTAAACCTTCTAGAAAATAGTTTCATGTAAACTGTTATGTTGAGAAAATTAACAAAAAGCCTTTGAACTATCTGTGATTGGGAAGATGGCTCTGAATAATAAACATAGATAAAATAAAAACTGACAAATTGCCAACCAGGTCCAGATGGCATTCGCCAGAGAGTTCTCAAAGAACTCAAATGTGAAATGGCTGATCTTCCAACAGAAATATGTAACTTGTCACTCAGATTAGCCTTCATACCAGAGGATGGAAAGCAGCCAATATAACACCAATTTTTTTTAAAGGCATCCAGGGAGGTCCTGGAAATTACAGGCCAATTTGCTTAACGTCTGGCCTGGGAAAACTAGCAAAAAGTATTGTTAAAGATAAACTAACCAAGCATATATAAGAACAAGCCTTGCTGAAGTAGAGCCAGCATGGCTTCTGCAAGGGCAGTACCAGTTTCATGAGCCTATTAAAGTTATTTGAGATTGTGAACAAGCTCACAGGGGTGATCCAGTTAGCATAGCATACTTGGGCTTTCAAAAAGCTTTCTATTAGGTCCCTTACCAAAGTCTCCCGAGTAAGCTTAGCAGTCATTGACTAAGAGGAGAGTTCCTCTTGTGGGTCAGGGATTGGGTAATTAGGAGAAAACAAAGAGTAGGAATAAATGGGCAGTTCTCTGAATGGAGAAAGGGGAGTCCCCCAAGGATTGGTATTGGGACTTGTGCTTTTTAACTTGTTTATAAATGAATTGAAGTTAGGGGTGATCAGTGAGGTAGCCAAGCATGCTGATGACATTGTTCGGGTTTGTTAAAGCAAAAAGAGATTGTGAAATGCTCCAACAGAAATGAATGGACAGTAAAACGGTAAATGCAGTTCAATGCAAACAAGTGTAAAGTGATGCATGTTGGTGCAAAACATTCTAGTCTGAACTTGTAGTGACTGACCATGAATGAGACCTTGGGGTTGTAGTGGACAACTCAATAAAGATGTAGTTCCAGTGTGTGGCAGCTGTGAAAAAGCATTATGACAATTTCATAATGCTGTTATACAAATCTGTAGTGTGACCACAATTGAAATACTTTATACAGTTCTGGTCTCCAAACCTCAAGAAAAATATTATAGAGTGGGAAAAGATTCAGAAAAGGGCATCCAAAATGATTGAAGAGATGGACCAATTCTCCTGTGAGGAAAGGGTGTAGCATTTGGAACTTTTTAGTTTAGAGAAAATGCAAATAGGAGGTGACATGAGAAAAGCTTATCACATGGAGGAAATAGGAGAGAAAAACGTTTCTGCCTCCTTTTCATTAAACCAGAACTTGTGAACATCTAGTGAAGCTGAATATTGGGAGATTCAGGACAGATAAAGGAAAGTGTTTATTCACACAGTGCACAGTTAAACTGTGGATTTATGGGCATCAACCTAGATAACTTTAAAAGAGGATTATATAAGTTCAGGGAGGAGAAGGCTATCAGTGGCTATAAGTTGTGATGGTTATGCTTTACTTCTTCTGTCAGAGGCAATATGCCTCTGAAAACCAGTTGCTGGCAGTTATAGGTGGGCAGAGTGCTGTTGCGCTCAGGTCCTCCTTGCAGGCTTCCCACAGGGAGTGGAAGCACCGCCCTGTACAACCCCCAGAATTGGCGTTCCCCACCTCTCACATTCCATTCTAAATCATAGTTGTGGCATTCCCAAGGCTCCAGGCCTAGTGTGACCAAACCAGTCACACTCCCCTAAATCTGCCACAACTTGTTGGTTGGCTACTACGTGAACAGGATGCTGGACTATATGGGCCATTGACCTGACCCAGTATGACTGTTCTCACATTCTTAACTAGACATAGGCAAACTTGGCCCTCTAGATGTTTTAGGACTACAATTCCCATCATCCCTGACCACTCACTGGTCCTGTTAACTAGTGATGATGGGAGTTGTAGTCCCCAAACATCTGGAAGGCCGAGTTTGCCTATGCCTGTTCTGAACTTATCAATCTGAAGCTGTCAGCACAAATCACTTAAGGATTGTATGTAAGCATAGGTAAGGTAAGATTAATAGAAAACTCCTTTGCTCATTGCTTTTTCATCCTAGATTTTAAACAAAGAGGATAGTATTTCAAAAGAAAATCTATTCATAGTAATGTTAAAGCAAGCAACTATTTTGGTCTTCAAGATTTATACAGATGTTTGTTTTGTGAATCTGAATAATTGACTGAACACATGCTTGGAGACTAGATAGAAAATTTCTGTAAGGCATTTCTCCAGAAAGTATTGCTGCCTCGGGATTTAGAAGCAGCAGCAACCTGTTAGAAGGAAACTAACTGTTGCTCCCCATCATGTGTTCCTTCTGCAAAACAAATGTGCCTCTTTACCAAAGTAAATATCCATGTAGGAAAGTGTATTAAGTGGAGTGATTCTGGAGCATAGGAATATAGAAAGCTTCCTTATACCAAGCCAGTCCATCAAGCTCAGTAACGTTGACCCTCACCAACAGCAGCATTTGAAGGTTTCCAGTAGGAGTTATTCCCAGCTCTACCTGGAAAACACCAGGGGTTGAACCTGGGACTTTGCATATGCAAAGGATGTGCTCTACTACTGTGCTATAAGCCTTCCTCAAAATTGCTTCTGAAAATTGCTTCTGTAACTTTCCAGTGCATCATCTTGATAAGTCACCTTCTGCACTAAATTATCTTTAAAGTTGTATTACAGCACAGCAAATCAAAAAGGATAGCTGTAGTTAATGGGTGATCGTGTTATACTATTTTCATATATATGCTTAACAGTTTTGTCTGTTTTAAATGCAAGGGCTGAGAGAATACACAGGAAGAGTCCTTGAAATTGCAAGGCTGTATCTGTACAGATGCATATAAAGTGTTTGTATGATTTTATTGTTTCTTTAATCTCTTAAGGTTGCATTTTTATTTCCTGTGTTCAGAAAGTTTAGGAATAAGGAAGTTATTCTGTGTACAATCCATACAAATGTTTAACATGACTTTAGGGTTATGGTACAAATTTATCTTCCACATGTTTATTGCAGTCATCCTGTTCCTCCCAAGAGAAGTTGCACCAGTTACCATACCAACCAACTCCAGACGAACTACATTTTTTGTCTAAACATTTCTGTGCCACTGAAAGCATTGCCAGTGATAATAGATGTAGGACTACTCAAATGCGGCCACGATCCAGAAGCCTGAGGTGGGTTGACCTGCCAGGAAATTGAAATGCTATCTTCATGTGGAAACTAATGAGAAACTATACTTTTTATGTACGTTACTATAACATTGTTTTATATTTTGTTACCTTGTTTAAAAGCATTTCTAAATCTCTTAATATTTTGGGCAGTCTTCATGAATGTAAAACATGAAAAACAGTAAAGCAATACAATAAATACGGAGATTTTAAGTGTTTGAATTTCTCTTGTTCTCAGTGGAGGTGAAGCTTGTCAACAAAGAGAAAGAAATATAGGTGATCTTTTCATTTGTTCAGAACTCAATCAAAATATTTAAGGCATTAGTTTAATATAAAACTAGTGTCTCCAGAAACTACTACTTGCAGAGATTTCCTGCCTTAGCTCCATAGATTGATAGATAGATAGATTCTTCTGATTCTCAGTTACTTGAGAAGGATAATTTTTATTCTGAACTGTGTTGCATGCATCCTGGAGGCTGTAGTCACTCTCTAGATTTAATCAAACAGCAGCTCCATATGAAAAAAACAGTGAGTTGTAGTGTTAGTGTCAGCGTAAACAAGTCAGTCTAATGTACATATGCACTTTGCTCCTCTTGTACCACCCCCCCCACTCCTTAATTTCACTTAGCAATGTAGAGGCTTGAGAGGGGACAAAATACAATAAGCAAATAGATTCTGGATGAAGTAGAAGGAGGACAGTAGCTGGTAGAACCTGGCTAGAGTGACATAGCTGGTGTGCAAGAGCCACAACTGGGTCCTGTTATTCATAGGTCAGTAGGCTCTGTTGCATAAAATGGAATTCTCCAGTAGTCAACGTGTATACTTATCCTGAAATTTTGTGGCTTTTGCACAGTGCCCCAACCCCCCAATGAAAATGCAGTGCAACTACATTACATTATATTACATTACATCTTACAGAATTTGGCCACAGGCCTAACAAAACAGAGCAGAGATTCTACTTTAATGATAGTTGATGAGGATTTAGTGATATGTGTGTACTAGAACCTCTTTTCCCAGTTCATGTAAACCTGCTTTATAAAGTTTTAGAACCCACATAAATAATTTTGATACAAGGCGCATATCAGGTGCCTAGCCTTAGGAAATACATGCTCGCTCATTCCTCTTTTCTTATAAAGTAGGAAAGGTGGAAGCAGCCTTGTGCCTGTACAGTATTTAGGAATGAGTTCAAAAATATTGTGCTCCTCAGACTAGCAAATGCATCATTAATTAAGTTAGTCTTAAAATGTCACAAGACACTGTTGATTTTGCTGGAGCAAACTAACATGCCTACACCTCTGGAAACTGGGAGTGGACTGACTCCCAGCTCTTGAAAACATTGTTTTTATCAGTTTACAAAAAAGCATGTTCAGAGGTCAAGCTGGCTGACATGGCAAGGTACAGGGGACAGGACAGAAAACCAGGTTGGAGGGTTGACTAGAATGGAGTATTGCAGAGGAAGGCATGGCAGACAGACTAGAACAGTGACTAAGACCTCTTCACTCTGCCACATTTTGTTGCAGTCCACTTGTCCTGTAGTAATAATAATACTGACTCCCGACAGAAGAGAGTACATAAATTATAGACCTCATTTTCAGTTCATTCAGTGCAAGATCTAAGGGATGATTGGCTTTGCTTTACTTGCAGCCCTGGACGTTCTCCTGCCTGCTGTGACCATGAAATAATTATGATGAACCATGTATACAAAGAAAGATTCCCAAAGGTAAAGATTAATATTCACTGCATTCTAAAGCTGACCTGATAAGAAATCTGTGTTCTAAAAAAAAGTGTTCTGTTATATTTGGTATATCCGATTAATTAATTTAAGCCAATGCTATCATAAAGCAACAATATTCTTTAAAATATTTTCAGCTGATCTACAGCTGATCTGTCTCAGAAGCAATCATGCCAAAGTTGCATTATAGTTCTCTTCACTTTCCAAAAATCTTTGGTTTTATAGTAAGTTAAACAGGGTACATAACTTTCTAGAAGGCTCTTTGCAGTATAAGATGCAATGACAGGACACACAGCCCTGAAAATTCCTTGCAAAAACATGGAATCCTGGTGGAGCAAGCATGTATAACTTTGTGGAAGCAACTTTTGCAAGTGTGTGCTTTAGAAATATATGTTTATTTTTAGTGTAGCTATTATTAGTATTGGATTATCAGAATAATAGGGCTTTTGTGGTTGCTGTACAATTATGAGATGGAATTCCTCTAGCATTCAGGAAGACCCATGTCTTAATTTTAAAAAGGAGGTTTTAAAAACCCATATTTTTTCAAAACATTTGATTTGTGCATTGGTGAGTTAACTGCATTTAACTGGAGTATGGTTGTTATTGCTCTATGCTTGTGGTTTTAATGTTGTTTGTTTTGCTGACTGTGTGCTTTAAAAGGTTTTATAATGTAGTATAGTCCATTTTGTGGAGGATTTCCTCTAAAGAGAGTATAAATCTCTTAAATAAATGCCAGGTTGTTTGAAAGAGGGATAAACTTTTACCTCTTTCTACATCCCAGTTTGCACACCACATTAAACCATAGTTTAAAAGAAGCTGATTTAATGTGAATGAGCAGTGTGCTGTTGTATGCTGGTCAAAAGTTTGCATGATACTCTTTCCCCACTCCTTCTGCACTGTAGCTAAAACAAGCTGAAGTGGTTACTTCTGGTGGTTTGTTTGGAGGAAACAAACCACAAGCCCCTGCTTTGGACTACATGACAAGCCAGACTCTGGCTGGTTTTGTCCTCTGTGTGGTAGCAGCACAAACAGGAGAGGAGTGCCACAAGAACTTTTGAGTAATGTGCACATTGCTTGTTCAGATTAAACCATAGTTGGTTTTAAACTATGTTTTCATGTAATGTGAAAGCCAGGCTAATATGTATGGCCTGTATGATCACCATCTGTGGCCTTTTTAGAAATGGGCAGGATATATATTTGTCAGGGAACGGCCCTCGGCTGGGCGGGAGGTTTTCTCGATGTACCGAGAGCCCAGGCACCTCCTCAGTAGTGAGACCTCCTCAACCGGAAAGAGCGGCACCTCCTCCAGTGGGGAGGGGCGGGCTGGAAACAACCAGGTGAGGCAAGGGCTTGGAGATGCTGCGGAGAGCCCCAACACGCCTCATGAGTTTCACTCTGAGGGGAGCACACCACTTCTGTTGCCCCAGTTGCGTAGAGGGGTCAAAAGGAGACAGGGGAGGCAGCGCTTTGGGGTGCTGAAATTATTATGTTGGGGTCTCAGCCGGAAACCGGCACTCCCAGATTCTGCGAGCGACTAGGACGGTCATGTTTTCACGTTCTCTGCACTGTAAATAGTCTGCACCAATAAACTGTTAAAAGACAGTTGAGACTCATCCCTGATTACTCGTGAGCAACCCTAACGCAGACCTGACCATATTTTAAAAATTTTTTATTAAAGATTTTATTTAGTTACAAAAGTATAACATTGCCTCTTTTTAATGCATTTCTTTTTTCTCCTGTGGGGGTTGTTGCCTGGTTGGTTGGTTGGTTGGTTGGTTGTAAGTTGCTTTGTGTTGCCCTGGGCAAGATAAAGCGACTATCAAATTCAATCAATCAATCAAGTACTTTTACAGGTTCAGCCTTCCATTTTGTCTTGCAGAGGTTTTAATTTAAAACTTAAGTATGTTTAATAGCTTCTTGATTAAACCTATAAAACTTGTTTTGATAGGCTACTGCTCAGATGGAAGAGCGACTTCAGGAGATTATCACCAACCACTCTCCTGATAACGTCCTTCCCTTGGCAGATGGAGTTCTCAGTTTCACTCACCACCAGATCATTGAGCTGGCTCGTGATTGCTTGGATAAATCTCATCAGGGCCTCATCACCTCACGATACTTCTTCGAGTTACAGCACAAATTGGATAAGCTCCTACAAGAGGTATGAAACACATAAATATGGTTTAGAATTTGCTGAGATAGTTAGTTGAAGAAAATGCAGCTCTGGAGATAGTTATGATAACTGACCTATAAAAATAAATACCGGTGCATAAAACACATACAGCTCTTTAAGTGGGTCTGGTCAGTTTAGTGACCTCTGCAGTTGTCTAAGGGACATTAAAGCATGTCTCTCTATAATTGGTTTATGAAGTATCTTTATCCTAGAATGTAACTTAGGCAGTACCTCTGTGCCTCAGATGAAATAGTTTTATACTCTCCTCTGTCGTGGACAAAAGGAATATTATATCCAAGTTTAATTTTGTCCAGTCTAACAATTCTGGCTAATTTTATCCAATCTAGTAATAATTGTGTGGTTAAGGAAAAGCTATACAAAACAATGGGAATGTGAAATTCATTAGACTTGCAGAAGGCATTGAAAATCTGCATTACATGTACCAAGCCCTTCCACCAGCCAGATTTTCCCTTAGTATATTTCCTCCTTCCTCCTTGGGTAAGAAAGCCTCCTCCATCCACCATGTTGGCAAGGTGGCTCAAAGTGTATAATTGCATCATTCATTTGCCTCCACCCATCAAGATTTTTGCTCATTCAGCAAGAGCAGCAGCTGCTCCAGCAGCATTTCCCTTAAATATGCCTCTGCAGAAAGTCAATCAGTTGGCTACATGGGTTAGTTCCAGTATCTTTTTAAGCCTTATAAGGTGGATTTTTATGCTTTGGCCAAGGCAGCATTCATGATACATGTCTTATAGCAGGGGTCGGCAAAGTTTTTGTGGCTTGGGTTGGTTCATGGTCCCGCAGATGCTGCGGTGGGCTGGAGTGTGTGCGTGCGCATGCATGCATGCACATGCAAACACTATTTCCAGCACTCCTTCTCGCGTGGAGGAGGCATGCTCAGGTTCCCATTGGCTGAAGGAGCTTCCTGCAGCCAATGGGAAGCCGGCCAGCATCGCGGAAGGCAGTCCCCACTCTGTTCTGTGCCGGTTTAGCGCGGCACACAGGAGCTGACCGACCGGGCGGCGGGGGTCCATGGGCTGGTTAAACAACCCCCTGTGCCACTTGTGGCCATGGGCCTTAGGTTGCTAACCCCTGTCTTATAGCATGTTTTCCTAGTTCAGAAGGCAGACCTATATTTTAAAATTATATATCACCTGGTGTCATTTACATGCATGAGGGAAGAGACCATTGGTCCTTATCTGTGAATTTGTTTACTGTATTAACAAATCATTGAACATTTTGATGAAGATGAGTACAGGCAAAATTATTACATGTAGTTTAAAGGTATCACAGACCTGGGTATGCCGTCTGTCCAAGTAAAACGTGAAATAATATTTCTGAATTGTCCGTGGTCAAATGCTATTAAAATGTTAGCAAAAAATAATAAGGTTTGAATAATGCTGAAGTTTTAAAGAACATGTTGGGATTTTAAAAAAGGCTTGGGTTTGCACGATGTTTGGTAACATTAAATTATTGATAAGATAATTGATTCCAAAGTACACTAGTAAACAGTATATTTGAGCTCAAACTGAGCTTTTATGGTTTTTATTTGGGTGTCCTTTATTCCCAAGTATGAAAACTCCCATTTTTGCTACCTTTGTAGTGTTCATTTCAACATAAATCCTTGCAGGAATGCCTGCTGTTTACTGGAACTAAATTGTGGGAACACACTTTGGGTTTCTGATGATGCAATTGTTGTCAGTTCCCAGCTGTGACATTCAGTGGATAGCTGTGTCCCCTGCTGCTTGGCACATTGTTATTGCTTTGCATGGCTAAGGGAAGTCACAAGGCTTCTGAGCAGCTTGATTTAGCTGACATATTTGTAGTAAGGTCAAGGTCAATTTGAATTTAATGTTTTCTTGGATCAACCTCCTTTTACTTTCCTGGGATCTTTTTGTTCACAAGCTCACCTAGTATTGCAGGTTTAAGCATCTAATACAAATAGTAATGCATTCATTATGCTAATGTTTGCTAGACTGGAATAGTGAAAATCATTTCTCCCGTTTGGTTTCTTCTCTCAAATTTGTCATACAATAAAATGCAATAATCTATAAGTACTGCCTTTAAACTACTAGGTGTTTAAAAAACCTATACTAAACTTAATTTTTCATATTGTTTTAATTAAGAGTTAACATGTATGAGATTTTAAGTCACAAATAAAAAATTATTTTGAAAAGTAAGTCTCTAGTAATGCAATCAACCATCTAACTTGGATTGATTCAGATTCACACTCATGGATATCTACCAGTACACTGGAGAATAAGTTGTGAATGTAATTTGAACTTTATCCTGCAGCTTCTATTATTCAGACAAAGAAGTTCCTTTTTTGCGATATGAACAAAGGAGCGTCAATATCCTTCAGACAGGAGAAGCAACATATGGCTTCTTTGCATTCATTAGGTCTCTGAAAGTCTATTCTTTGTTACTAGACAAAAAAAGTTTGAAAGAAATTTGGAATGCCGTACAAAACCTCTTGAAATTTCTTTCCCAAGCTTTTTCTTTCTTCAGAAAAGTGCTCTTTTTGTTCCCATTCTTTCACATTATACTTTCCATTTCTTTTCTGAACATCTACTGAATTTGCCATCACAGTAATTCTGTTTAGATTACTCACCTGCTATTTCCCCCATGTACATTTTATTTGCTGCTGCTTCCACAGATAGAGGTTTACTCCTAAGGCAGATGATTGCACAGCTGAAATCTAAGGAAATTTTGCTCTCATCCAGCAGTGGCAATCCATGTGCAGAAGCAAGATTCCATGCATAGATTGCTTTGCTAAACATAATCTGTGAGCACATAAACAGACTATGTTGGTTTTTAAAAATAAAAAAATAAAAAAATCTTGAATCCAGCACCTATGCTATTCCAGCAGTGATTCTTAATGAACTGAGTTCATATTTCTACCACATGTATACAGTTGGACAGATGTTCACCCTGAGATGCACATAGCAAAGGCAAGATTCAAATGTAAGAACTAACTTGTTTGTACTGTCAACCTTGACTTTACAGTTCATTGTTTGGGGTGGTAGGGTGCACTGGTGCCTGCATTAATGTGTTTTGGAGTTAGCTGAGCTACCAGTGCTTGCAGTTAGCATTGATTTAGCTATATGACTTACCTATAAATGTTATCCTTCTTTTTTCAGTAAATCCAGAGCAACTTGTGATAACATTCAAAACAAAATTAAAGAAGAACTCTTCACAAAACCATTTCCTTACAAGTCCTCTTAAAACTAATCTGCCAAATATGTGTACCAACTATGGGTTTCCTTCTACAGCATGACTATTTTACTAAGCTTTCTCTTGCACTTGCACTAAGATGCTTCCCTTCCATAGGAGATGGGTGGACACACACAGACACAGGCTGTGCACTTAACAACAGAGGTATTGGTATTACTTGTGTCAACATGGTGGCTATGTGGAGATGGTAACCCATGTGATTTTAGAAATGATTGTGTTGGAAGAATATACAGTTCAGTTCACTGTATTACAATTGGTTTGTCATATTACCGTATTTTCCGGCGTAGAAAACGACTGGGCATATAAGACAACCTCCAACTTTTCCAGTTAAAATATAGAGTTTGAGATATACTCGACCGCAGATTCTCCACCCGGCGTATAAGACGACCCCCGACTTTTGAGAAGATTTTCCTGGATTAAAAAGTAGTCTTATACACCAGAATATACAGTAATTCTTTCTCTATGTCAGTATATAACATCAAGTCTCTTTTTCTTTATCAGGCCCAAGAACGATCAGAAAGCGGAGAACTGGCATTTATTAAGCAGCTCGTCCGAAAGATTCTTATTGTCATAGCACGTCCTGCTCGCTTACTGGAATGTTTGGTAAGATTATGCTTATTTTAATCAGTTGGGTTGCCATTGAAGGTCAGCGGAAGAAACGCCAATGAATGAGTGCTTTTCATTCAATATTGTTGCTTTTAGTACATTTTTAGTATGTTCCCCCCCCACACACACACCAACGAATTGCAGTCTTAGATTGGGATGCTGTGTAAACATTCAGTAGTGGTGAAATTGTTTTTTATTTGCCTTTCTTTTCTGGGAGCAAGTGAGTGAAAGCTAGGAAAATAGAATGCAAATGTTTGAACCATGTGGTCTGTGGATTGAATGCATATGTTCTGCTTTATCTACTCGATTGGTTTATTGAAAGATAGTGTTTTGGCTGGTAGGTGTGTAGTGTTTTTACGCCCTTTGTTTATCTTTTGACATTTTCAAAGTTAATGTTTTATTTCTTCCCAGCATAGGTTTCTGTGTATTATTACCTGTATGCCAGAAGTCCATGCTCTTATATTTTAGATTAATGATTATATACCTGTTTGGGAGACACTCTGCAGGTCTCCGTGAAATCAGTTGCTTACCATGGAAAAAGATTGCAACCAGCCTCATATTTTACTAAGCTCCAAGTGGCTTATCACTTCATGTATTTATAGGTGTTTGGGATGAGGGTCATGGTGAGGAAAGCTTATTAGGAGCGATAGGTGAATTCTCCAGTGGTCTGGTTTGGAATGGGTCCATTTAAATCAGATTAATTTAATGGATGTCTGCTAAATGTCCCAAACAAATACTATATAAAATCAGATTTGTTCCAAGTTTGTTAGGCACAAGTATTTTCCTCACAATGTAATTGGGGATGAAATGGGGCCTAGAGATTTCCCTGCCACAGCCATTTCTGTGGGGTGGGGGCAGCAGAAAAAGGTGTTGCATAACCATTATGGCCTCTAATTGTTGTTGTTTTACAATTTTTATTGAAGTAATTCAAACAAAGCAATGCAAATAAATAAATAAATAAATAAATAAAAATAAACAAAACAAAAAAAGCAGTTCAGTATAGCTGGAAGAGACTTAAATCATATGAGGAAAGGTTACAACATTTTAGAAAAAGGCAAGTAAGCAGGAGCATGATGGAGGTGTATAAGGAGCAAATAATTTTTGCATCAGCCATTAGGTGGCTCTTACCAGTGCACATCAGCCTCAACTGCTGTCACAGATATCCCTTTAAGGAGTCTTGTATGCACTTCCATTTTAGGACTGTCTTCTGTTTTGAAAGAGAGAGGGAGAGGTGTTTTTGATGAAATAGACTGATAAAAATGGGGAACAATAAATCACCTTCAATACATCAGTGCCGTCACAAAATGATTAGCTGGGAGTTTGTGGGGGAGAGAGAGTGTGTGTCTACAGCTGGCTTTGGCACTGAAAGGTTTTTGCCTTCCCAATGTCAGTAATCAGTCATAGGTGCTAATAGAACTTTAACTTGTCACCATGTTTGTTGTGAGCATTGAGGAGAGGCAGGATCAATAGTGCACTGAGGAGGATCACCATAAGAAGTATTGCAGGAGTCACATTATGGCCCCAGGTTGGAGAGCTGCTTTTGGCCACAACATACCCAGGTTGCTCACAGAACCCTCAGAAGGGGCCATGGTAGGCTTAGGAGTAAGAAAACTCCCTGAAGATTTACGCTCCGGATGGTGATGGGGGCAGCAACTTCAGCCAACAAACAGGTTGCTCAGTGTTTGGATCGTTGCAAAATTCTGGCAAGCTGTAATCAATAAAGCTACCTTCAATCAGTCTATATTTAGTCATTGCCCCAAACAATAGAACTCGCTGTGCACGGTACACAAATATATGTGAACGGAAACATTTGAATTGCAAAAGGGAAATAATGTGAAATCTGCTAGAATAAAACTGAAATAAGAGGAATTTGTACACTCTCTAAAGTTTAGATTTTGTTGTTCTTTCCCTTTGATTGCAATGATAAGCCATTCCACAATGGTTGTGGCAGTGGTGATGTTTGCAGCATGTGGGAATGCGATTCATCAAAACTGTTTTCATAAGAAAGTCATCTTAATGACTTGCAACCAAATTAAGTAAACACAGAAGATCTCTGCAGTGATTTTGCTTTTCTTTTTAGGAATTTGATCCTGAGGAATTTTACTATCTTCTTGAAGCTGCTGAAGGACACGCAAAAGAGGGACAGGGCATTAAAACTGACATTCCTAGATATATTATCAGTCAACTGGGATTGAATAAGGATCCTTTGGAAGGTATGAGAATGCCATGGACTAATAATAAACAGCTCTTAAATCAAGTTTATTATGTTAGTTGGTTCTACTTTCTTTATCTAGTTTACTTCAATCTTTATAATGATCTACAATCAGCATGGAATAAAATATATAATATTTTATCTATCAAGTGTTAGAAAATAGCAAGTTGTTAGGAAGAAAAGGGAAGATAAAGGATAAAGCCAGTTCATTTTTCATCTCAGGAGGTGCATTGCTGATAAAGGAAGATACGACTGAGCTTCTCAATGCCTCCCCTCATTAAATGTTTTCATGGTGGAAATTTGTGGTGCGACGTTTAGTGGTTTTGAGAAAAGCAGGGACAGCTGCAGGTGAGGTCAAGTCACAGGCCAGGATAAATGAAGGATGATGTGAATATAAGTTATGTTAGAGCATATCAAAACATTATTGGATAGTCTGGATAATTTTAATATGATTCACTCAGAACCAGAAAGAAGTCATTGGGAAATCTCAATAGTTAAGGGGGTAGCAGCATAGATAAAAGTAACACTTTTGAGATGGGTTTTTGTTTGTTAATCTGTTTTAAAATAATATTTCAAGGCAGTCCACAGGTATTAAGTAAGTGTGCATAGAATTTCAGCCTTTACATTTAAGTGATCACACTCTCTATCCTTGTATTTATATAGAATGAGCCACACAGAAATCTGTCTCTAAGCAGATACAATTCTTCAGAACAAAAGACATATAGACTACACGGCCAAAGCTTTTGCATTATGGTCCTACAGTGTTTCCCCAAAAATAAGACACTGTCATTCATATATATATATATATCTCCTCAAGAGAACACACTATAAATAGGTACTGCTGTGGCGGGAAGGTAAACAGCGTTTCTGTGCATTCTGGTTGCCGTCATGGTGTCCTGTTGCGCCAGAAGCAGTTTAGTCATGCTGGCCACATGACCCGGCAAGCTGTCTTTGGACAAACGCCAGCTCCCTCAGCCTGAAAGTGAGATGCGTGCCGCACCTCATAGTCACCTTTGACTGGACTTAACCGTCCAGGGGTCCTTTACCTTTACCTTTTACCTTCATTGTTAGTATCAGGTCAGCTCTAGTTGACTAAGTTTATAAAAACAAGTTTATAACAAGGATATATTTTCAGTTGTAAGCGAGTGAGCCTCTAATATGACAGTGAAATTTGTTTTCCAGTCATTGTGCTTAGGATTTCAGCCTTTATGTTTTTCCTCCTTTTTGTTATAGTTTCTAAAGTATCTTTTCTTCAAGTGAAATGATGCATGCAGTACTTCAAGATAATGCCAGATAACCTATACTGTACTGAAAGCAATAGCACAACAGATTCATCATTTATTGGAGCCTGGTTGTTGTTATTTCAGAAATGTTCCCTGGGGAGAAATGTTTCCCCATAGCTTTTAAATTACCATCTTTACCTTTTTGAATCATGAGTCTTTAGAAATGGTTTAAATCAATGGAATAAAAAAGCAGATGTTTAATGGTATTTAGATGAGTTTTAAAAAATGTCTTCAGGCATTGCAAAATGGTTCCTTAACTTCCTGCTTCAAAAGCTGACTCGTGGTTTCATTCCATTACTACCTACTGTTTACAAATAATGTGTGTTTCTCAGATAATGGTTATTTTGCAAAAGTAATGTTTAAAACGGAACCATTTTAATTTTCTTATTTACGAATATAATTTTTGGATTGAGAAGGTTGTCAAAGTACATTAATGGCTTAGGTCTTGCCAAGCCAAAAAAGCGGATGGGAAAACTCACTCTCAGCAGTTCCATGATAAAATCCCATATTTTCTAACTTACTAGTAAAGCTAATACAAAGTTTTGTTGTTGTTGTAGGTGGCCTGACTTAAATGAGAAAACATGTTGGCTTTGATTTAAAAGAAATACCTACATACATTCTTGACTTGGATTGTATTAATGATTTCGTGTGTGTGTGTAGTTTATGAATTGGTGTTTGCTGTCATGGGATGGTTTCCTTTGTGTTTTATTTTTTAAAGCTGATGTGACGATGGCTATACTTTGCCCCCACAGTTGGAGGCAGCTGAAAACCGCAGGAGGGGAGAGTGCTCTTGTGCTTATATCCTGCTTGTTGGTTTCCCACAGGCAACTGTTTAGTCACTGTGAGAACAGGATGCTGAACTAGATGGACTGTTGGCCTGATCCAGCAGGCTCTTTAAGAACATAAGAAGAGCCTGCTGGATCAGGCCAATAGCCCAATATTGACATGTATATACAGTGGAACCTTGGGTTGCGGACGTAATCCATGATGGAGGCACGTCCGCAACCCGCAGCATTCGTAACCTGCAGTGACGCATCTGCGCACGTGCGTGACGTGATTTGGCACTTATGCACGAAGCGCGATTTAGCGCTTCTGTGCATGCACGAGCGGTGAAATCCGGAAGTAATCCTTTCCAGTACTTCCCGGTTTCCCGCGGTCCGCAACCTGAAAACACGTAACCCGAAGCGTTTGTAACCCGAGGTACCACTGTACTATGGATTGGAACCTGATACGCGCTCAGTGGAGGTACACTAGTGCTGGACAAAGGGGGCAAGGTGGAGATTTTTTGCCATTTCCTCTTTTCCAACCACCTTAAAATTTTATCAGGGAGGTGGCACTACAAATACATTTTTTAACAATTACTTTCATTAGCGTAACTTTGTATTAGTTCTTACACCAGTTTAAATGATTTTCGTTGTTGTGTATACTGTGTATATACGGACAATGACAATAAATAAATCTAATCTAAAAAAATGAAGATGTAGTTGAACTTCCATGTGTTATGCCTTAAGTAAATTTTAGTTCCCTGTATCAGTTAAAACATTGCACCCTCTGTCTTTTAGCCCATTATTTTAATAAGTATTCAAACTGTATTCTTAAAATATAGTGTATGTACCTTGTTTTTATATTGTAGAAATAGCCCAGCTAGCAAACTATGACAGTGGAACTGCAGCAACTCCAGAAACGGATGAATCAGTTAGTGTAAGTCTTTTGCTACATTGGCCTATATTTTCTTATAATGAGTTGAAAATAAACGGTTGGCTGTATTGTTTCATTTCATTATCTTATAAAAGTGTGCAGCATACATCCTATTTGTTTTTAGTAATCAATATAAATGTAGCAATTATATGAGAAATTAGTTTGGAGGGTTACTTTCTTTATTCTCTTACTTTGTCCAGTAAGAGAGCACTTGTGGGACTCAGCACCTAGACATTCTGTTGTTGTGCCCATAACCTAGGTTTAAGGTGCCATTTAACTCCTAGCTTTCATATCTCAGTTTCTAACACTGGTTCTAAGTAGACTCACTTGGTATACAGTGGTATATACTGTGGCATATACTTTGTATACCACTGTATTTTGCAACTTTTTATGCCTAATGTAAATGGATTTCTTTTCTTTATTTCTTTTAAAGAGTTCCAATGCATCCCTTAAACTTAAAAGGAAGCCTCGTGAAAGTGATTTTGAGACAATTAAGCTGATTAGTAATGGAGCATATGGGTGAGTACTCTTCTAATAAATAAGGCTCATAGTTTTTGCATGCAGTTCAACTGCTTCCTATAAGTCTGTATACTGTTCAAAATGAAACCGCTTACTTCTTGGCTGGTAAACAAGTTTGTATAGAAAAATGTAATTAAATAATTCTTCTATATTGGTAATGATATGAATACCGTATTTTTTGACCATAAGATGCTCCTTGTTTTTAAAGGAGGAAAACAAGGGAAAAATACTATTTTCTAGCCAGAGCTGCGCAGAGCGTGTAAGCGGCTCTCCCTTTGCTTGCTTTATAGTGAGCTGGGAGGAGGACGGAAGGGGCTCCCGTCCATCCCTCCTCTCGCCTTGCTGTAAAGCAAGCAGACCTTGAGGGCAGCCTCTAGGTCCGCATCCTGCCATGCGTTCTACAGAGGGCTGCCTCCAAAGATGCTTTGGACACTTCAGCCAGTGCAGAAGTTGGCAGCCAGATTACTCACCGGGGCAAGACGGGTTGAGCGTCTGACAAGGATCCTGGCTTGACAGCACCAGCTGGGTCCAATTCCAATGGCTGCTTTTAATGGAGAAAGCCTTCAACGGCTCAGAAGAAGGAAGGAAGGAAGGAAGGAAGGAAGGAAGGAAGGAAGGAAGGGGTGACAGAGAGACAGAAAGAGAGGGAGGGAGGGAAGAGAGAGGGAGGGAAGGGAGGAAGGAAGGAAGGGGTGAGAGAGGGAAAGAGGGAGAGGGAGGGAGGGAAGAGAAGGAAGGAAGGAAGGGGTGAGAGAGGGAAAGAGAGGGGGAGGGGAGAGAGAGAAGGAAGGAAGGAAGGAAGGAGAGAGAGAGAGAGAGAGAGAGAGAGGAGGAAGGAAGCAGAGGGAGAGAGCAAGGATTGCCAGTTGCTCTTTGTCTGTGTGCCAGTGCCAGCTGCGCCCCCCCCCCCATTGATCAGCGATGCAAGGCAAGGCTGCCTTTTTCCTCTTGTCTGTCCCACACTCCCTTTACTATGCTGCAGACTCTGGCTGGGACATCCCATCGCGGTTGCTATGACTGCAATCTGCTGGAAGGGTTTGGCTGGAGAATACCGGTAATTGCAAGCATCTCCCTCCCTCCCACCCTCCTCCTGCCTTGTGCTCTTCAGTGGGGGGGGGGAGGAACAGACACCGCGAAAACACCACTTTGGGGCTGTTTCTTCCCCCCCGCCCCCTTTGCCACTGTCAGCTGTGGGTGGGGAGGAACGGACAGCCCGAAAGCAGCTCATTCCTCCTCCGCCCCGCTGGGAGCCTTGGCTCTGGTGGCAGAGGCATCCCTCCGCTTGCGACTGCAGCAGCAGCAGCTGAGGAATCCCGCTTTCATCCCGTTCCTTCGTTCCATAAGACACACAGACATTTCCCCTTCCTTTTTAGGAGGGAAAAAGTACGTCTTATGGAGCAAAAAATACGGTAGCTCTTAAATGGGGAAAGGGGTTCCCATTTTATTATTATTATTTTATCTTTGGTACAACTTCTGCTTAAAATAGTCTCTTTACCTTGCATAATATGCAGCACATGCATAAAGCTTATGTTGAAATCATTTGGCTTTTTCATTGATTTTTCATTGTTTAGTGTTAACGAAACACTTTCATTGGTTTTCTTTATTTGTTTGGGTTATTAATGCTAAGTTCAGAAGGTTAGAATTCTGATCCCCTGTGTTCAGTCAAATTGGACTACTATTTCCAAGTAAGAAGGTTGCATTTAATAATAACTTAGCTGTTAAGAATTTTAGTACCATTAAACAATAATTATACTATTTCTTTTGTGGATGCAAAGCAATAAACTGTTTCACAGGCACTTAATGCTGTTTATTACTAGTATAAACTGAAAATAAAGTTAATGTTGTCAGACAACATTTTTCCTTTTGGTGTTTTCCAGGCCATTAATTTTCTGCAGTCCCATAAATAAGTGAGGTCTTGCTTATGGTTCATTGGTTTATTTTCAGAAATGTCACCGGGTATATTTTTCTGATGTAGTTCATTAATATTTTTATTATGATAGTGTAACATGCTGTTTCTTCCAAATGGAAGCATTTTGATTGAACCAAATATGTATGTATATAGTTGTCCAATTTATTTATTTGGTTCTGTTAAGGAATTAGGTGCCTTCATTAGAGAGCTTCCATGCTCTGTTTCAAAATATAATTGTTGATTTTGGCATAATTTGGCATACATTTATCAGGTGTATTAAGTTTGATCAGTTAAATATGTGAACCTTTTCCCTAAGTTTCAGTATGTTTTTTTTTAAACGGGCTGAGAATTGGAGGAATAAATTCATTTGTATGGAGGAATAAATTCATTCATGTGAATTAAAATACTTTATATCACATGAGATACACTAGGCTATTGGCAATGAATGGCTGAGAATATACAAGAAGTTAAACAAGTTGTGAATCAGTAAACATGTAGGATGCAGGCCAAGTCATTAATATCTTCACAAGCTGTCTTGTCTTTCCTCTGTAAGCCAAATCTTGTGTTTCTTGCACATAAATTGTTTATTGTTGCAAATGCAATGTGTTCTTCTCCCCCCCCCCCCCAATTATTTTAACCTCAGAACAGAAGTTTCATTCACAATTGTTGCACTTGCATAATCCCTCATCGGTATGCTTTGGTGAAACAGTTCAATAGCCATTTCTAGTTTTGTTGAAAGTTACATAATTACAGTTGCTGTGCACTACAGTTAGGTCTTCTCGAGACTTTGCTAGTGAGCGGGGTGGATTGCTCTTCCCTTTTGACAAATTTACGGCAGATGATGAGGGCCACTTTCCTGTACATATGATAAACAAGAGCTCACAGCATTGAAATCAAAGAGAAGAGTTCATGGCTGAACAGGGCAAATAATTCATATTCAAAGAAGAGGGTTTGTAGTGCAGAGAAACAAATGGGATCAAGAAACTAAACCATAGGGAAGGATGAAATATGTTTATGCCATGATTTCTGTGGCTGGCAGCAAGCAAATGAACTTTATTGATTGAGTGTGTGGACACACACACATTCTGAGTGGATTGCAAGGAGCTGGAGGAACAGAAGCCAGTTTCAAAACGTTATTGGGCTGAGTCACATGGCTTCATTAAAGGAAGTACAAAGGATGTAACATGATTCATTTTTGCCTAAGGTGCAATGTCGTCCTGATTTCATTGTGTTGCAATCTCTTTTGTCTGCTTCTACACTGAAATGGGAATGGTGCTGTCAGAATGAGAGAAATTAAGAGAAAGTGTATCTTAAGAAATGTTCCTCTAGTGGCAATAAGGGACAGAACTTTGACTATGTGAAGAAGATAACGATGATGTTATTTTAAAAAGATAAAATAGACATAATTCATCCCATATTCAGAAATATATAGGGGTCTGAACTTGAGTGGAGTTTGATCAGAGGTAGCAGCCATTATGTCTGCGAACTCTAGATTGACTCAACCACAGCACAGCTGCCTTGGTAGTGATAAATTTTATTCATTGGTAATGTCTAGGATAGTGGGTGTACCACTTTCACAATTTGGAAAGAGAAGCTGTCTCATCATGAAGCTCACATCCTCCCTTCTTAGTGTTCAAGATTTCATCCTTAAGAGTCAAAGGTGGAGTCATAAATATGATGCACACTCGCAGAGTAAGCAGTCTCAGGTTTAATTATTATATTGCGCCATAATAGTTTTCCCCATCAGAAAGCCTTTTAGTGAGTACTGACAAAAACATTTTCAGCTTGGGTTTTTTTTTTTTTTTGTAACTGGCTTAATCAATGTTTAACTGGTTACCTTATGTGGCAACTTAGGTCAGAAATTGAATTCTGGAATTCTAGCTTAGTGTGCATTAACAGTAGTAGATTTTAAAACAATCTCATCCTGATTCTTTCTCTCTCTTTTCTTTTCAGTGCTGTTTATTTGGTGCGGTATAAAGAAACCAGACAGAGGTTTGCGATGAAGAAGATTAACAAACAGAATCTCATTCTTCGAAACCAGATTCAGCAGGCTTTTGTTGAGCGTGATATCCTGACATTTGCAGAAAATCCATTTGTAGTCAGCATGTACTGTTCCTTTGAAGCTAGACGGCATTTATGCATGGTCATGGAATATGTAGAAGGTACAGTATTGCTCTACATCCATTGGCATGCACAGTGTAATACTGGAAGATGAGAATATTTTTACTTTATAGATTCCCATTCTTCAGTGTCCACAATGTACACTAGAAATTAGGAATTACAAGAGGGATAGAAGATAAATCCCACTAATTCATAATGTTCACCTTCTTAAAACGCAGGGAACATTATAAGGGCTGAGCTGAAACTACTCCCAGATTTTCCTTGTGGCAAATTAGAGAGGTCATTGGGGGAGTGCAAAATGGTTTGGGGTAGTTAGGGGTGATGAGACACTTTGCTTACTATGACGATGGTTCTGTGTTCTTTCCCCCTTTCCTTTTTTTTAATCTGTAGAAGAAAACCAGAAACCACCAGCTTAGATAGTTGAGTGGGGAGGCTTATGGGGTTGGTGAAGGAATTGGACCGTGTTGTACCTAATACCTGGAAAGCTATGTGGTCTGTTTGAGTTGTAATTTCTTCAGAAATAACTGAGCTTGTTTTTTGGTTTGGGTTAGTTGGGCTTGGTTATGAATCGAGCTCCTCAGGAGGATTTGCCCATCAGTACTATAAGTAGATAAGGTAGCTTGCTTACTCACACACACCCTCTACGTGTTCTTGTGCTTGTGCCAGTGCTAGATGTTCATACTGAAATAATAACTTTTCTTCCTTCTTGTCCATGTTTCTATGAGTGGATTTGCATAAATCCTTTGGTAAAGGGCAAATATTAAAAAGAGATACACATACCTAAAATGTTCAACACTAGTTTCTTTAACTAATTTGAATGTATGTAACACAATTAAAAAAATATTAGTTTATTTTTTGTGATGTAAAGTGGCAAAAGTCCTATTACTATAATAGTTACTTTTACAATCAGCATGTCTGCTCACAGTCTTATGGATACACTGTTCCTAATTATAATTGTGTGTCAAACCGAATCCTGAAATATCTCTTCAGTGTGGAATAGGTTTAATAATACACATTATATTTCAGGTGGGGATTGTGCTACTTTAATGAAAAATATGGGACCTCTGCCTGTAGACATGGCCAGAATGTATTTTGCAGAGACTGTTCTGGCATTGGAGTACCTCCACAACTATGGAATAGTACATAGGGATTTGAAACCAGATAAGTATGTATATAGCATGTAACTAATAGTTGCTTGAAAAACTAATGATATCGTATATGAAGCCCCTGGGCAGAGTGAAATGAAGTGTAGTGTAGTTTGCATGGTTTTCCTTTTCCGTGGTTTATATGTGTACTATATATTTAAACTCATTTCATATTACATATTGAATGACTTTCAGGGTTTTATTTTGATTTTAATGGGCTTGTGTCCATGTAATAAAATTTTATTGATAGATAAATTCAGAATATAATCATTTAACTGCTTTGTTTCTTTTTAAAAGAACTGCAATTATAGTGAATTTGTTGACTGGTTCCTCTTTTATTTTTAACTCGTTGCAGCAGTGCGTTTCAAGGAGGTATTCCAGTCTTAGTCCATAGCTGAGGGCAACAGTTGTTTATATGCTTTATCCACAATTTGACACTTGTTAAGTATTGCAGTTTCTTCACGTGTCAGATCTTTTTTTTTTAACAAGAATTTATTGATTTTCCACAATATAGAGAACAGAAACAACAGATAATAACAATAACAATGACAACAAAAACAAACACTATAAACAACATCAACAAAGAATAAAAAGAAAACAAATACATACCTTACACACCTAGACACTCCAACTATCAATTATAATCTTGTTCCAAATCTTAATTAAAGGGGGACTTCCCCCGTTCTCTCTCCTGCGTTCAGTTCTAATTTTACTTTAGTAACTTATCTAAATGTTTTAAGCAATACATTCACCATCATTCTTCTTTCTCTCAACCTCATACACCGTTTAAATTCTAAATAAAAATACAAATACCACCTCATATTGCAAATCTTAATTTCTTATAACCTTTTCCTTTCTTAGTTCCATAAAACTGCTGCTTTGTTGCTTCTAATTCATGCCTTATAAAATATTAAACCAATATTATATCATAAAAACCTAAGTATTTCTTCTCTATTCCAAATCCATTTTCGCTCTCTGAAGTCGGGGTACCGTGGTAAGCCTTCCTAGCAATCACATACCTTTTTTCACCCTACCCCTCTTCTCACCATCTTCTCTCCTTCCATCACAATCATCCACCAGGCCTCCCCACAACCTTTTCCCAAACCATTGTTCAGAATGTCCCCTTTTTCTTGATGCCCCAAAACCAGAGCATTGTCCCAAAGTATCTTTGCTAGTCTCTTCAAAGGAAGTTGTACTTCACCACCAAGCATCTCCAGTTCAATCTTCAAATCAGATTGCAATTGTAATTTCCAAGATTGTTGTTCCTGTATTTCTGGGCTCCCACCCCAGAAAACCGTTATAACGTCACAATATCCTTCCCTGGACCTCTCACGTCGACAGGGATGTTCTTCTTTTTGGAGTTGCGTCTTCTCTACTTCAGAGACTAAACTTCGCTCTCTAATTGTTTCTTTAAATTCTCTGAGTTCCTTGGCAAAATCCTTAAAATCAGATCCAATCTCGGTGACATTCTGTTGCAAAAGTTCTAGTTTCAAAAGGATTTTCCTTTGTCCAGGAGTCATTGCTGAGTCCGGAGACATCGTGGAAACGAAACCAAAAGGGCAGGCAGGAAATAACAAGAATCAGTACTTTTCCATCTTCCAATCTCAAATTACAGCTGCCATTTCCCCCTGATCAGAGTGCAAAAAATTCTTCATTTTATAATCCACAGTTAGAAGGAATACCTCAAAATTCTTAGTTCTCCCCCTAGCAGGGGTTTCTTTACAAATCAACCAAGTCCAGAACAGCTTTGTATCAACCAAAAGTAGCAACAGCCAGAGTCAATGTTACTATTCTTTTGTCAAACAGGAGAGAAACGGACTTCCTATTTAAAGTTTCTCCCCTAAAGCCAGATTAACGAATTTATACTCCAATTAAACCCCGTACTTACAGTTTACGGGTTTCTTCTTATTTTGAGTCCAAATGAGGAAGAACGGGGGCGCTCAGAAGCCAGCGGCGGCCGCCGCTTAGTTTTCCCGGATGGGGACAGCCTCCACAGCCCCGCGCCGTTGCCCATTCACTCGAACCCCCCTTTTACAAGGGAGGCTCGAGAATGGGGCGACGCAAAGGGGCCCGCCGGAGAGCCCAGACCGCGGGACGCCCCTCCCGCGGCTTACCGGAGCCCGCAGCGCGGTTGCGGGTCTCCCAACCCCCGCAACCGAAGACAGCTCCCAGCCGCCGGCCATGGCGCCCTCGCCGGAAGTCCTCTTCATGTGTCAGATCATGAAAATGTTTGCAGACTCACCTTTGGACAATAATGGTCCAATTAAGAGGGTTAATGCTTTTCTCAGGTGTGGATTATTTTAAACAAGAGCTGAATGAAGACATACTGCAGAATTTTCAAAGTTAGCTTTTTTAGAGCTGTCTAAAAACCCGCACAAATGTGTTTTTTCGCATTCTTGTAGTATGATGGCCACCATCTGTGGATAAACATCTTTATTTTGTTTCCATAGTTTTGTATTTCTTTTTGCTTCCTACTACTAAATGAAGGAAAAATACAAATCCTGTTACTTCTTGTTATAGTTACCATAACTTTATAAATGCTTTCCCTCTTCCCCAGTTTAGATGCATATTTATTCACCTCTTTGTAGGCATCTTCAATTTCTTCTATGATGATTTGAGGCCTATAACTTTATTATAAGATTTAATAAAGCCTAATTACCAGCTCTATTTGCACATTTATTCATGCATAGGGCACTCAGTGTGGCAGCATGAGTTGAGTTGCACTTCTGGCCCTAAGGTTGGTGCCACAAGGCCATCCTGATCTTGATGTGTTGTCTGAAAAGGAAATGAGATTTTGAAATGATACCCATTGGAGAGATCAATCACACTGCTACTTCCATTGAATTATTCTTTATACCCACTAATTGGCTGTGCTATTATGGGACCATGACATTCTCACTAGCAGTACTCCAGTTCTCTGGAAAGAGAGTCTAAGACCCCACATAACACTGTATCCCTTGGCAGTTGTCACATCCATTTGCTGGCTTTATTCAAACAAATTTCATGATATACTGTGACTGTAATGTGGGTTTAAATTTATGTGTTACAGCGAAAACATTATGCTGTTACAGCAGTGAAGTAGAAAGTAATAGTAATTTACTATCATTCTCATTTGCAGTTTATTGGTAACTTCCATGGGGCATATAAAGTTAACAGATTTTGGACTATCTAAGGTTGGCCTCATGAGTATGACCACCAATCTTTATGAGGGTCACATTGAGAAGGATGCTAGAGAATTTCTGGATAAACAGGTAAGAGATGTGCTATTCCTTCTGCATTTGCAGAACACTTTAGAAACTAGATGAATTGTGCAAATTGTGTAGATGCTTTTTTATTTCTATAGTGTTGTTACAAATCTATATGTAAGAGTTACCTTTACTGTTCTAATCTTTCCCTCCTTCAATTATGGTCTATTAATAAGATGAATGATCTAATTGTGAGCAAGTGAGATTGTAAGAGAGACAAATGGAAAGTTGTTTTTATAAAGAATTCAGGAGTCTCAGCAGAGTACTTGTGGAACTCATGATGCATTGCACAATCAAGGGTGCTAAAAATCCTAGCTATGGCCCATTTCCCTTTAAGCATGCCTCATTACCATTTGTCCACAATCTGTTCACTGTAAGAGTTACTTAAGGTAAATCCATTGCAGTTTTCATGTTATAATAAGGAGCCAATTGTGCTTAGTATAAATATATGTAATTTACTGTGACTTCACATTAGCAAACAACATATATAAAGTATTTTTTCATGCTTACAGTTGAGATCTGAATTGAAGTTGAATTTTGCATTTAGTTGCTTGAGTGCTTTCATTAGAAAATTTGAAATACATGCAGCCAAAAAGAAAGTCATGACAAAATTTGTAATTCTCAATATGTTTCTTTTGACACATTGATTGCAATCAACTTACAGTTTTATGCACAGAAATATAATTCAGGTTTGCTTTTCTTCTCTCATGTTTAGGTCTGTGGCACACCAGAATATATTGCTCCAGAAGTAATTCTAAGGCAGGGCTATGGCAAGCCAGTGGACTGGTGGTCTATGGGAATTATTCTTTATGAGTTTCTTGTTGGGTGTGTTCCTTTTTTTGGTGATACACCGGAGGAGCTATTTGGACAAGTAATCAGTGGTAAATATCAGAAAACTTAAATTATTATCCTTAAAACCATCCTCTCTAAGAGTTGCCACTTGGCCAATGTTCAGTCAGGCCTTTGTGGGACAGGGGAGCATTCAGGAAAAATGACATGTATTTCAGTGTAAGAACCACTTAAATCCATATTGCTTACTAACATATTTGCCACAATTAAAAATGTAATTGTCTGTATAATCCACCAGAATTACAATACTGGTATGTGAAACTTGTGAAACAAAGCGAGACTGAATTCAGCAAATATCATTATAATTTGATATTACTACAGTGCTTACATTTAATATTTCTACAATGCTTAGTATGTAGGAAGCGCTTTGCAATAAATAAAAATTCAGAGCAATTTTCGTCAGCAGTCTGTCAGTCTAAGGCACTAAAAGATCAAAGAAATAGAGAGAGGAAGGAACAAAAAGAGGAGTATCAGTGCTGGTGAACAAGAATATGATCAGGAAAAAAATTCGAACAGTCATACTAGAAAAGCAAGAGGAAAATGTTTTTTAAAAGGAAAGGAGAGTTAGTCACAAAGAAGAGGATAAATACTTTAATCAGAAAGGAACTATTATCTGGATAGTTAATACTTTTGGAACTAGTACTGTCTTCTCAGCCATTAATTTAAAAAAATCAGCAAAAAAGGTTGATATGTACTTAATTTGCATAAATGGGAAAATGCCTAAGGGCACAATGCAATAAATTAACAGAAATGTAATAAAACCCTAAAACAAATGTCTCCCAAATAATAAATAATGGGGAAAAGAAGGATTCAAATGCAGTTCACAGATTGTTAATGATTTCACTGGTGGCCGTTACAGTATAATGTTATTTCTGTAACAGCTGTTCTTCTTTCATTTAAAATTCAATAACCTTTTAGATCTTAACCTGCAGGCTGGCCCTAAGTATTGTTATGCAGCTTGTGGCAAAACTAAATGATAATTAAACAGTATCTATCTCTATCCTACCTGCTGTTCCCTTATATTTTCCAGATGCATAACATGTAGATGGCCACAGTTTATGCCAAATGCTTACTAGAATGACATTTCTGTTACTAGTTGTTTCCCGATCCATTCTATAAAATACGATGAAAAGGTACACTAGTGAAGTGAACAGGGGAGGGGAGGCTGCAATCATGTCTATGTTCTATTAGATCTTCCAGCTAGGCATGCTTGTAATCTAATGAAATAGATTTGTTGGTTGCCTACAGTAAATGACCTCTTTATACAATACACTAGCTGTTTATAGATTTAAAAACATACTTTTTTGGGGGGACCTTACTTACAAGAGGGAATCAAATGTTTAATTAACACAATCAAAAGTTGTTTTTGATCCCTGAAGCAGCAACAGTTTTAATATTTTGTTTTTCAGAATGCATTTAAATAGCATCAAAAAAGATGTAGGCAGGAAAAATAAAATACTGTCATGCTTTTATTTTATTTATCTTATCATGTGCATTTGTACATTTGGGTGCATGCATATGATATTATGTAATAAAGTAATAAGCTGGAGGAGGACATTCCAACAGCTTCAGATAACTAAAAAGAAATTGGATGCTTCAGTATTTTAGCAGAAGTTGCAGAGACTGAAAATGTGCATCTTATTCTAGGTTAAAATTCTTGTTGAAATCAAACTCTAGTTAACATTTGCACCAGTAGGGGAAATAAATGTATGAGGAGACGAAGCTGAGACGAGAAAATGCTCAGTTGTTTCACCACAGTTAAGGGATACTAAACTTTCCATACCGTGTAGTTTAATACTAAATAAATATTCAATGTTTTTTAAAAAAACTTGTAGTAAAGTATAATTAATACCTGGTTACAAGTTTCAATTCAAAGAATTGACATTGCTTAGGAAGTAATTTTCCCCCTAGTGCATTTCTTCTGTGCAATGAGATTCTTTACAAGTTTCTCCCTAGGGGAAAGGAGGACTATATCTGTCAGATTCTCTTGAGTTCAGAGAATGTGTCTTTGCCATAGCTTCTTATTTAACCCTCTCCCTCCCTTTTTCACTGCTTTTCATACTCCATTCTGTGCCTGCGCATTGGAGTGATTTACCTCATTACAAAACATAAACGCAAAAAAGTTAGTTAAAAACTATGGTTTATTCCACCACGAAATCACTTTTTGCATGATAGATATCTTCTGCATGTGTTTAGATCTATAGGCAACCATATTTGACAGGATTCAGATATCAGGTCTTCCAAATGTGGGCTTCCTTAGAAGGCTTGGGTTTGTGTTTAAATCTCCTTCAACAAAGTTGAAAAATACTTCTTTTGCTTTTCACTCCAAGTAAAAGCATTTCTGTGTAAATCCACCTAGATAAAATTAAGCACGTGGCCCATCATACCGCTATTAAGTAGTGACCTTTGCCATAGGACCTGGTCTTGCAAGTATAGTTTGCAAGTTGCATGACTATTTCCCCTGGGTGTCAGGTTGTTACATAGGTAAGCATCACCACCTACAGGAAATGTTCAGAGCCAATGAGTATGTAGCTATTTCCTGTCCTCATCCAGTCCCATTTCCTGCCTTTGTCCAAGGTGAAATAAGTTCTGCATCAGCTGCAGCCTCTGGATCAACCCCACTGCAGTAATCCAGCCATAAGGTTGCCAATGCTTGGACCACTGTGGTCAAACTATTCTGATACAGGAATGTCCATAGTTGCCTTAATAACCAAAGTTAGCATAAGACACTCCTAGTCACTGTGGACACCTGTCTAGTGACAGAGCTAGATCTAGGAGCACCCCCAAAATCCACTTCTGTCCCTTCAAAGAGAGCACAACTCCATCCAGGGCAGGCAGCCTTCAAACTTCCTGGACCCACCCACCCTTCATTTTGCAAAGATTCAGACTCAGTTTACTAGTTCTCATCCAGTCCACCAGTGCATCCAAACACTGACTCGTGGTCTTCTCAGCCATTCCTGATTCAGATGTTACTGAGAAACAGAGTTGGCTGTGGTGCCCTATTGCTTAAAAGCCATGGAATTGAGAAGTATGCTGTCTTCTGAAACCATCCCCAGAGATGACACCAGAACCACTGCAGAACAGTGGCCCCAATACCCATCACCCATAGATGATCCTACAAAACATGGCTTGATGGGGCATTGGAAACCTCACTTGGAACATCAATCATGGCATCTAGCTTGCTGTGAAGGTAACCAACTTGGTCCTCAAAGCAATGCACAGAGGGACCCTCAGGTGTCTCAGGCTCCATCTACCAATATAGGTATCAATAGGCTATGGACCACTCTGAAGAGCTCTGCTAACTGATTTATCAAGGATGTGATGGAAGCAGCAAAGTGAGCCTTCTTTGCTGTGTTCATTTCCACATAGTGGGCAGAATTATGTGCTCTAGCACTTGTTCGGTCATCTTTGCAGTGAAACTTCTGCCACTTGCACATTGGCCGTCGCCTAAACTGTTTCACTACATACAGCTTCCCAGTATACCAGAGTGCCAAACATGCTCCACGGGGGCTCAGGCAGGATTATATCTACAGCCTTCTGAGTCTCACAGTTCCATTGGCCTCAACAGGATTGCCAGTTCTGTCCACCAAAAAAAATCCCCCAGAGCATTCAGGAATCTATTGAATCTATTGAAATCCATAAGTCTCCAGGGGTAAACCATAATAGTGAGTCTTCCATCTCTACAGGGGGAAGTTGTTACTTCCACACGGACGTTTAAATTCCCCGGGACAATATTCCTACTGTTCTCCAATGTGACACTGGAGGCTGCTTGCATTAGCTCTGTTAGGGAGACTACTGGGCAGCAGCATCGCCAGTCTCTCTCTCTGGTTTGACACCAAGTGTCAAACCAAAGGCCAGCCCCCAAATGAAGATGTCTCCTGGTAAGCATGGCCGAAGATCAATGAACCACAGCAACACCCCCACCTTGATCCCTGAGGCTGCACTTACGCTGCACCAAGTTATGCTGAATAGATGTCACAAGTCAATGTTGAATGATAGAATGTTAAAAAAGATTGACAATTTGTATCTCTCTCTGCTAGATGAGATCAACTGGCCAGAAAAAGATGAAGCACCACCTCCGGATGCCCAGGAACTGATTACTTTGCTTCTGAGACAAAACCCCTTGGAGAGATTGGGAACAGGTTAGAAAGCACGGTTTTTACATTCATGATAGAAATAGTATCTGCTTGGCTTGTTTGGGGCCTTTTATCTTGCTCTTTTTGACTAAGAAATACCTTACAGTGAATGCATTATGAACATTTATTACAAGGGCAACATCTAGTTTTGTTTCACTGGTAATATTTTAAGAAAGCAGTCATTTGACCAGACTCCACTGTGTACTGTTCCTGTTGTGCTTTTTCAACATATTTTGATGAATACCGAGACTGCTTTTCACACACTAAACATATTTTCTTAAGGAAAATGCCAGTGACAGCACTTCTGCAACCTGAGATCATAATGCCTGCAAAGTGCCAAATGTGGGTTTGTATAGACAATGCTGTTTCCCAATCACATTACAGTCTATTAATAGATCCCCAGTTCTGAAAGTATATATTTGTTTATTATTATTAATACTTTTTATTGAAAGTTCAAAAAATACATAACATACGTGCACAAACATGGTGAGGCGCAAAAAAGAAAAAGAAAAAAAGAAACAGAACCCATGCAGAAGGGAGAAGGGGGGGAGAGAATAAAAAACTGTATATTTGTGATGAAAGCAACTACTCATATTAAATATCCTGGAGTGGTATTTGTGATGATGGAATGGACACATATCCACCCTGTGGGTATTTCACTAAAGTTTCTGCTTCAGGCATTGGAAGACATGCTACTGGGTCTGAAATAAATGATCTGCGGAAACAACTGAAGTGCCAATCAGCAGTGGGATTCTGGAAGTCCTATCCTGAACCCTTTTCTGTCACTGAAAATGTATCTGATCTATGTGCTTTATGTCCTGTTTGGCTACTCACTCAGTCCACCTCACTCCTACATACAGAAGAAGCCATACATAACCCCATGCCTGAACTCTGTAGTGATATACAAACCAAAAGGCACAGGTGGGACCATTTCTTCACAAGGGGGACCATAGCTACTACTCTCCTGGCTGTATAATGCATCTTGGCACCCATAGCACATTGACTGAGCTGTACCAAACTTTAAGGAAACCCATACATCTCCCACTATACAGAGGCAGTGTCTAGTAATTGCACTTCAGCAGAGAGCCCAGACTCGCTGGGTCCTCTTCTATAGCATATTAAAGTTTACATCATGGTTAATCAATATAGAATGCCATTTTCATGTGCCACAGTTAACGCTGTCAAAACAATTATCTCAGTAGATGCTAGTGTGAGTGACTGAACTTTTCTTTTGACTAATACAAAGAAAAGGCTTGAGTTTGAGTCACATAATGCTTTCTTATCCTCTTCATTCAGTGCAATTCTTTTGCAGAAGCAAAAAACAGGAGAAATTGAAGGAGATAAAAGGAAAGGGGTGATGAATACAGATATGTCTTTTGTACTGTGGACTGGCTGTAATTTGTGCTCCAGTTTTTCATAGAGAGATTGATAATGTGCTGGTAATAGCAGTGCTGGTTGCCTTGGTTTGCGATAAAGTTGTGCGTATAAAGAGAGACTGAAAAGTGTTTCTTTGAATGACAGTATTATGCATTTAGATAATGTGCATTTGAGATGGGGGTGAAAATTTGACAGTCACCATTTTTGGTGAGTCTAGATTGTTTGACATTTGCAATGCTGTGCAAAAGTGACTTAATTTTTTTAAAAAATAATAATTTTGGAAATTAATGTACCGGTATTTGGCATTTGCCTAAAACCAGTTGTCAGATTTTGGTAAACTTCTGACTTTCACTGTTATTCTAGATCAGAGGTTCTCAAACTCTGGTCCATGGCCTACCAATAGTCCATGAGATTCCTTCTAATCTGGTTGTCTGCGGCTTATCTGTGGATTTAGTTCTTTTTATTGTTATTATTTATGGGTTCCCTCGCCCCCCCAAAAATACAAGCATACATTGGTTTCCAAAGTACTTGTAAATTACATTTTTGACAAGTACAACAATAACAATAACCCATTAACCTTCCCCTTCCCCTAAAAATTTCAGGTAGCCAATGTGGACCAGGTTCACAATACAAAAATAGAGGATGAGAAACACAAAAGGCATAATAAAAACAAGAATAAAAAACCAATAAGCTGCCCCCCAGATCTTCTTAGAAAGTCAATCTATAACTGTTATGTAGTGTCTGGATTTGTGATTGAAGAGAAGAGATGGCACCTTCACCATATAAAATATTCGTATAACTTTTAATTGTATTTTTATTGCTTCTTTTATTTAAATAAAAAGAAAAAGAAATGAAAGAAGCAATAAAGTACAATTAAAAAACATACATCATCTAGCACAGCACATTACAATTGATAAAACAGGCAAAAAAAATCATTGTGTTAATCATTAATTACCCACCAGCAATTTTCATGTCTGTAAGAAAAAAAGTTTGCAAAATACTGTATCTGTTGAGTGCAGAAACACCAAAGAATTGGCTAACCAGTTCAATCCAATATATATAATTCAGCTCCCTCTCACCTCTCCATTGTATCTTGGCCCAGATTGTCTCCTCAGTGTACAACTACCCAAAAATAAATAAATTGTTTTTAAGGAAAAAGCCTTTTTAACAGGGAATTTTATTTTGAAATAAAGTTTAAAATATAGACAACGAAATGAACATCAAATAAAAATGCAATATCACCAATGTTTATTTCCCAGTGTGTTGTTAATATTATTTCATATTACATAGTGGGTGTTTTTATTTTTTTGATATCACAGCCATTGTGTTGTTTCTAACTTACCTGAGCTCAGGCTATCCCTTGGAGAAGAATATGAAAATGTAGTTCACAAAAGTAATTAAACAGTTGGTAATATTCACAGACTATTTTCTCAATATTAAAAGAAATGTTAATGTCCTTTCATTGGCTCAAGTTTCTAATGTATTCTTACTGGTTTGTTTAATGCTTTGCTTCTGTGTCAAAGTAAATACCGGTTCCGGCGTACGCTTTACCTACTTAAGATGGACTGGGAAGCAGTCTCAAGTTTTTGTAGTTTGTTTTTTAAAGACAGGTTAATCCAAGATAATCATTTAAAAACAACAACAACATGACAACCGTTTTAGAAATAAATGGTATTATTATTTTAAAATAAATATGACTGAATAATTTATTTGTAGAATTAATCCAGACAGGCTTCTCTTGCTCCCCCAGGTGGTGCTTATGAGGTGAAGCAGCACCCATTCTTCCAAAACTTAGATTGGAATAGTTTGCTGAGACAGAAGGCAGAATTCATTCCTCAGCTGGAATCTGAAGATGACACAAGCTACTTTGACAGTATGTTTAATTTTCTACAGAAGCAATAATTTTAATGCTATGTTTTACTGCCCTAGAAGTTGAATGTATTAACAAAAATTAAACTGTCCTTCAGTTAGTTTTGAAACTACAGTAAATTCTGACAGATTGTCCTGTATTTTATAGCTCGTTCTGAGAAATACCACCATATGGAAACCGAAGAAGAGGATGATACAAACGATGAAGACTTTAATTTGGAGATTAGGCAGTTTTCCTCATGTTCACATCGATTTTCAAAAGTAAGCATTTGTATGTACCATAAGATATACCATATTTGTGGTGAGTGTAATGCATGAGAAAACAGAAGAAAAGTGTAGTGGTGACTTTTTGAGAGCCATTTTGGCACGTCCGTTTAAGGGGTGTTTTTTTTTTTAAATGATCTTCCTGTAAATACTACTACTATTAATTTATTATGGTTTAGTTTACTAGGACTGTTTGAGAAAATATCCAAATTATGTTTCCTTCTGAAAAGCAAGTAAATATATTAGCATTATGCATTTCAGTTCCTTCAAACAAATGCAAAAATGGTCACACTCCATAGCAAGCCCTGAGCTAGGGGTTCACTTTCTTCCATTGTACCCAGCCAGGTGATTTGTCAAAAAACAATAAATGTCCCCCCACTCTGCACCTGTAACTTGCTCCTTTGTGAGTTCATCATGTTTCCATATGATGAGTATGTGAGATCAAAAGAGGAAAGTAACTAAAAGCATTGCTCCTGGATTTTTAAAATGAGAAAGTAATGAAGAAGAGACCCCGTACGAAAATAGTAAAAGCTAATATTTAGGTTTTAGTTCAGTTTTAACTTATCCAAAATAAACTTCGGCAATTTGGAGCATAATTATTGCAGTATTGAATTTATAAAGATGAATATTCTTAGTCAACTTAGTTTAACTTAGTTATTCCTTAGTAAAGGACTAAGGTGAAACTGTGAAGCTCCCTTGTTATTTTTGCTATTGGATGTTGCATGCTGTTCTGTTTATAGTATTGGAATGTGGTTTTCTCCATGTTACTGTATTTGCTATTGTTTTGCTATGTTATTATGTAAATGTGGGTATGTTATTGTTTTGCGGTGTTATAATGAAATTGTTTTGTAGTGTGTGTTTGAAATGTATCCCTGTTTCTTTGTTGCAAGCCTCTTTAAGCACATTTTTGTGTTTGGAAAAATTGTATACAAATAAAATGAATGAATGAGTATGTAAGCACAATTTTGTCCACCCAGAGTACAGTGTTGTTGTTGTTGTTGTTGTTTAGGGAAGGGCAAGGAGCAGTTTTGACATCTTAAAATATGTATGCTTTTTATAGTTTGTCTGCTGTTGCAGTACCTTCTCTAAACCCCTGTGATGTGATGGGCTATATGTGTAAATAAATAAACTTGGTGGGTAACTGTATACCATTTCTAAATGCTTTTTGAAGAATATGATTAAATGCAAGGGATTTTAAAGTTTCTGTTCCTCTTGTGCATAGTTATATGCTTCCCTGTCTGTAGATATCCATAATCCCCATTCATCTGTAGAGGCAATTTAAGAATGGGCAAACAGGAAAAGCAAGAGAAGGTCTTGCTTTCCGTCTAGTGATGTTAAACCTTTGTCATGACTTGGCAGCAGGAATCCAATTCTCAAACAGCAAGAAGCATTTAAATCTTCTCTTTGTGGATGGCTTCTGTGCATTTGTAAGATAGGGTACTACAAGAATAGTATGATACTGATATCTTAAAAGCTCAACTTTTTTCATTGCAAACAAGTTCAATATGCAGGTTGTCAGATAAACAACTGGCTTTTTTATGGCCGCCCCCCGCCAAATCTCTAAATCATTTAGTCAAGCAATTTATTCTCATCTTCACAGTCAATTTCAGCTCACTCTCCCTACCATTTTGCATTCCTGAGTGATGGCCATTATATGACTTGATGATATTTTTGTTTTTGTTTTTTCAGTGACTTTATGGTTAAGAAGTATTTGAGATATGCACTGATCCTATGATAAAAAAAATCCTGAAGCATCTACAGGTTTAGCATGCATGTCCATAGTACATAAAGTCAAAGGTGAAGAAGAAATGAGATGAATTCATGACAGAAAAGATGCCATTAGCTACCCTGTTGCTTAGCAAAGATACCAAGGACAGTAGAATTGAAAATCATTTTAAGAACTTCATCTACTGAAGTCCTTTAAAACTCCAGGATACTGCCTATAAGTATTTAGAGCATGCAGAGCTCTGCATGATATGTATTTTTCTGAAGTTCTTTTAGATACAAACAACTGTTAGCTATCATTTCTTTTGCCCCCATGCACAGGTTTTTAGCAGTATAGATCGAGGAACTCGAAATCAAACAGCAGAGAAGGAAGATACAACAGAGAGAACAAAGAATATAGTACTAACATCTGCAGAATCTTTAAGCTGGAGCTCAGAATATTCTGAAATGTAAGTATTTATTTCATATTTGTCCCCTGCCAATAGAGTATGCAGAATTATCATAAAGTAACTTCACAATAATCCTATGAAGCAGATTAGGCCAAACTATAATGACATGCCAAAGACCAGACATATCATGAGATGTGTACAGTAAGACATTGGTTCTCTCTTAACACCATTGTGTTTGATTAATTTTTCTGTTAATGCAACATTGCAAAATTTTGTGTTTTTCTGGTTTTGATTTGTGTTCACCTATTTAATTATATTGTGTAAATATCATTTTAAATGTAGGCAGCAACTATCTACATCTTTGTCTTCTGGTACTGAAAGTTCTAGGCAACGTCACAGTTCAGGGTTACTTCCAAAATTGTCAGTATCAGCTGAAGGAGATGAAGAAGAATCGCCACGTTCTGCTGGATCCTGCAAAGATCAAGAAAAGGTTGCATTTGTTAGTGAGGAAATTGTTTTAGATGAAGTGGAGGTAACAACTCCAGCAAGCACGATCAGTAGCTCCACGCTGTCAGGTAAGTTTCAAGTATGGAAGTATTTACTACAACATGTATGTTTTGTTCATCTGTTTTGTATAAAGTTACATCTGACCTTCTCCTTCCTAAATTCCAAGATCAAAATTAGGTCTTCAGTTTTAGAGCCAAACTACATGCAACACAAAATGCATAATCTAAATGGGTAATGGAACATTGGGGGTTTCTCTTTTAATTAACAACGTACATGGGTGGCAGTGACTTTCATGGGCACTGTATCATTAATTAATTGCTTTACTCATAGAAATGACTCAGTGTCTTACAGTTAATTACAATAAACACAGTAAAACATTAAAAGACAAACAAATAAAATAAAAGTCTAGCAAATCCTGCCCCATCAAAAGAGGCCACAAATACTTTTAAACTTTTAAAATTAAGGGCTAATAGCACAGGTAAAAATGGAAGTTTTTGCATCACACCTACAACTAGACAAAGATGGTATCAGGAAAGCTTCCTTTGGGAGAGCATTCCTCAAGTAGGGAACCACCACTGAAGATGCCCATTTTCATGTTGCCACCCTCGGGACCCTCAGTGGAGGGGGCACTCAGAAAAGGGCTTCACATGACACTCGCACATTCTGGGCCAGTTTATGTCAGGAGTGGCATTTCTTGAGGTATTGGGTTCCTGAGCCACATAAGGCTTTATAGCTCAAATCTAGCATTTGAATTAAGCCTGAAAATTAATTGGAAGCCAGTGCAGTTGGACTAAGGTTGGTGTTATGTGCTCAGAACATCTTGCTCCAGGAAGCAACCTGGCCACTGAATTCTGCACCAGCTGCAGTTTCTGAACCATCTTCAAAGGCATCCCCATCTATAGCACACTGCAGTAATGATATTTCAGAAACTTCAGCCTATAACCTTAGAACAAACCTTGGTTACAGCTTGTTGATAAGAAAGAGAGACCTTAAGCATGCTAAGCTAAACCTTGGGTTAGGTGCCACATTGAGCCAAAACTTCTTGGGAGGAGCACATTGGATGCAATCTCCTCTTCAGGAGCTAGCATGTGACCATTGTCAGTGCAGGCTATTTCACTTGCTGGTGATCAATTTTTTGCTTATTAAAAATATTTTTGGATCATTGATGCATCAGCTACAATTGTTACCAATGACAGCGTAAATCACCTAATTTAGGAATAGACACTTCACATAAAAGAGTAGGATACATTTTGTTCATTGTTAAATTATTATATTTTTAGTTGTATAAGTCTTGCATAAACACTTACACGACAGTATAAATTGTGCAGGACATCTTAGCTGTTCACTCCTTTCCTTATCAAGTACATTTATTCAAAGTCTAAAGTTGTAGATTTCCACAAATACGGGGAGTTTAGTGCATGGAAGGGGAAGGGGACCATTGTTTTGGCTCACTCCTGATCCCTAGACATGGCTAACAATTAAGTCAATAATGGGCATAACATTTTAGTGTATGTATATGCTCCTAGAAATGAGATTGTTTTACGGTGTTGTTTGATTCTGCCCCAACCTCTTGGTGTGTTTGTTTCTTCAGTTTGCTTGTTCTTTTCTTTTGTGCAGTTGGAAGTTTTTCAGAGCACTTGGATCAGATAAATGGAAGAAGTGAGTGTGTGGACAGCACTGATAATTCCTCAAAGCCTTCCAATGAACAAGCATCTCATATGGCTCGTCAGCGATTAGAAACAACAGAGAAAAAGAAGATCTCTGGAAAAGTCACAAAGTCCCTCTCGGCCAGTGCTCTATCCCTTATGATTCCAGGAGGTAGAGATTATGATTATAACTATTAAATTGATGCTTGTATATGCTTTTATATACCCCTTTCCTCTTCATGCAATGTGATATTAGTGCAACTTTGCTAGGTATTTAATTTGAAGTAATATTTTTTAAATAATTAACTTTTTTTGTTTTTGTAAATAGGAGAATAATAATTTGTATATGTAGGAATCTCCATGGAAAAAGAACAGGAAATTTTAATGTAAATGCACCTTTAGATCATTCATTCAGTTTTTAAAAATTCCTACCCAGCAAAAGATACATACAGTGGTACCTTGGGTTAAGAACAGCTTAGTTTATGAACCACTTGGATAAAGAATGCTGCAAACCCGGAAGTAGGTGTTTTGGTTTGTGAACTTTGCCTTGGAATAAGAATATGTTTCGCTTCCTGTTGAGTGTGTTCCATTTGTAAATTGAGTCCCCCGCTGCTATGGAAAAGCATGTCTCGGTGTGCTGGCCCCAAGGGTTTGTCCATGAAGCGAGGTCCAAGTCCAGTCCTGGGTCTAGGGGTCCAAAGGAGGTCAGTCCGGCAGGGAGCGAGGCAGGAAGCAGGTCAAGGTCCAAGGCAGGTTCAGGCACAAGGTTGCAGGTTGAGCACACGCTTGCAACTAAGTTGCTCACGCAACTTGGGCTGCGTCTGGCTGGCTTTTATCTGGCCCTATGCTTAGGGCGGTCCCGATCCTCCGGAGACTCGCCTCTCCTCCGGGCCTGGAGGCGAGCACTCCTCCTGCAGACACTTAACTCCCTTCGCCTCTCTGCCCTGAGCCTCTGTAACTCAGGAGAGGATGGTGGGATACAGGACCCAGGGGAAGCCTCAGCTTCCTCTGAAGAGGCTGGGAGTGGAGCACCTGCAGGCAATGGGTCCTCCCTCCCATCAGGAGCCAGAGCAGACTCTGCTGATGCCTGCACCTGGGGATCCAGCACAGGTGGGGATCCTTCAGGCTCAAGCCCTGGCCCCGGCTCAGCTGGTTCTGGAGGCGGGGAATCCTGTGCAGGCTGGGATCCCTCAGGTTCAGCATCAGAGTCTGACTCCCAGGCCATCACACCATCCCCCCTCCCAGGCCTCCCCCTCAACCGAGGGGCTGGACCAGGCTTGCTGGGGTAAGCTGCATGGAAATCACGGAGGCAGGCAGGTGCGTGGACGTTTTCCGCTGGTTCCCATGAACGATCCTCAGGCCCATACCCCTTCCAGTCGATGAGGTATTGGAGCTTCCCCCTGCGGTATCGTGAGTCGAGAATGCGCTCCACCTCGAACTCAGGCTCCCCCTCAACCAAAACTGGCTGCGGTCGTGGATTGTCTGGGTGGAACTCGTCGGGCGGGGCGACTGGACTAAGTAGGGACCGGTGGAATACTGGGTGAACCTTGAGCGATGGAGGTAACTGGAGGCGAAACGCCACCGGCGACACCTGCGCAGTGATGGTGAATGGGCCGGCAAACCGTGCATCCAGCTTTCGTGAGGGCCGAGAAGGATGCAGGTGACGGGTAGAGAGCCACACCCGATCGCCAACATGGAGTTCTGGCCCCTCCTGACGATGTCGGTCAGCCTGGGCCTTGTAAGCGTCCTTGGCCTGGCGCAGTTGCTCCATCAATAATTGTTGCTGGGACTGAAGCTCCTGAAGCCAGTCTGTCACTGCGGGGACCGCGGAAGCTGGCAGCACGTCTGGGAACAAACGTGGATGGTAGCCGTAGGAGGCCTGGAACGGGGTCTGCTGGGTGGAGGCGTTCACTGCATTGTTGTAGGCGAACTCCGCCAATGGCAAGTGATCAACCCAGTCATCCTGCTGGAAGCTGCAGTAACACCGGAGGTACTGCTCCAGCACCGCATTTGCCCGTTCCGTCTGGCCATCGGTCTGCGGGTGGTGGGCCGAAGATAGACAGACCTCCGTCCCAAGGGTCTGGTGCAGGGCTCGCCAGAAGTGGGATGTGAACTGGACGCCGCGGTCAGAAACCACACGCTCGGGAAGGCCATGCAGGCGGAAGATGTGCTGCAAGTACAGTTGAGCCGTTTCCTTAGCTGTGGGTATGGACGGGCAGGGGGCACAGTGCACCATCTTAGTGAAATGGTCCGTGAAAACCAGGAGGCAGGTACAGTGACGAGATGGGGGCAAGTCCACCACAAAGTCCAGCGAGACCGTGTGCCAGGGACGCGGTGGGACTGGTAATGGCTGGAGCAGACCGGGAGGTCGCCCGGTAGGACCCTTGGCCCGCCGGCAGACATCGCAACCAGCAACATAGCGTGCCACATCAGCCTTCAGGCGGGGCCACCAGAACTCCCGGCTTACCAGATGGGTGGTCCGGTACCGCCCAAAGTGCCCTGCTGCTGGGGCATCGTGGGACAACTGGAGAACCTCAGCCCGCAATGGTCCTGGTGGGATGTATAGACGACCCTGGTGCAGCAGTAGGCCCTGGTGCAGGGCTAGCCCCGGATATCGAGGGCATGACCCGTCAGACAGTTCCTGGAGCCGTTCCTGAGCCCAAGCGTCGACCCTTTGCTGTTCTCGCACCCGAGCCTGCAGCGGCTTGGCCTCCTGAGTGGCCAGGAATGCGGCCGGTGGTAAGATAGTCGTCGGTACTGCCTGCTGTACAGTGTCCGCGACGTCCTCGGGTTTCCGGGACAGGGCATCCGCTTTCCGGTTTTGGGAGCTAGGGATGTAGCGGATCCGGAACTGGAACCGGGAGAAAAACAGCGCCCACCGGATCTGCCTTTGGTTCAACTTGCGGGTGGTCTGGAGGTACTCCAGATTCCGGTGGTCCGTTCTCACTTCCACCGGGTGTCGTGCCCCCTCAAGATGATGGCGCCAGACCTCAAAGGCCACCTTGATGGCCAGTAGTTCCCGCTCCCACACGGTATAGTTACGCTCCGCCGGAAGGAGCTGCCGGGAGTAGTAAGCGCAGGGTAACAGCGGCGCATCAGGTCCATGTTGCTGAGACAGGATGGCACCGAGAGCCGTACTGGAGGCATCAGTCTCCACCACGAAGGGACGAGAGGGATCAGGATGCTGTAAAATCGGCGCCCTCTGGAAACAGGCTTTTAACCCCTGAAATGCCACTTCAGCCTCCTCATCCCAGGAGAAGGGCGTCTTGGGGCGCAGCAGTCGGGTTAATGGGGTGGTGCAATGAGCATAATCTGCAATGAAGGTCCGGTAATAGTTGGCGAACCCTAGGAACCGCTGTAAGTCCTTGCGGTTCCGGGGCGCTGCCCACTCTCGAACCGCAGCCACCTTCCCAGGGTCCATCTGCACCCCGTCAGGGGAGAGTCGGTGTCCAAGGAAGTCCACTGACCGCTGGTGGAACTCGCACTTGCTGAGCTTGGCGTACAGGCGGTGCTCCCGCAAGCGCTGCAACACGGATCGAACATGACTCTCGTGACGGGCTGGGTCACGGGAATAAATCAGAATATCATCTAGGTACACCACCACGTATTTGTCTAGCAAGTCCTGGAACACGTGGTTGATGTACCGTTGAAACACGGCGGGCGCGTTGCATAATCCGAACGGCATAACCAGGTATTCAAACTGCCCATACCGGGTCCCAAATGCCGTCTTCCACTCGTCCCCGGCACGGATCCGAATCAAGTTGTAGGCCCCTCGGAGGTCCAGTTTGGTGAACATCTGCGCCCCCTGCACCCGCTCCAGCAATTCTGCAATAAGGGGCAAGGGGTACCGGTCTGGGATGGTGATCTTATTCAGGGCCCGGTAGTCATGGCAGAGGCGAAGCTCCCCACACTTCTTCTTAACGAAGAGTACAGGAGCGGCAGTGGGTGAGGTAGAGGGCCTAATGAACCCGCGTTCCAGGTTCTTGCGAAGGAAGTCCTGCAAGGCTTCACGCTCTGGCTCCGAAAGAGAATATAGGCGGCTCACAGGCAGGGGCGCCCCAGGCTGTAGGTCTATGCCGCAGTCGAAGGACCGATGAGGCGGCAGCTGGTCTGCTCCCTGTTCCTCGAACACGTCTAAATAGTCCTGGTACACGGCAGGGAGCGTTGACACAGCCTGCCCCATGGGGGCAGCAGCTACTAACTCGGACTGAGCATGGGAACCCGGGTCTGGGAAGCGTACAGTCCGATTGACCCAGTCGATCTGAACATTGTGCGACTCCAGCCAGTCCATCCCAAGCACCAGGGGAAACCGGGGCATGGTGGCAATGTCCAGGGTTCGCACCTCCCGGTGCTGCTGGTAGCACAGGACCAAGGGCTGGGTCTCCCGAGTAACAGCGCCCGAGCGTAGGAGCCGTCCGTCAATTGCTTCCACCTGTACTGGTTCCGGCTTGTTCTGAAGCGGCACCTGATGCTGAGTGGCGAAGGCAGAGTCCATATAGGAGCGGGTTGCCCCCGAATCCACCAGAGCGTGGGTGAGAATCCAGGGCCCACCGGGGGGGTATAGACGCACCGGTATCATGAGGTGTTGCAATTCCACTGGTGAGGGCCCATCATGCAATGCTTGGGACCCCAGGTAGCCTGGGCCATTGGCTACTGGGGTTGGCCGTTTTCCCTGCGGCTGGCGTTTCTCAGGGCAGGTTCGGGCGTAGTGTCCACTCCCACCGCAGTAGAGACACAGGTTCCCCTCTCGACGCCGAGTCTTTTCCGAGGGGGAGAGGCGAGGCCGCGCTGCCCCGAGCTGCATCGGCTCCTCCAATGACTCAGCTCTGGCCACGGAACTGCAGGGAAGCACCGGCGCCGGGAGCCCGGAGTGCTGGCGGCCCCGGGCCTGGCGACGGTCCTCCAACCGATCGTCTATCTGCAGACTCCGTTGGATGAGGGCATCCAGTGTGGCAGGGCGATCCAACGTGGCCAGCTGATCCAGTATCTCGTCTGAAAGTCCCTCGAGATACTGGTCCCGCAGTGCAGAGTCGTTCCAGGTCAAGTCCTGCGCCAGCAGCCGAAATTCCGTGGCGTAGGTGGCCACTGTGGACTTGCCCTGTTTCAACCGCCGAATTGCCCGATTGGCTTGACTCCCCTTCTGAGGGTTGGCGAACGTGGTTTCCAGAAGATTGCAAAACCCCGTATAGTCTGTCAGCAAGGGGGAGTCTTGCCGGAGCAGCGGCAACGCCCACTTGGCCGCCTGGTCCTTCAGCAAGCTGATCAGGAAGTGCACCTTGGTGCGGTCGTCGGGGAAATCCCGAGCTCGCCCCTGAATATACAGCTTGGCCTGGGCGAGAAACATGGGAAAGCTGGCTGGGGACCCATCAAATTTCTCTGGCAGGGCCACTGGGTACTTGCCAGGAGCTGGGGCGGCGGCCCCAGGAGCCGGTAAGGCATCCAAACGCTGCTGAAGCGCCGTAACCGCATTGCTTAGCTGCTGCACGATGTGGGTCAAGGCCTGGTTCTCCTGGGCCAATGCCACCAGCGCAGCCGCCTGGTCGGCCATGGCTACTAGTTCCTCCCGAACGCACCCCAGCGAAGGGGGAGTGCGGGTGTGGCGTGAGCAAACTGTGCTGGCCCCAAGGGTTTGTCCATGAAGCGAGGTCCAAGTCCAGTCCTGGGTCTAGGGGTCCAAAGGAGGTCAGTCCGGCAGGGAGCGAGGCAGGAAGCAGGTCAAGGTCCAAGGCAGGTTCAGGCACAAGGTTGCAGGTTGAGCACACGCTTGCAACTAAGTTGCTCACGCAACTTGGGCTGCGTCTGGCTGGCTTTTATCTGGCCCTATGCTTAGGGCGGTCCCGATCCTCCGGAGACTCGCCTCTCCTCCGGGCCTGGAGGCGAGCACTCCTCCTGCAGACACTTAACTCCCTTCGCCTCTCTGCCCTGAGCCTCTGTAACTCAGGAGAGGATGGTGGGATACAGGACCCAGGGGAAGCCTCAGCTTCCTCTGAAGAGGCTGGGAGTGGAGCACCTGCAGGCAATGGGTCCTCCCTCCCATCAGGAGCCAGAGCAGACTCTGCTGATGCCTGCACCTGGGGATCCAGCACAGGTGGGGATCCTTCAGGCTCAAGCCCTGGCCCCGGCTCAGCTGGTTCTGGAGGCGGGGAATCCTGTGCAGGCTGGGATCCCTCAGGTTCAGCATCAGAGTCTGACTCCCAGGCCATCACACTCGGTTTAAGAACGCTTTGGTTTAAGAACGGACTTTTGGAACGGATTAAGTTTGTAAACCAAGGTACCACTGTATTGTAAATGTTTTGGAAATTTATCTAGATTTGCAGGGGAGAGAATTATTTTTTTAAGCATCTGCTTAGTTTTCTAGTCTACATATGTAGGATGTATGAACATAAATTCAGAATGTACTCTTATATAGAGGACCATTTGTTCCAGATATATTTGGTGTGTCTCCTTTGGGAAGTCCAATGTCCCCCCATTCCGTGTCTTCAGATCCTTCATCTTCTAGAGATTCTTCGCCTAGCCGTGATTCTTCAGTTGCTTCTGCAAGTCCTCATCAGCCTGTCATAATTCACACCTCAGGCAAGAAGTATGGATTTACTATCCGCGCAATCAGAGTGTATGTGGGTGATAGTGACATCTACACAGTACAGCATATTGTCTGGGTAAGGCTTATGTTTGTTGCTTCAAGTCTACAGCCAATGAAAATGGCCCAACATGCTGGCATTCTAACAAGCTATCTGGGTCGCCTTGTAGGGGGCAGTATGTTCATTATATGCCATTCTAGACCTAATAATTTTAGAATTTTCTGCGCATCTGTTAAGTGCTCTCTTAACCCAGATATCATATATCCAGATCCAAAAAAGTTAGTTGCATCACAGTCTGCTGCTGTCAGCTGAGCCACTTGATTTGCTTAGCCCAACATCTATTGGCTTCCCTAATCCATTTTCAAGTTCCATTTTCCATCTTACCTGGACACCAAAACGAAATTCTAAAATAATTTTATTATTTATACCCTGCCCATTAAACACTCAGTTTACATTATCCTTAACATAGACATAGCTTATATAATTGCAATAAGATTTCTGGTTCAAAAATACCTCTCTTTGCTTTCTAGAATGTTGAAGAAGGAAGTTCGGCTTATCATGCTGGATTGAAAGCTGGTGACCTCATCACACATATCAACGGAGAACCAGTGCATGGCCTTGTTCATACTGAAGTCATAGAACTGTTATTAAAGGTACAGTATTTATTTATTTATATTTTTTTTAAGTTTTGTACAAGAAACCTGATGCTTAGCATTCATTCAATAGATGCCTTTACTTCTGGAGGCTGAATCTTAGTAGCTATTAGCAACTCGTGCTTATCCAGCCTTAAAGCTGATTTATCTAGGACTCACCAAGTTGACTACAGTGAGAGCAATAAGATGCAGCCACAGGGTCAGTGCAGACAAGATCCCCATTGGAATATTCAAACACAACCTTGCCATGTCATATATCCCAGCGCTGCCCATTTGGCACTTAAAATCATGAATCTAAATTTAAGGTAACCTAGCATTTAAGTAATTTATAAACATCTTCCTGAGTTAGCTGGCTGTAATTTTAAATGGAGCATAAAGGCATCAAAGAATTCTGCAATATTTGGTATGTCTTTCATATTCATCTCTTATTTGAAGCTGGAGGAGCTCTCAGAACCTATAAATAACTCAGTTATCATAACCCTCCTTTGGTGGTGGTTTTGAACCACATATATTTGGCTAGTCAAGTGGAAAATTGCTAAAAGCCTACGGATTAATAGAACCACTTAAACATAATAAAGCTGAAGCCTGAATGCTCCCCACACAGAGATGGGACATGCAGTGTAGGTGAAGATGCATTCCCAAGTCAATGAATAGAAAAATAGCACAAGTGTAATGATATAAAATGAAGCACTTCTTGCAATTATCAATCCTCTGAACTGTGTAATCCTATTTCATCCTCATTCAGTCTTTCTGATAACAGCTAACAAATGTCACTGCTGTATTAAAACGGGTGTTCAGCAGCTGGCCCTTTCAATTGCACTCTAGTCCTTTCCATGTTTCTATCAAGTGCATCCTGTATATAACTCTGTTTTTGTCATTTAGAAAGGCTAGGTGATTCAAGGCATGCTGCAACAAATTCACTGAGGGTTTTTTGTTTTTTATTTTAAAGGGTAGTATGAGGACCTGGCCTCTCCAGTTTTGTCACCAGTAATTTTCAGTAATTGTCTTAGTTACTTGCAGCAAATAGATTACTCAGATGCAGCATCAATCCAGCAGGTGGTGAAAGAGAACGGGCCTACATATATACTTGAGCATGCGACTAATTCTCTCTCTCCTCCCTCCCCACATGGGAGTGAGATTTTAATTTTAACTCTCTGTTCTCAAAATAAGTGAATATGTCCTGCTGTGTTACTAATGTATAGTCTATATTACCCAGAAAACACATAAGCATATTTGGGTCTGCCACTGCTTGGATTCTAAGCTTATAGGCAGAGTTCTTCATATATAATATGCACTTGATTCCTTCTGTCCATTTCTTTGAACTGGTCATCCATCAAGGCAAGCAAAGCAGTTTCACTTCCAGATTTGGGCTAGAATCCAGAATGACATGGATCTAGATAATCAGTTTGATTTGACAGTGCTTGGAGGTGACCCAGAACCACTTGTTCCAACACTTTGCCTAACATTAGAAACCAGCCAGGTGTTGATAAAATTCTTTGCGGTCCAAGGAGACTTATTTCAAAAGTAGTCTTGCAACCACTTCCTTCAAGGTGGCTAGAACTACACTCTCTGCTAACAAAGCATTTATAACCTCCTAAACTCAGCTTGAAGGGATGCGGGTAGCACTGTAGTCTAAACCACTGAGCCTAGGGCTTGCCAATCAGAAGGTTGGCGATTCGAATCCCCGTGACAGGGTGAGCTCCCGTTAAAGTGCAAGTAGATAAATAGGTACTGCTCCAGTGGGAAGGTAAACGGCGTTTCCGTGCGCTGCTCTGGTTCACCAGAAGCGGCTTAGTCAAGGACTGGTATAATAAGAGGATGACTCGGGTAGGTGGGACCAGTAAAGATCAATGATTGCTGGTGATATTGATGTAAGAGGAAACTTTCTTCCTATGTAATGATGCACATCTCCTGATCTGCTGTTTTGGAAGAAAATGGTTCAGTAACAACTTACGCCTTGAAAATTCTTACTTGACAGAGTGGCAATAAAGTGTCAATTACTACAACAGCCTTTGAGAATACATCAATAAAAACAGGACCAGCTAGAAGAAATAGCTATAGGGGCCGAATGGTTAGACGGAGTAAGAAAACAAAAAAGAAGGAGAGTTTGGAAAGGTAAGTTGTGGTTGCTTAATACAGAATAAATTGTAGTTTGTTTTCTTTGCTATTAAGAAAGAGGTGTTGCGGTCCCGGTTGCACCACCACCCCTCCCCATGCATGGCTACAGCTAGTGTATAATGAACAAACTCAGGCAGACAACATTCTGCAATTTTATTGATTCCAGATGTAGGTGGATTTTGGCTCAGGCATTGTGTGTATATCCACTTCAGCATCCTGCCAGGGGACTGAAACTTTTCAGGGTTGCGCCAAGGATTATGGCCTCCACAAGACGCAGTCTACCTTGAAGGCCATCCTAAGGCTGCCTGTAGAAGCTCTATGGCCTGTCTGCCCTACAATTGGCTTCTGGACAGAGATTTCCACCAAGACCCCTCTGTGATGAGCTTTTCAGAACTTAAAATTTGGGGGTTGGGTTTATTTTTAAATTCTGTTGTCACCTGCAACAGTGACAACCTTTTTTCTTTTCTTTTAATTTATTATTTAAATAAATAATTAAAGGCCACATGGTACAAACCAGAGCTCTATTCCACATTTCTAATACCACAAGACCTGATTTTGTAGAGTTTAAACTTTGGCTGCAGTGTTGCCTAAAACCTTGGTAGTCCTATAATGTTTTTTCACTCCTTGTTGGCAAATGGAATGTTGTTATCGCTGAGGTAGTACTATGACATCTGCTTTTGCTGTGTTGTTGGGAGCATGCTTTACAGAAGAGCTCTTGTCTTCACATTAGGAGAAGATCTCTCTTCAAAAAGCTGGCTAAGCAGCCTTCGCCCCTCCTTCATACTAGTCGGAGTTTCTCCTGCCTGAACCGATCCCTCTCATCAGGGGAGAGCTTACCTGGTTCTCCAACTCACAGCTTGTCTCCCCGCTCACCAACACCCAGCCTCCGCTCCACCCCCGATTTCCCCTCAGGTGAGTATGGATGTCAGGGACTGGGCAGAGGAGGAATGGTGGAGATTGCCTCCTCAGCCTGACCCTTCCAGAGAAGAAGAAGACAGTTCAGAATTACAACAGGGGTTCAGCTCAGAGGCAGATGAGGGGGAAAGCTGGGAAATAATGGGAGAAGGAAGAAGAAGAAGCACCAGGGGGATGGCAGCTGATGAATACAGCTGACGGAGACAGTGTCTTTAGAAAGCATTCCAGACCCCCCTTCTCCCAGAACCTGGCGAGCATTGAAAGTAGGAGAGCAAAGAGCTCAAAGGCAGAGGGCATTTTTCAGCACCCGTAGCAATGGCGCATGAGACAGAGGGAGGGGGTGGAGACTCACTCAGGACAACGCCATTATTCCAAGAGGCTGCATTCCCAAGCCTCTCTCTGTGAATATTGAATATAAAGCAGACGTAAGGACTTTTCCTTGTCTTATCCGTTCCTTGCAAGCTGCTGTGGAGGTTGGTTCCTCCGATGCCTGACAATAGATACCCACTGAAAGGAAAGAGGGATTATCTAATGACACCCAAGGGCCAACTGTGGTTGCACTCAGATGCTCACACACGAGCAGGCTTTCACAGCCACCTCAATGTACTGGGCAGCTTTGTTGCATCTTCAGCAAGTGAAGAGCTTAACTTTCCAAAAGAAAAAAGCCGAAACAAAACAACCAACTTTTAGAATTCCTGTGAATTCTTGAACTAGAGAAAAAATATTTAAAAATTCTTAAGCCATCAAATATTGTTGCAGTGTCATTTATTCTGTATTTCTTTTCTTTTTTTGCTTCACTTCCAAGAGCATGTTTCAGATGACCTCTGGGATGATGCTGTCCCTCAGTAGTCCAAAACCCCAGCTAATCGCACTATTAAAAGTTTCTGAAGAGCTGCTTATATCATTCATCCAGAGTGGCTTGTGTTCACTCTATATTCATATCAGCTCAGGCAGCTAGTATTAGACCATATAGCAGAGTCAAGTCCTCTTAGAAAATTCGGAAAGTAGGCCAAGTTCAGTTAATTTAAACTTCAATGGGAAATGCAGGCAAGGAGGATGAAAAATCTATAGAGATTTGACCTTTGAAAGCCAGTAATTTTCAAGCCATATTGGGTTTGATTATTATTATTATTCTTGTCTGTATAGAAACAACATCTTTTATAGCTTGTTGACAAGCATTGATTCAAGGTTCTAGTGCAGTTCTATTTGTTCTCTTCCAGGTACAAATTCTTCTCAGAGTAGCTCTCCAAGTTCAAGTGCACCCAATTCTCCAGCTGGTTCTGGGCATATTAGGCCCAGCACACTTCATGGTTTGGGGCCGAAGCTTGGTGGGCAAAGATACAGGTCAGGAAGACGCAAATCAGCTGGCAGCATTCCTCTCTCTCCTTTGGCACGGACTCCTTCTCCAACACCTCAACCAACATCTCCTCAGCGGTCTCCATCACCTTTACTGGGGCATTCAATTGGAAACACAAAAATAGCTCAGGCTTTCCCTACAAAAATGCACTCTCCTCCCACTATTGTCAGACACATAGTTAGGCCTAAGAGTGCAGAACCACCAAGGTCTCCTTTGCTCAAGAGGGTTCAGTCAGAAGAGAAACTTGCCCCTTCTTATGGCACTGACAAGAAACACTTGTGCTCTCGCAAGCACAGTCTGGAAGTAACTCAGGAAGAAGTTAATAGAGAGGTATGTCAACGTGATACAACCCTTCAGAGCCTGGAGGAGAATGTTTCTGATGTGCCATCACTCACACGAGTGAGACCTGCTGAACAAGGCTGCCTGAAACGTCCCATTTCCAGGAAGTTGGGCAGGCAAGAATCTGTTGATGAGCTGGATAAAGAAAAATTAAAGGTTAAGATAGTTGTGAAGAAGCAAGATCTGGCGGAGAAACAGGAATATTTGAAGAAAGCAAGCACCGTACATGAAATATGTGGTGAATCAGAAAACCCAGTTGCCTCATGCTTAGAAGAGAGAGATGGCAAAAAAGCATTTCAGAAAGCTTTGGAAAGATCAAACCACTTTGAAGCTAAAATTGCAGCTCTGGAGACAGAGTCAGTAGGTGGCATGCTAAAAGACACCCTTCAGAAGAATGCAAGCATGAGATCAAATGATTGTACTGCTTTGGATGCACACACACCATGTCATGGGCCTCCACTTAATGAGCTCAGTCATTTGTCTTATGACTTCAAAAGAATCCCCCCTCCATGTACATTGCAAAACGTTCTGCCTCACTCATCTGACAAGATGCCGAATGGGAAAGGAGAAAATGTAGATAAAACTGCACCAACAAAAGAATCTGTCAAATTTGAAAGATTAGATAGTAAGCTTGCAAATATTGATTATCTCCGGAAGAAAATGTCCTTTGAAGAAAAAGATGACAACTCCTGTCCAGTGCTAAAGTCCAAACTGACACCAAGTGTACATGAATGCCATCAGCTGAGTGCAGTCAGACCTATAAACATGCTGCAAGATTCCAACTTGGTGACTGAAAGCCGATCATTTATTAGCAGTGCTCATGCCACTCAGATTAACTCTGTTCCTTTCATTCCTCTCAAAGGATTGACTGGGCGAACAGAAGCTGGTGTGGAGAAATCAGCCTTGATTTCCACAGAGTCACCTGTCCGAAAGAGTCCTTCAGAATATAAGTTAGAAGGGAGGTCTGTGTCTTGTTTGAAGCCAATTGAAGGCACCTTAGATATTGCTTTAATTTCTGGGCCACAGTCTTCAAAGACAGAAGTGTCTTCATGTGCAGTTGCAGGGGGCCAAAATGCCAAAAATGATGGCCAACCACTCATCTGCCAAGGAGGCATCAGTGTAAAGGTTGAGCCGTCTTGTCAGAAAGTGCAGCCACCAGCCTTTCAACAATCCAGTCCTTATGAATCTAATCTTCTAAAGTTCCAGTCTCCAAAGCCAAATAAAAGTACTCAGAGCTCACCAGCAATGCCTGTGACCATTGAACAGCAGTCAGAAAAGACACTTTCCAATTTCAGTACTAAATGTGACCCCTCTGTAAGGGTGAGTAATCAAAAGAAAGAGGTTATTCAGCTTTCTGCACATGAGGCTAAATCCAGTAGTTCCCAAAACCAGAGTTCCACCTTGACAAGTTGCAAATCTGCCCATGCACAGGGAAATCCCGAGAAAGCCAAACGGAAAGAGAAGAAAACCTACAAAGAAGGGCCAGACAACCACACAAGGCCTCAACCAAGTGATAGCATCCTTCCAGAGAAGCCTAAGGCAGTTGAGGTTTCTCCATCAAAGAAATCTGTTACAGACGTGTCACCAAATCAGGATGCAAAACGCATTCAAAGGTATTCCTTTGATTCAGCTGCTCAGCAGCAAATACGTGGAATAGCAAAAGTACAAATAACAAGCTCAAAAACAAAGTTCAAAGATGTGCTCAAGCCATCGGTAAAAGAGGATGATAACACCACTAGAGACTATTCAGCAAATGAGTCGGGCCTGCAGAAAGCAAGTGGATATTCCAAGCCTGAAGCATCACTTCTGGCTGGTGTAACCATGCAAACGGACCAGGGGGGAAAAGAACAGAAGCAGGCCAAAAATGTGGAGCCTCCAGCTGGTAACAAAGAGTCCAGCCTTGCTTCTAAGCAACAAGGTAGCAATTCTGATCTTCCTGCTGCAAAAGAATTATTAAACAGGCCCTTTGTATCGGATACTCCTGGTTGTTGCAGCATTAAAGATAATATGAGACCTGCAACATACATGGAAAATAGCCCTGTTAAATCTAGATCAGTTCCTGACACTTGTTTCTTGAAATTAAAACATTCTGAAAAACAGACACAAAAGCAAATAGCTACAAACGTAAAAGAAAAAGAAACTGCCGCTCATGCTTTGGCCGGCTCTTCGAAGGAGGGGAAAAACGTCAATAAGTCTGCACTGGATTCTTTATCACACCCTTCAGGCTCTCGGAGAAAGCTAAATAATGAGCATATACAGGCAGAAAGGCATCTGGTCATAGAATGTGGGTCAGAACCCTCAATCCACATCAATAGCACCTTGTCTGAAAAACAGCTTAAATCCTCCAATAAAAAGCAGGCAGCAGCAGTAGCCCCAGATGGTGCTAAGCATTTTCAGAGGCAAGAGATGGCAAGTTTAAATGACCCTGTTGATCAAAAGCCATTCAATATACGTACCAAGCAGAACACGCCTCCCAAGATATCATTGGCTGTAAAAGAGGGCTCCTTGTTGAGCAAACCGGCTGACAAGAGCCCGAACATTCAGGCCACCTCTGCAGAAATGCAACCTGAAGGAGGGAAATGCACCGATGCACTTTATTTTCAAACTGACCATGGGAAGCCAGATCCTAACCTTTCCCTTCTTAGCTGTGATGCCAGAGGAAAAGCAGTGGAAAAGGCAGTCACGGGTGCGAAGAACTTTCAAGACACTAAAGGAAAAGGGCACATGAATCAAAAGCAGCTATCCGAGGGGAGCAAGCAGCATGCTGCAAAACATTCCTCCCCCCCTGCTTTGCAGAGTTCATGTCGCACAGCTTCAAAGCAGCTTGAGTGCCCACCAGCCTTTCCTGAATCTAGGCCGGAAGCCCCTGTTCTGCCTTCAGCAAAGGCTAGCCTGGGGTTACCCGAGCCACTTGCACTGAGCAGCAGGGAAGTGAAAAAGCAAGCCAGCTCTTCCTCAGCAGACAGCAGGGCAGAAATGACTAAAAGTGTTTCCCTGTTGGGCTTGCACTATACTCCGTCCCCTGTGGAAGAGAACATTCCCACTTCAGACTTGGCGGGGAAGCACAAAAGCCAAGAGAGGTCTCACTCTGCTGTGGACATGAAGGGGAAAGACCCCGGTCTGCCTCAGTCTTCTGCTGTGAGAAAACCGAATGTAGGTAAAGATTTGCCAAAGTCAGGGACTCCAGCTGACTCTCCCAATGCACTTTCAGCCGACAAAGACTCTGCCCGGCAGAGGCGAGGAAAAGACACCTCCCGAAGCAGTCCTCACAAAAAACCCTCCCAATAGCAAGACGCGCAAACAGGACTGCTTAGTTGAAAACCTAGTGTCTTGTCTTACCTTCAGCACTGTGTAGTATTTTCTTGCAGAAAAAAATATATTCAGCGCCACTTAAGCAGGGTGTGTAAAGAAAGGACTCATTTCCTTCCCCTCTCAAAAGTCCTTCCCAAATGTAACCGGTTAAACTGTTACCATATTGTATTTGTACAAAAATACTTTTACAATTTGAGAGACAGGTTGTGGGCGGGTGGGATGACAAATTATCTGTAAATACTTACTAGTGTGTATCGTTTAGAATGTAGTGTCTCTACTTTGCTGCTGATTGCATTGTTTACTGTATCTTTTTAATGATAGTTGCTTTGCCACTAGTTTGCCATAATTTAAGAAGAAGCAGAATTACTAAAACTTGGGCCTAGACAGAACCCACAAATATATATTGGTCTGAAGGGAGAAGAAAGACGCTCCATTCTTTCCTTGTTCAAAAAGCTGTGCACAACTCTAAAATAGAAGAAATGGTAAATTTAGTGATTTTCAGTAAATTTAAAATTGTATTTAAGAGCTAGCAAGGTTGGTATTATTGTAGTGAGCTAACTTTGCTAGTTAAAACTGGAGCTCTTCAGTACACAAATTTCTGCCTCTTGTTTAGACTATGTGCATGATTGGGAAAGAGAAGTCTCCATTATCATGGGTAAACCATCCCATTCATAATATAGTTTTCTGGTAATATGAAATTGCCCTGTGTTCTTTCATCTCATCCTGGGCTTAGACTAATATACCTTCTTGAGCTTAGTTCCTGCTGCCTTGATTCAGGTCACATTTATTTCTGTCCAGGCCTTTCTGAAGAACATACAGATGTGCATGCCATAAAGTGTTAAAACAATTTTCATGTACACAAATGAATCATCTTTGTCATGATAGGTAAATTTGAGCATTTAGCAGTTCAGCTTTCTTTTCTATTTTATGACAAAAGTGGTGAAGTGAGGGGAGGCATTTTTCAGCATTGTATCTAGATGATATATCAAACACCTGATAACATTTTAATACCTAGCTGGGGCCTTATGTTGTAGATTAATCTTGCTGTTTTTAGCAAGTCATCCTAGGTTTAACATTCTTCTTGAAGTACATTAAGTAGCTCTATACATTTCATATTGTGATCTTTATTTGTATGCAAAAGAAGTAAATGTATTTTTTTTAATGAAAAAGGCATTCTTTTGTAGGAAAAAAGGGGGGCTGTTGGAGCTTTTTGGTGCTAGAATGTTGGTGTCCTTTTTACTTTTTGCTAAGCCTTATTTGAATTTTGTGTATAGTGGAATATGTCGAATTTGTCTGATTAAATTTGGAGGGAAAGTATTTGGTATTTTGGAAACATGTACAGCAACACTCCAAAAAGAATATCACAGATAAGTATGCTAAAATGACTGGGATCCACAAGACAATTGTGCTTTTTTCTTCTTGTATATTTCCTTGCGAAAGCTCATTTAGTGCTGACCCTCCTTCAGGGCACCCCCCCCGGCACCATTTCCCTAGCTATATTTACCCAAGCATAACCCAATAATGAATTGGCTGCTTATAAGGTATTTACAAGTATGCTGAATGCATTTTCCTGAGAAAAATGAGTAAACCAACTGGGATTTTGTTCATTTTTGAAATCCTTGTTAAGAAAATAAAATTACCAGCAAGTCCCTGTAATTTTCCATACAGTGCTGGAATATTCTGTTCCTTTCCATGTGCTCATGAATTGTTAAAATCAACTGGGGGAAAACATTTTGAAGTGAGTGGTTCTAGCATTTACAGCCTATATCTGTGCTTTGGGGGTTGAAATAATTAAACACTAATGCACTCCAAAATCATGACATTTCTATCTGGGAGTTATCCCATAGTTTACATTTGCTTGCAAGTTAAAAACCTTCCACTTGTTTCCCTTAAAGCACACCTAGCTCTCTTGTTTACAAATGTATCTTTTTATGTATATTTTGTATAGTGCTTTATCACTTCTGCCAAATACTTCCCGCTTATTTTAGAAATGTAGTAGCACCTAAGCTTGCATTCATGTAGTTCCTTGTTCTTGATGTTTACCTTTCAGTGAACTGTTAGAGATCCTCTTTAGTGTGTACTCTTTCGTCAGTCTATGTGTTGGTTGTATATTAGAATGACCCTTTGTAGTTCTTCCTACTGTAGATTATCAAATTATTAAAAAAAAAAAGTTAGGATCTGTGCAATAAAGTGTTTGCTGTCTTATTTTCTTTAAGAAATCCACATGGATGACCTAACCTTTGGGTATTGAATAAAATTATTTATACTTATGAAGAACATTAAAATAAACTGAGCATGAAAGGGAATTGAGTCTGTTTCTTGAACTAGCTTCCTTGAATTTTCACTAAATATAGCTCTATAAATGCACAAGCAGAAAAGGAAGGAGTCCATACAGCATGGCCTTTTGTTCCACTGATAAAACATATTCCCTTCTCATATGAATTGCGTAAGAGGACATTGCAGATAGCCAGAGGCTGCTGTTGGGCAACAGCCCCCTGGGTCCCAGCCCCCCCCCCCATGTTCACACATTAAGCAGGGAAAAGCATACATGCATGGACTTTACACACTTTCTGGGTTCCAGAACACTTGGGAAAACTGGTGCATGTAGAAGTGGTCACACAGAGACTTTCTCCTGTAGACAGCAACACCTTACTGCACAACCTTGGGACAAGGCTAGCAGTGAAACCCCACAGTCCCCTTCTATGTGTGAAAAGGGTATAAATGACCAAATAACCTAGTGACAAGGGGCTACAATAAAAGTTTTTTTTCTGTTTGGATGTCAGGTGATGGTTTTGGCTATATAAAAATTGCCACTATTTTGAGATTTATGAGTTTCCTTTCCTGTTACGTGCTTGAAGTAACATTTAGTTGAAACACAAAGTGGTATGTGTATAATTGGCTAGAAAGCTTAATATCAGGACACTTGTTTTGCTCTTCCCTCATGAACCATTTTTGAACCCTCAAGGGGGTGGGGGTGAACTGCTGTGGTTTGCTGTGGTGCCCCCACAGTATGCCTAAATATAGAAGAATAACATAGCAAACACAGCAAACTGGGATAATGCAAGCAGAGTTGCCGGACTGCAGACTGAATTCCTCTATCGGACAAAGGACCGGGGGTGTGTAGAGTGAGACATGGAGGACAGGGCAGGAGGAGACAGAGATTCAACATGGCCTCTACTAAAGCAGCAACAAAGGGGGGGGGGGAATGGAAGAAGAGAGAAAAAGAGGTCCATGAGGGCCCTACTGCCAACAGGGGAGGGGAGGAAGAGTGATGGAGTGGCAACTCAAATACAACCATCTCCTGTACTGGCCCTACTCAGCAGGGTAAAATGGGGAAGGTTTAACTCCCTTTGTGCAGCAAATAAATCGATGGATCTAGGTAGGTCCTGGAATAAAATACATATGGCTGCCACACCACATCCAGTTTAGCCCTTATTTGTGTGTGTAATATTTACCCTCTTCAACCCTTGTGAAAATACATGAAACAAACAGTAATGAAAAAGAGAACCGCCTTGCTGTTTATTATTGTGGCATTTTTATTCCAAATATGGAAGCCTAGGCTGAGTACTTCTGATGTACTTTCAAGCTTTTTCTTGTCCAGGAGTTAGCAGGAGTCTTCCTTGCCAAATGTAAAATGATCACCTAGGAAAGAACAACTGCCTTACATTTTTCAGGTTAAGATATTGTCAACCTTACCCTGACCTGGTGCACTGTGAGGTGGCCTCCTATATGGCACTGAGAATGAACTCTACCTGGAAAATGCAAGACTGAACAGTAAAATTGGCTTTCTCTTATTTCCATACCTTGCAGTGATTTCCTTTGCCATGTTATCTCATGTCAAAAACAAGTTAACAGAGTGCAGTACAGGCAACTCCTGATTATAGGCGCACCTGAATGATGCACGATCACACACATGCACACTGCACCAAACCTGAAAACAGCCCCCAAAATGTTATAAAGATGTCATGAAAAGGGGTTGGGGGGATGGAGCAGAGTGGGCTTATGCTTGCATGGGTTCAGAATGGAACCCCATGCAAAATGAGGACTGCCTGTACAGTCAACAACAACTGGAACAAAAATTAGTATTAGAAAGTGGGATTCCCTTATAAGCATGTGTGGCTTTTGTTACTCTTCTGTATCTTTTCTTTCTCCAGGAACTCAAAGCTGTTGGTAGTTTCTCCTTAAAAAACGTATGATCAAAATGAAGGTCACTACAATTACTGCTATCGTAACAAAGGCAATCAATACTACTTGAGCAGTGCTAAACCCACAGGACAGATTTATAGAGAGGAGCTTAGAGCCTGCTAGTGATTTGGGCTCTGAGCACACTGTCTCTTCAGAGTCTTCAATTTTATCTATGTTTTGCTTGTACCAAGTTAATAATCCAATATTGGAACAGGTGCATTCCAGTGGATTGTAACTTAAATTGATTACACTCTGGCCAGATAGGTTAGTCAACATATCACGTGGGATAATATGGATCCTATTGTTGGCAAAATTGAGATATATGTTTCTGAGGCTGGAAAATGCATCTGAATTGAATGCAACAAGATTGTTGTGGCTCAAGTCTATGTGTTTTAACTTCCTGAGGCTAGAAAATGCCTTGGTTTGTATAGCCGACAATTTGCAGGACGATAGAGTTAACACTTCTAAATTGGGTGCCTGCTGAAAGAGGTTGTCTTCCAGGATGGTCTTGGATTCGAAGTTATTTCCATTCAGCTTCAAGACAATAAGATTCTCCAGACCTTGTAAAATGTGCGGGATATTGAGATCAATTTTAGAGTAAGAAAGGTTCAGAATCTGCAAAAAATGCAGGTTGCAGAAGGGTCCTTGGGAAGCGTTGATGAAAACCTGTGTGGAAGTGAGGTCCAGAACCTTAAGGTTAATGCTTTCATTAAACGCCGCATTGTGGAACCTGAGCCTGCTATTGTAGCTCAGGTTGAGGTGTTGCAAGCTGCTCAGGCCACGGAGCGGCTTGCTGCAGCAGTCGGCGCTTTCTATTTGACTGCTGCTCAAGTCAAGGTGCTGCAGTTTCGACAAAGACCCTAGGCACCCAGATCCCAAATCCAAGACTTTCAGATTCCCTCTGAGAGAAATATGGGTGAGGTTGGGGAAAGCAGAAGCCGTGATATTGCAAAGGTGCTCAAATTTATTCTTGTCGATAATGAGTTCCCTCAGGAAATCCAACTGAACCAGGCCAGTGGGTAGTTCGTTGATGTCTGTGTGGGCTATGTCCAACTTTTGGAGTTTGGCCAAACACTGGAATGTGTCAGCTGAGAAGTATAGGAAATGGCGATATGGCAGATAGAGGTAGTCGACAGAGATGTTGCAGATGCCCTGCAACATGGTGGGAGTTATGGGAAGGGCATCTCTATCCAAAGAATTCCCAAGTCGAAGAGCAACAGTACTGGCATCCTGCAGCCCTTCCAGGATCACCGAAACATCAACACAACGGCCAAAATCCAAAGTATAGAAAGAAATGGAACTGAAAGCCCTGGTCTCAATGTGCATAATATCATTGTCTGCAAGAATGAGAGTCAGATTCCTGACTCGCTTTAATGCCCGTATGTCTTCAGCTGATATTCTTTGTATTAGGTTCATCTGAAAATCCAAATATTTGAGGTTCCTGGTTGGAAAATGTGATGGGAGCTCTAGTGATTGGATGTAGTTGTCTTTTAGTATCAGTGTCTCCAAGTTACCCAGGTCCTGCATTGGGATGAATGATAGACTACTGAGTCCTGTTTGGGTTAGGTCAAGGTGTTTCAGAGAGTGAGGTCCAGCGAATGCTCTCCCTGCCAGAAACAGAAGATTGTTTCCAGTCAAGATGATGGTCTCCAGGTGAGCGTTGTTTCCGAAGACATCCTCATATACCCAGTTAATTTGACACCTTGAAAAACAAAACACACACACACACACAAGTCTAGCATTCAAACATTGCAACTGTATATGCTTATCTTATTAATATACATCTACGGAAACAATAAAAAAGGATTTCTTGCTTTTGTTTATATTTTTAATGAGATGAGAACAATACAACTGGCACAGCTGTAAATGGGATCATATTTTGCACCAACCTAAATAGGCAGTGAACATTAACACTGCAATTCATTGTCTCTCATTCAGTCAGCACAATAATTTATCTTTGCACAATGAAACAATTTTCTCCTTCTCTCCCACCAAGTGTGCCTTAAATCTGTTCTAGGGGTTCCCAAATCCTCTGGAGCAGATCTGGAGAGGGTGTGAAGGGGAGGGGAAAATTCCACTGAACGATGTGCATGGATGGGTACCCAAGTTGTGTGTGTGTTTTTAAACAATGAGTAGGCCTATCTGCTCATTTCAGGCTGAGCATGAACCACTGTACCTTTTTGTAGCCATGTCCCAGGCTACAATGTTCCAGGAACATTCAAATGCACCCACTTGCATAAATCCTTGTAAGTTCCTTCAGTCATATAACAGAGGGGAAGTTGCACCAGTGTGCCAAAGGATTTGCTTTTGCAATTTTGTTGAAGAGCAGCTTTTCACACTCCTCAGCTATTCTCTGAAATTGAGACGTTTGTTCTCCTTGCCTCTATTCATTTGGTTTTGGCAGCACAATTTGTATGAAAAACAGAATTCTGAGTGCAGGTGCAGGACAGTAAGTTTTGTATGTTTGCTGTTTGTTCAAGCATGAGCCATTAGTGCCTGTGGGGGGGGCACCTTAATCCTCACCCCAGCAAAAAAAACCAAGCAGAGATGTAAGAGGAGAGGGTTCAGCCTGACTTAGGAGATATAAAGTGAGTACGGTAATGCTGCTATTTCCCTAGGTGCCATTTCCCGACACTGGCCATATTGTGGTTTATCCTGTTTCCTCTTTCTTTGCAAGATATAAAGATGTCAAGAAACAAAATATGCACCCAGAGTTTGTCATCTAGGACTTCTTTCAAGACTCTACTCCAGGGTAATGAAGCAAGTTCTATGAATTCCTGGTCTTGTAATATGTGTGCCTTGGTAGGGTTTGGTTTTGCCTCTCAGGTGATTTTGCATAGCATTATAGGACTTCAGGCAGCAGTTTTAGGTGTCAGTTCTAGGCTGCACATGGCATAGCATTAAGTAATAGCACTGCACTGGTTGTGACTGTCTAAAGGCTGGCATCAGCTTACCACAACTACAAAATTTTCTAACAAGTATCGATTCACAGTGCAATGACTTGTGGGAGCAGGTTTGGGTAGATGAGAGTTCTAGCTTTGAGGCTTACAGATCTCTTGGCTGTAACCGCAAGCACCGCTTGCTTGAAAAGTTGAAGTGAAAGCCCCAATTTGCACAAAAAGAGGTGAGGACAAAGATCTAGCATACCTTGTTAAGTCTAAATACACCAGATCTTTCAGCTTGCTGAGCGTTGATTGTTGAAGGGAATACAGGAAGTTGAAGCTGAAATCAAGGACTTGGGTTATGTTAGGTAGTTGCTCAGGAATCTCTTTCAGTCCCAGATCTTCACAACTGTAGCTTCTGTTAGCAATAAGCTGTAAAAATGACACACAGTTTTATGGATCCACACACATTGATGCACAGTGATGCATTAATGCAACAGAGATGTGTGCATCTCTGTTGGCACAATGCAATCTCCTGTAATTGGGGGTTTGTAAGTAAGTAAGTAAATTAATTAATTAATTAATTAATTCAAAACTTCTGATATTGTCCCATCTCTGTATTGGCCTGAATCTGTACCAATGCCAAAAGTGGACTCTGCCTGGGAATGTGACATGCTATCTCCTTTTTATTTTATTTTTGCATGGAAGGCAAAGTGTATAATTATTGTGCAACAAATTGTTTTGTTATTGTAGTAACAGTATCAGGAAGGGCCTTTTGTAGTTTTCAGAAACTCTGGTGTTTGTATCTGAAATCAAAGGCAATAGTCCAGGTGATGCTGGTGACTTCTTTAATTGTCAGAAAACTTACCAATTTTGAGAACTATAAAAGGAAGGCAAACCTGAGAGGATTTCCCCTCACATTCTGGAACCTGCTTTTGGCACCTCCACGCCAGCTCATATTTTATCTAAGGTGATACAGGCTTTATTCATATCTGTAAGAAAACTGCCCTACAGATAAGTGATGAGAGGGACCCTCTCCCCCAAATGTCCAGGCTGCAGCTTTTCACAGCTGTGTTGGCTTTAAAAAGTGTGTGTGTGGGGGGGGTGTCTTTCAAATGACTGAGGCTGCATTGGGATTCCTGAATAGAAAGGTATAGGGCTGTGCTTTGAGTGTCACTTTTAATTTGATCTGGACTCTTCTTTCTGAAACTCTGTGTATGGGGGAGGGGAAGAGACTACACCAGCAGATGACATAAGATATTAGAGTCAATATAATGCCATGTGACTGGCACTGTCAAAATCAGGGCAGACCAAGTGGGTCACAAAAAGTAGTTCGATACAGAATCCGTGACCACACACTGCCTTGTTGCATTGCTGGGAGCGAGGCCAAAATTTGACCCCCCCACTCACCCGCCAGCCCTTGAGCTGCCTTCCCAAAGCTGGATAAGCAAGGAACCAGGCTTTGGGAAGCAGGTGTGAGCCTCTGGCAGGGCCCTCCCACCTTCCCAAAGCTGAAAAAGCGCTAAGTAGAATTTGCGAAGGAGGCTGGAGGACCCTGTTAGGACCCTGTCAGAGCCCTCACACCTCCTTCCCAAAGCCCAGCACCCCACTTATGCAACTTTGGGAACACAGTGCACAGGCTGGATGATGTCATGGGTCAGGAGTCAGCATCACCTACTGAACAGCAGCCTGAAGGCAGAGAAGGTGGAGTGACTCCACCTGCAGCTGATCAGCCTTCAAGGAAACACGGGAGAAGGCACTGATGAGAACCAGCTGACTTCAGCCTTCTTAAGCACAGCTTCCAGCAGCAGACACAGGTTGGTAACAACGCTTGTAGTTCCTTGCTGCTTCCTGCTTGTCTTGGCCCTTGACTCCATGGTCTTCGGATTTTCTGACCAAATGGGTTGCTGTTCACCCAACTCTAGGACGACCTGACTTTGGATGCTGACTCTGCCTCCAGGCAAGTACACCTTGGAGACTCTTCTGACCCTCCCACTCCACTGAGACCTGCATGTTGTTGCTCAGCAATGAGACTACAACACGTGGGGGCATCAAATGTTTCCGAGGGGCACCAAAAAAAAGGCCTTGAGGGCCACATGTGGCTCTTGGGCCATGTGTTGGACTGCCCTGGTCTAACTGATACTCATAATGGAAACTCCCCAACTCAAACATGGAAAGGGTGTGTTTCTAAACAATGTTGTCTTCAAGTGCAAATTCTAGTAGAGTGGGACCATGGTGTGAATAATCATTTGAAGCCCCTCCCCACAACACCACAGTCCTAGTCCAGATCAGTGGCAGAGCGTCGTGCTCCGGCATCGGGATGGAGAGGAAGTGGGGGTGGGGCTGGCGTGCATCCTGGGGGTGGGGCACACTGCCTGCAGGGGCAGGGTGCCAGTGCAGGCAGGGGCAGCCGTGATGGCACCCCACTGGGATCGCGCTGCTGGGGGTGGTGTGCTCCCCCCACACTCCCCTTCCTCCGTCAGTGGTCCAGATAGGCTCCCAGTGATTGATATTCTTTCTCTCTTTTTTAAAGTTTATGCTCTGGTCCATAGGGTCATGAAGAGTCGGACATGACTGAACGACTGAACAACAACAATATTGTGATTAATATCAATTCTAGTTTTGGCCCTATGCAGAGGCCATTCTTAGTTCTGTTACTCCTAATTATCCTTGAAACTGGAGTGGGATCTATTGCAACAGGTTAAAACATTAAAGTGAGAAAAATTATTAGAATAATTAAAAGGGGAAGTTAAATGCAAATATTAGTGCTCCTTTTAGTCTGTAGCTATTTTATCTAGTTGGGGGGGGGGTGTTTTTTCTGCTACTGTATAGAAAATGCCACCTCTTTTAACAAATTCTGAAAGCACATTCAAATACACTAATCAAGTATTGCTTTTGCAAAGGTAGTTCTTTGATAAGGTGAAAAGCTGAAAGAAATATTTACCTACCTGTTTGTGTAACTGACTAGTCCTCTCTGCTACATCTATCAAGGATGTTACTGCTTGCAGCATAAAGTGTGCAAAAAAGAGGGGTCTAGTTCTACAGAAATTAGGTACATTTAAACTGCTTATAAAACAAAGCACCTGTTCGGAAGCCCTGCTACAAACAGATTAAAGGCACCAGTGGTCTGTTTCATTACAACCCCCTCTGGTTCCAGAAAACTCCTAGTAAAATGTCCATGTGCACGCACAGTCTGCAAAATAGGTGCACTACCTCGATAATGGGTTCTCCGTCATTGCCTCTCATGTCTACATGCCCGTTTAAAACTTCTTAGGCACAATTCAGGACAAGATTTTGCAGACTTGTCCTTTTGCTTATTGATATGCTGCACTGTATGACCTCCCTGCAGGAGATGTGCCTAAATCTTTGGTGCAAAATAGGCAACAAGGGGCTTACTCCCAATTACTATATCGGGGGCGCCATCTCACCCTCAGTATTGTGGGTGCCCACCCCCACAACGTGGATGCGCGATATTACATGCCTGCACATAGTTGTGGTGGGCAGTGGCACAGCAGCTTGTCTACCTCCTCCTCTCTGCAGCCAGCAAGGCAGGAGGGGGCGGGGAATACACTGCCTAGGGCACTATGATCCTGGTGGGGTGCCATCACGGCTGCCCCCCACACACTGGCTGCCATGCCGCCCGCAGGCAGTGTGCCACACCCCCAGGATGTGCCCCACACACCCCAGGACGTGTGCCAGCCACGCCCCCGCCTGCTTTCTGCCCCCAGTGCTGGAGCATGAAGCTCTGCCACTGCAGCAAGGCACCCTTTTCCGTAGGGAGGGGCTCAGACTCTGCCTCTGCATCCCAGCCCCCCTCCCAGTAAAGGGTGCCTCACTTGCTGGCTGTGGAGGGCGGAGCCGAACTGCTTCTCTTTCGCAGGCAGTGCTGCTACATCATGCTGGCTTTTCTCATTGACTTTGTGTGTGCCCAGCCCCCCCCCCCAATTATATTATTGTGGGTGCCCAAGCACCTGTGGCCCCTTGGAATTGGCTCCTATAAACTGTATATAGGATTGCATTCATAGGTTGAAATCCTAAATAAACTTGCCATGCCCTAGTGAGCACTGCACCACGGAACACAGTGAAAATGCATAGCTATGAGGATAAAATCGTGAGTACAAGAGAATAAACTCTATTAAAACAATGAGAAATGTATTTCTAAGCACTGCACATATACATAGGGATGTCCCTATTAAGTCCCACTCTAAAATGGCACAGGATTATCGCTGCTAATTTAAGGTTTGCCTTTTCAGCGAGAAAGGATCCTCAAAGTCTAGAAAATTTTCCTGCCTGAGGCCGGTTTTAGCGAATGTGCTCCAACGGTACGGCATTGTACCTGATACTTTTGCCCCACCAACCGCAAATTTCATAGCCCTTTGAAGTAACCTGATGTTAGCATGCAAGTATTCACTGCCACAGATTAATTATTGATTCTATCTTAAAGACGCTTTTCCCCGAATAGAGAAGCAAATAAGTTATCACTCACCTCAGTGCACATCATATCTGCTGGCTTGGTTACTTCACAGCTAACATCTAAAAGGCCCATCAGAACCCAGCAGAACGTGCACCAGGCCATTAGGGGGGTTTATTAGATTCTCCACACAGACGAGCTGCAGTAATGGAAGTCAGATGAAAAATAATTTTCCAGAATGGGGGTTTAGAAAGCTTTGTTAAACTGGAGATGTGAGAGACAAAACAGCCGTCACAGCTAAAAAGAAGTTTCCTCTTGAAGCCTAGTCATTTATGGGCGCTGCAGTCAACCTTTTCGGTTCCTTTTTTTCTGCCCCACACTTAAATCCTTGCATCAGTCTGGCCACTTCTGCATTAAATGTCAGGAGATAGGCACGTGGAAGGAGGATTTGGTCTTTGTGGTTCACTTGGTGCCTGTTATTTTTCTTTTCTTTTAAAAAAAGAGGGGCCAGAACTCACCACGAGCACCTCCCTTGTTCTGTTATAATGGCAATGGTGCCCACCTGAGAGGTGCCAAAACTGAGTTCTGGCTGAAAAAAAAGCCCTGCTTGCTTCATCAGAGGAATGTTCCAAGTGAAGCAAATTAGGTGCCACAGAAGCCTTCCCAATCAAATATGTGTCATTTGCTGGGAACATTCTTCTTTCCCCAGTATTTAGGGGTTACCGCTGTCGATTACACTACCAAAATGGCACATTCCTTACACTAGAGGAAGGTATCCACAGACTCTGAACATTTTTTTAAAACAGAAGAACCATTTTTAAAAAATCTGAAGTTGGGTGCAGCCATGTGAGGGACCCCAAAAACAGCCCAGCATTGATTCTGTGGGGGATGATGTGCTGAAACAGTGACTCAAAGGACTGAGGACAAGTATCCCAGTGCCAATGTAAGGAGACTTGTCATCTCATCCTACTGCTGGGAACCAACCCCAGACCAAATGCTGCCCAACCAGTTCACTTAGCATTTTGCTATGCATGGTCCATTACTGTTGCAGCATATTGTTTTGTTTTGTATTTAGTGTGTGTGTGTGTGTTTATTTTGAATCTTATATACCTGTTTTTGCAGCTCACACGAGCTGCCTAATAAAGTGATTTTCAATTCAAATATTAAAAACAATTGAATACAACAATTTCCAAAACAAGCCATGATCTCAAACACCATCCAGGCAATAGGCTTATTGATACTTTTTTTTTTAAAAGCAGTTTTCAGGTGGGATCAAAAAGCTGCCAAGATGGAAGCCAAAATAGATCACTCTTTGCAGGGTATCCCACAACTTGGGCAGTATGACTGAAAAAGAAAATGGTTGTGCCATTGCCCGTGGAGCCCCTTGTGATAATGGATGCATGAGGGACCCTCCCAATGATCTAAATGGATGGGCAAGCTCATGTTTATGAGAGGGAATGGGGGAGGGGCACATGGAGCAGAGCAGGACATCTTTGTTCCAGTTCCTAAGTACAGCAAGCTTTTTTTTTACTTGATTTTGGGCTAATGACTGTATTGGGGCCCCTCAAGGATGTATATGTTCTTCCACAGGACTAGTTCAAAGCAGCCACAGTTTAGGGAAAAGGTAATAAGAATAAGAATAAATTTATTATTTCTACCCCGCCCATCTGGCTGGGTTTCCCCAGCCACTCTGGGTGGCTTTCAACAGAACATTAAAAACAGACTAAAACTTCAAACATAAAAAAACCTTCCCTAAACAGGGCTGCCCTCAGATGTCTTCTAAAAGTCGAATAATTTATTTCCTCGACATCTGGTGGGAGGGCGTTCCACAGGGTGAATCTCAAGACAGAAAATCGCCTCCTACTGCACACAAAGCCTGTTTCCTTTAAGACTGTTTTGCCCTTGTGAATAGGGCTGATGTGTGAAGGAGAACCTGGATGCTGTATCTTTAGTATGTACATAGCATGGGAAACTGTAAATATGCAGGGATGAGAAGATGTGCAGCCACCTATATAGATTCTCCACTATTCCAAAAGGTACCAGGGCTCCACTTTCCTGATCTCACTTATTCAGAGCTCTCTACTTTCCTAGATGTTGTCATATTTGCTAATCAGAAATCTCCTTTTCTCAACATGCACACAAATAGTGCGTTGCAATGCCTCTTCCCTCCTTCCCATCTCAGGTGCCCTTCAGTGTCTTCTACAGATTACCTATTTTGTTTTAGCATTTTCCATTCTCAATCCAACTTTGTTCGTCCCCTTGTGGCAAGGGCATATTCTCATTTCAGTCCGTGATGCACTTAAAACAAAGTGATTTTATCAGTAAGTTCAAGGTCTCTTAGTTTTCCCCCATTATCCCGTTTTATACTCTCCTTGGTGCTTTGTGTTGCCCACTTCATATCCCATTCAATTACTCCGAGGAATGGGATTGCCAATAGCCTTGCCTTGCTGCAGTCACTAAATCAGACCATTTGCCAAAGCGCCTGTCTAATCCTAGTGGGCATATTCTTACATCATAAAAAATCATCTTATTGCATAGATTAATTTGTCTGCTTCTCCCAATGCTGCACCAGCTTTCTCCGAGGCTGATATCGAATGCTTTTGTTAAAAATCAATATGCTTAAGATAGGTTTTAGTCAAGAAATAGTCTCTCCCCCTTGCTTCTTTATTTCTTTTTCCAATCTCTCTTGGCAATCTGTGAAGTAAGTATTCATAGTGTGATCTAGCAAGGTGCAAATTCTTCTTTAACCTCCTCCTCTTCTCAGTATTAGCCCCCCGCCCCCGGCCTGCCACAGTTCAATGTGACCGTGGCTAATGCTTTGTCTGTGACTGAGAGCTCTATCCACCATCTCCCCCTGCTTCAGTAAGAAGGGAAATGAGGGCATTAATGACTTTTTTGTCTGTGCCCACCGGTTCTTTACTACTCCTGCTCTGACAAGAAATGTAATCTGACTACTGGGACGTTTAATTCTGTGCTCTGTAACTCTTGAGAGAAACAGAACCTGACTGTAAGGCCAAAAGGCAAGTTCTGGTCTGCGATCCTGGAAAGATGCTTCCTGCAGTGTTGCTGCAAACGCCTTATAGCCCGGTGGCTGTCGATTGGATCCCTGGCGTGGCGGCCTGATAGCAGGTGCTGCCACGGCGCTGTGGGTTTTGTGCAGAGGATGTGGTTAAATGAGGCTGAAATGCAAAGCAGGCAGCGAGAGCCTCCTGTTTCACGAGCACCAGATGTATCTGCCCATCCACATCAAGGTCAGCAGGAACCATATGAACGCGTTCTCTGGGCGAGGGCTGGGCTGTTAAGTACGCACACTTAGAAATGCTGCAGAGTTGTTAGTTAGTGATCTGCCCTCCCGCCAGGCACTTGGCAAGCAAAGTCTAATGCGATGACAATGGATAGGAGTCCTGAGCATCGAAGCTGCCGAACAGATAGCAGCTCCACTAATTCAATCAATTGAGTTTCAAGCAATCAAGACACCATCTGGACAGAATCTAACTCATCGCCCAAGAAGATAAAGACATCTGGACTTCCTAGATGCCAAGGACATGCTTGCTTAGTCCCATAGGCTGCAGCCAGCAGCCAGGTTCATGCTGACAAGTTTTCTTAATTATGCTGAAATAATCTCACCCTGCAAGTGCCAGGCACTCCTCGCTTCAAAAAGGTTAGAAGGATCATGTTTCACAAAGCAGAGCTTGAGCCATCTCCCATTGTGACTGGTGGGAGCCCCAACCAACCTTTGTAAGAAAGGGCAAATCAAATGGCAAGGTGAGGTAGGTCTATAAATTCAGTCAGAACCATACATTCCATTTTCCATTGAAATCTGGGATGAAATCAGCGACGAAATCGCTGTGGTACCATTTTCTACTTTGGCACTCCGGTGCTTGTAACAAATATTCTCAACATGCTCAGACAGGAGCACGAGCCAAATCAATTTTGTGCGAAACAGGGCAAGCGAGAACACAGGCAATTCCAAGTGTCTGGAGCTGAGTGAGTTTGGTTCATGTGTCACGAAGCAGGCCAGACAACAGCGAGAGCACCAGTGGCAGAAATCGCACGGGTGATCATGCATAAGCGTGACTCCCTCTGTCGCTGAGAAAGCCAGCTTCTCTGCCAGCATCACAAGGAGCTGGTGAGATCGCATCTAGAATTAGAACCCTTGAAAAGCAGCTGGGAAAGGTGTGCAAGGCACAGGACTGGACCAAGACATTTTGGCGCCTGAGGGGGACCCCAAATTGATGCCAGGGAAGAAGGGGTGAGGGAAGATCTACACAAGAACAAGCAGGGTGGGGGACAGAGAAAGATTAACATCAGGGTACACTGCCTGGGGGATCCTGCTGTCTGAGGCAGTTGCCTCACCTTATCTCATGGGTCGTCTGGTCCTGCGTAAGTCACTCTTAGGCACCTTTTTTCTGCTGCTTGTACAGATCTGGAGGAGGTATCCTAAGCAGCACCAACTGAGCAAGTGGGAGCCTCTCTTTTATAGCAGCTTCCGGACACATCATAATGAGTCTCAACTGCAAGTCCCTAACCAATCCAAGTTAGCCACCGGCAGGAGCAAGAAATCCACTGAGTAATTATAAGAAAGGATTAAGAGGGCACAGAAGTGCAAATGTGAGGTGCTAATAAATGTTGTGTTTTGCCTTTCCCCCCCAGACTCAGATTGATTAAAACAACAACAACAACAAACCACCACAGAGTGTTGCAAAGTGTTTTACAAGAGATGGAAAAAGGCACTGTAGTTCTTTCTATTGTGCAAAGACCAAATCATGGCATACACTTAGGTTTCCCTATTGAATAAAGCTGAATTTCAATAACACTTGCCATTAATAGCAGAAGTACCAAAGCTCCGGTCTTTGAAATAACTAGAAACTTAAATCTCGCTGTATCTTATAGTGAAGTGACTCATGCATACAACTGGAATTGGATATTAAAATGGAAAGGTTGCTTATGGTTCTTTATAATTGAAACGTCAGGCTGTTTAAATAAACAGTGTTCAGGTAGTGTTGAAGTTCATGCGGTATTGCCATCTAGTGGACAATCATAAAATAGTCCGGAGAAAGGCACAGTCTTTGTCATTAGGATGGCCTGCAATGCGTCCTCCTCATACGAAGGCAGACAGTCTGGTGGTTGGCCTTTATGCTGCCTTAGGGTATAAAACCATGTGATCTGGTTCTTGGAGCAAGAATGGACTTTCTGAGTGGGACAAGTGCTTTCTCACACAATATTTTCATAGACACTTCATAGCAATCTTCCAAGAGCAGGCAGAACAGATCCACAGAAGCAGAAGGGATATAACCTGTATGAGCCTCACCGACAGCAAAAAGAGGCATTTGAAACAAACTGCTTTGGAGAGACGACTCTTCAAACTCTGGAATGGTGATGGTTCCGCAAATGGAGAGGGATGCCAGTTTAGAAGCTGTAATACTGATCTACCTAAACATATAAGCTCACAGGGATGGATTGCATTGCATGCAGCCATTCATAATTATTAGTTTTATTATTATTATTTTTAAAAAATAGGCAGGTGATGAAGTGTTGTACTATATCACAATTCTATGAAGGCTAGCAGTTCAGTCAAATGGAGACAAATGCGGGATAGCTTGGACTTCATGTATTCGGGAACTTAACTCTTCCCTCCTTTGTTCTGTTGGTTCAACCCTCCCCTCGCCCTTCTAAAGTTGCTATTGGCTGAGGAGGTCAGGAAATACAAGTACTCCTACCTTGGGCTGCAAGTGATGAGCCCCCCATACCCTCTGGAGATTAAGGATGCCACGAGTATTTCAGGAAAGCAAAAATTCCTCAAATGCCTGTGAGCAGGACCAGGGTGAGCATAGCCCTGCTGAGAGCAGCCCAAGCCCATGCCAGCTGTCCCTCATCCTTCCCTTGCCCCCGTCACAATGGAGAGCCAAAGGTATTCTCTGGCTTCCTGTAAGAGCCGACACTGCTTTTGACTAATGGGGCTTAACTGTTTGTTTCAATATATGGCACAACTGAAGCTCACAGCTTCTAATTACAGCCAAGCCTCTTGAAGGGAGAGCTGGGGGCTTGAAGAAGCCCAGCAGCAATCAGAATCTGGACTGCAAACGGAGCAGCAGGCACAGTCTTCCTTGATATGCTGAACTGTACTATATATCTCTACTTAAATTATAGCAATTATGCCTGCATTTGCATCTTGGAAAACTTTATGCAAATGCTTCCTCTTTTGGCAAGGCATAAAAGGGCAACCTAGTGGGGGGGGTGTTTTCCTCCCTGGGCTCTCAGCCTGCCTGTCCCATAATCCTGGTAGGAAGCTGGCCAGTGTGTGGGACTTTCCTCACTAAAGAGAAAGCCCCTTGGGGCAGGGATGAACCCCCAGAATGGAAAGAAACTTCCACCCCACTGGCTGTGAGCAGCCATGCCACCTCTGCCTACTCTAAGGTGAGTTTCTTCTTTCGAGCGAGGGAAAGGATAGGTAGCAGTCTCCTCAAGGGCTTACTGTGCATTCAGTCTCGGGCCAAGCCATGGGGCTCGTGTATGGCAGACACATGAAGGATTTTCACAGGTGTTATGGGTTTTATGGTGTTCTTGGTATCCATGCAACCTCTTTCAGCTTCCCAGTACACTTTTGTGAGGTCTTGACTTGACCCTGTGGTGCTTGGAAGCAGCTGCTCCTTGGTTTCCATCTTTGTGTGAGAATCTTTGGGAAATTACTGGTAATATTCTTCCAGACATCAACTGTTTCTCCGCTTGTATTCTCAGGCAGGCCCACCTTGATTCCCGCACCTCCCGACATTCCATAGCACATTTCACGGAGAACGCTCCTGTATTACATTTCCACAGTGATTTCACCTTTGAATGAGAAGCGGAATTATTCCTTACACTTGGTTTGATCAGTCACAATGATGAAAGAACAAGTTGTCTTCCCTTAGAACTCTGCATATCATTTCAAGCATAGAGATGCTGGCAGTGCTCGCTGCTAATGAGGCCACATACATCATCCAAAGCAGGTGTTTGCTTGTTTAAAAAAGAGCAGCCTTCTGTCACAGGTATTTCTGAAGAATTATGTCTGGATATTTTTTTTTAAAGTGTTGATGATTCATTTTAAAACCAATAACAGCAGTGTGATTACTTTAATTATATTATGGAAGTATTATAGATGGGATGAGCTTTACTTTCCTTGTTCTTTGTATGGGTTGCTGCTTAGTTATGTTTTAATCAGAGTAGACCTATTTAAATCAACAGACACGACTAAGTTAGGTTCCTTACTTGCAGTAGGTCTACTCTGAGTAAAGCAATGGTCTTTAACATTTTATGCACGCCACTTAGAAATTCTGAATAATATGTAGTAAATAAATGCCTGGAATGAATGAATGAATGAATGAATGACATCACTGTCTTAAGACGTGTGTGTGTGGCTGGACTATAGCCAATTGTGCAGAAGTAAGAGTTGGTTTTGTTGCCCTGCCCACTTTTTGCCTCCCACCCTGCCCACCTGTAGCATGCGACTTTCAGAAGGTCACCCCTGGGGGAATCCGACCCCCGAGACCCAAGTGTATAGATTAAATGGGAAGGCCAGCTTTTCTCTTGCAGTATACAGGCAACGACCATTTTGTGCATGTTAAAAGCTTGCGTGACCATGCACATGCGTTGCCATGAACCTCCGCTGTTGCACACAGTAACCCACAACCCTTGATTTGCACGGTTGTTGCCTGTACTCCACTGCCCCCAACATTCTTTTTCATTGTTTCTTTCCCTCGCTTTACATCTGGTTCACCATTCATTTCTCTACCCACTGAGTACGGGGTCCATGGCTTGGCTTTTGAAAAGCAGGGGGTCTGCAATACTTAGCTAATTGGGAACCACTGGACTAGTGTGACTTTTTTGTGTATTAATCCCCATGCCAGGTTCTTGCAAACAACTGGAGGAAAGAAGAAAACAATTATACAAATAAAACATTTCCCCCCACTATTTCATGCTTAACTAAACAAAACAATTACATCGTTTCAGCACCAACACATACAAAGACAATGAAATAAACTCGGAAAAAGCTACATTGCTAGATCCAGTTGTCATATTATTTGGGAGGGAGGGAAGAGAGGAGGCTTGGCAGATAATATGTTCCACTTTTAAAGCCACAGATTGCATCAAGATGGAAGTGCTCTAAACCTGGCACTTTCCAAAGTTGGATGATAAGATTTGGGAGATGATGGTGGTCCGTGCGTGTACTTTCTGCCTCTGTCCTCAGTATATGGAAGTGTAAAAAAGCACAAAATGAATAGTTCCTTCCTCCTCTCTTAACAGGTGCTTTGCTTGTCTTCTGGGGTGGTGCGCTAATAGCTGTGAACGCACACGATAAGGAACAAGTTGTTCCCAACAGAAAATATAAGCCGTTCCTTATCCTCATTCCCAGAGCCCTTGGAGGCCAGCCAGAGGCGAGGAAGTGTGCAAGAGACACAAGTGTCTGTCAATCTGAAAAGCCGCTCTCTGAATGGCTTCCTGGCACTGGGAATTGGCTCGCATGAAAAGTGGTTCTTAAGGAACGAGAAGAGGCGGCAGGAGACCTGCGCCGCATTTAATAAACAAACCACTTGCTCCCAAACTACCTGTGTGCTTTTGTGCGCCAATGTGAAAGGAATATCAATGTCTGTTAATAAGCCATTGTTTGGCTGTTTAGCATTTCCTCCTCTGGATTTGCTTACCATGACTAAATGAAAAGAGGCAGAATAGCCCTTTGGGGGGCAATGCTTTCCTCGCAGGTAGAAGTTTATAGTGATAAATGATCAGAAGAGAGAAATAAAGAACAGAAATAATTGCTTCCATTGATGATAACATCGCCACAGCTTGCCTTATAAATTATTCCTCCAGCATTTATCACCTGCTGCTGCTAATTCCTCTCTAGTTTCTAAGCTGTATTAGCAATACAAATGTGATTCTTCTTCCCCCTCCTCCCATTGGTCCAAGATCTGATTTATTCTCCATACCTAGGGATGAAATGAAGTCACCTTATCCCGAGACACACTGTTAGTCTGCTTCAGCCATTCCTCTCCATTACAGTTGGTTGCAGTTGCCCTGAATCTCAGGGAGGATCTTTCCCAGCACTGCTTTCAATGGAACTTGGGACCTTATATATTTAAAAGCAGGCTATCTACACCTAAACAATGCCCCCTACCCCTCTACAGCTGAAGTCTAAGAATTGCCTTCCTTAGGTAACTCCCAATATAATTGTTACTAATTCCTTGTTATGTATAGATATTCTTTATTTAAAGAAATCTATAGAAGGCATAATGCCTTCAGAAAGAAATCAAAGTGGCTATTGATGGTGTGTTTTTTTTAATTAATACATATTAGGTTGTACTCTGTCAAATATATAAAAGGATGTCATATAGAGGAGGGAGAAAGGTTGTTTTCTGCTGCTCCAGAGAAGCCGACACAGAGCAATGGATTCAAACTACAGTACAAGAAAGAAGATTCCACCTAAACATTAGGAAGAACTTCCTGACAGTGAGAGCTGTTCGGCAGTGGAATTTGCTACCAAGGAGTGTGGTGGAGTCTCCTTCTTTGGAGGTCTTTAAGCAGAGGCTTGACAGCCATCTGTCAGGAATGCTTTGATGGTGTTTCCTGCTTGGCAGGGGGTTGGACTGGATGGCCCTTGTGGTCTCTTCCAACTCTATGATTCTATGTGTCTCCACTGATAGATGGCTCTCTCATCCAGTGATGACCTCTATGAATGGAAGGGGAGCAAGGTTATTTTTACCTCATTTCCCCCTTTCCTTATGTAGTCCCTTCTTGCATCACAGCACCAGAATGTTTGGGGACCATTTGATCCTTCAGAACAGTGTGGGGGTGGTGTTTGCAGGTGGTGGGGGAGCTACAGGAAAAGGGGAATTTCCCAAGTCTCCTCCCCTCCTTTCCACTTGTGGATGCCTCCATTGAATCGGCCTTGGTAAGAGAAGGGATGCAAATATATACACTCCATTTAAAAAATGGCTTGCACAGCCTTTAAAAAGAAAAAGCAATACAGTGGTACCTTGGCTGTTGAACATAATCCATTCTGGGAGTCCGTTCAACTCCTGGAACCATTCGAAAACCAAGGCACAGCTTCCAATTGGCTGCAGGAGCTTCCTGCACTCAATTGTAAGCTGTAGAAGCCGCGTCAGATGTTCGGTTTCCACAAAATGTTCGCAAACCAGAACACTCACTTCCGGGTTTGTGGCGTTTGGGAGCCGATTTGTTTGGGAGCCAAGCTGTTCGACAACCAAGCTACCACTGTACATCTGTTTAAAACTTACCATGGGAAGGAGAGAGCAGCTATTCAAAGGCCAATCGGAAGAAGGCTATTCCAGCAGCAGGGAGTTCCATGCTTGAGCCCAAGAAAGCCGTTCGCTCACCTGCTTATCCCGCCATTCTATAGAAACATTTTAAGTGGCTTAAGGACAAAATAAGTACCACCTAATTTCAAAACAAAATAAAAAAATTCCTTCCAGTAGCACCTTAGAGACCAACTAAGTTTGTTCTTGGTATGAGCTTTCGTGTGCATGCACACTTCTTCAGATATCTGGGGTCTCGTAGAGAGCAAGGGTAGTTGTAGTTGAATTCTTTTCGTGTGTGTGTGTGTTTGTGTGTGTACAATGATTTAAGAGGAAGTGGCAAGTGGTTTTCTTTCCTATACAAGGAGAAAAAAAGAGGAAATGGTATTGTGGGCGCAGTGCCCTTCTCACTGAGACAAATGTGAAGAAGTCACCAGACTGCTTTGGCTGCAATTTTCCTACTGCTGTGAGGGATGGCGGAATCTACCAGTTTCAGTTTCTCTGTGTCTCATTTTCCCCAATCTTAAATTCAGTTCTCAACATTTCCACACCAGTTCGTGATTTTTTTAAAGTCCCTATGAACATCCACCAGCATTTTACTGATAAATTCTCCTCATGTATACATTTTTGAGTGCAGTTTTGCTTCACATACACATTTTTGCAAAGTAATTTTCACCAGTAGAATGCCCTTTAATGTTTTCACCAAACCATGCATTTTTAATGCATGCTTTACTCTACTGTATTTTTAACCACATCAGTTGGCAGGAGAACTGCGTTGCAAAATTTGCAACAGGGTGAATTTGAAAGGATGGCTGTGTTCCAGGGCACAGGCAGTTGCAGACAGTACAAAGTTGGTAGGTTCACCTTTAAATGTGAATTGAAATCTGCTGTGTCCTTAGCTCTTGCTGTTTCAAAGCTGTGACAGTATTTGTTTTCTTGAGAGAGAGAGGTGGGGGGGGGGGGAGAAAGAAAGAAAGAAAGAAAGAAAGAAAGAAAGAAAGAAAGAAAGAAGGGGAGGGAAATGCCCCCCAGCAGAACAAAAGAATTCAACAAGCTCTGGAGATTATTAAAATCATTGAGAGACACTTTCATACCATAAAACCAACAAAAAAGTCAGTTAAATAATCCAGCCCATTTTTAATGCCCACAAGCCATTAAGGCGTGGTTGATGGCAGGTTCTTTAGTTTTCTGATGTTATGGAATATCAATTGATATACCATATTTACTCGAATCTAATGCTGACCTTTTTTGCCCAACTTATGTTGCGAAAATTAAGGTGTGCATTAGATTCAATGGCATATTTTCATTCGCCAGGAAATACTTTTTTGGTCTGCCACGGGCAATGGTGGACGGCAGAGATCACTCACATTGAGCAACCCGCTTGCTGTGAGGAGACAGGAAGGCAGCAAGGGCAACACATCTTCTCTAAAAAGCCTGAAGGTTTTTAATTCGGGTTCTGGAGAAATGAAAAACAAGCAGTGAGAAATGAAAAACAAGCAGCCTTAATGTTTTTAGATGCAGAGAAAGCATTTGATAATGTCTTCTGGGACTTTATGTTTAAAGTTTTGGAATATATGAGCTGCGGAGACACTTTTATAAAAGGAGTTAAGGCAATATATACAGAACAATCAGCAAAATTGCGAGTAAAAACCGTATTGACTGAGAATTGTAAGATAACTAGAGGCACTAGACAAGGTTGCCTGCTGCCACCTTTATTGTTTATATCGGTTTTAGAAGTTCTGGCACAAAGAATGAGATGTAATCAAGAAATTAAAGGAATAAAGGTGGGACAGAGACAATACAAATTAAAAGCATTTGCAGATGACGTGATATTTGTAGAAGAACCAATAGAGTCAATTCTGAAAGCATTAGAAGAGATTTTTTTTTTTAAAAAAAGAAGAAATAGCAGGTCTTAAAATTAATAAAGATAAAACCAAGCTTCTGGTAAAAAAACATGAATGATGAGAGTAAAAATAAATTACAAAATATAGGCTATCAGGTCTAAAGATTGGCAAGAAGACCATGCTGTTCACTTTTAGCTGTGCACATAATTACAGTCACTTTTGCTCTGGATTATGTGTAAACTCTGCAGCATGACTGCAAAAAACACTTCCAGGGACCATTTATAAGTGGCAGCTAATTCAACATTATCTTGGCTGATGGCTTTGAAAATCTACATGCTTAAACTTGAACACCTGCATCAGCCTGTTGCTGACATGAGCCTGAATGCCCTCTTGTAGTACAGAGGGCACATTATGTCTGGCCTCAGCAGCTCTGACTAAACATGCCATATTGTAATTTAAGGAAGAGCAGGACAGGTGTGAGTGCATGGCTGTCAACTCTTCCCTTTTCTTGCGAGGAATCCTATTCGGAATAAGGGAATTTCCCTTTAAAAACGGGGAAAGTTGACAGCTATGGGTGTGACTGACAGCCCCACTGCAAGGAGGTTTTCCACAGCAGTCAACATTATGAAGGAGGCCTGGCTTCTTGCTGTTACAATTTCTTTTCCCTTAAAAAAATAATCATTTTAAAAGCAAGTTTTTAATGGCAGGTGCAGTAATGTTGCAATAAGGAAGATTCTAGAAACGGAAGCAAAAAAACCTTCAAGCAAAATGTTTCATGTGGCACACTGCATGGTGTTTAAACAGCCTCCTGCACATGAATATTAGGAACTTAGAAAGCTGCTTCATACCACATCAGACCATTGGTCAGTGGAGTGCATTATTGTCGCTGCCTTCTGACTGACCATGGCTTTCCAAGGTTTCAAGCAGGAATATTTCCCAGCCCTAGCCAGAGATACTAGTGACTGAACCTGAACTTTTCTGTAAGTAAAGTATATGCATTTCACACTTATATTGCAAATCATTTTATTATATATGTATCCTAATATGTATTCCGCCCTTGCAAGGACATCTCATTTTTTTTATCATGAGAAAACAGTGGTCATTTGGGTTGCTGTGATCTCACATGATTTTGTGGCACAATTCCCCCCCCCCAGCACTTTTTAAAAGGCTGCAGTCTCGTGTGGCACCTCAAAACACATGTTTTTGGGTGCCGTTACTGAAAAAGTGCTTTTGTTCATGAACTATGGCCTGACGTCACGCGAGATCACAGCAACCAAAATGGCCGCTGTGCTCTTACAGTAAAAAACAGGAAGATGATATCCCGGAAGATGGCATCCCAAATTTTGGCTTCAAAGAGTTGGAGGGCAGCTGACAGCAACCCCCCCCCCCCAAAGTTAAATAATGTCAAATTGTCAGACATAGTAACACAGCAGAAATTATTGATGAAAGGCCTTGCGAAAGACCCCTTTTAAACGGGAAAGATGTGACATATGGCAGACCACCCAGGGAGGAAGTTCCACAAGTTTGGGGTCCCTAATCTGATCATCTCATTGGTGGGTCAGAGAGGACAGCTTCTGGGGGCAACTTCAAGTCCTGGGGTGACATTACTTGGCTGGAGAAACTGCATTGCAAAATTTGGAGAAAATGCAAATTTCGAAGGACAGCTATGTTTCAGTTTGTTGTGTACTTGGGATGAAAATACAGGTTTGAAGTGTGCAGTAGTTGAATATATAAAATTGGATTGATTTATAGTTTATTCTAGGATTTCTTAAAATCACCCTGCTGCCCATTTTGTACCGGTTTGTAACATATCTTCTGTTTCTTATACATTTATATTATATATACTGTACATGCCTATATAATTTTGTTGTGGTTCCATTATTTTAGTAGTATTGCATATTTTTATGCGAACCTTGACTGTTATGTGGCAGGATATGATTTTAAAAAACAAATTGTACTTTACCAAATGAGCATGCACTCAAGGATAGTCAGGACTGCTTGTGTGAACAAAAACTAAGTTGACATGTGAATTCGTAGAAAATGAATCTGTTGTGCTGAAGGGATTTTTTTTTTAATGTCTCTTGATAGATCAGATAAAGTGAAAGTATCTGGGGTTCATTGTACTGCTCAAAACAAACATTCATTCATTCGAAACAAAATAGAAAATTCTTTCCAGTAGCACCTTAGAGCAGTGTTTTTCAACCACTGTTCCGCGGCACACTAGTGTGCCGCGAAATGTTGCCTGGTGTGCCGTGGGAAAAATTGAAAAATTACTTTATATATAGTCAATATAGGCACAGAGTTAATTTTTTTAACATTTTCTAATGGTGGTGTGCCTCGTGATTTTTTCCATGAAACAAGTGTGCCTTTGCCCAAAAAAGGTTGAAAAACACTGCCTTAGAGACCAACTGAGTTTGTTCTTGGTATGAGCTTTCGTGTGCATGCACACTTCTTCAGATACATTCATTCGTTTTCTTTTCTCAGGGTTTTCAAGGCAGAATCCAGAAGATGGCGCTGGTTGACCACACGAGACCTCTGGTTCCTCCATGTACCTTACTGCTGATTTTAAAGATTTGGAGGGGCTTTAGCACAGACTCTTGGCTGGCAGGCATTGTGGTGGTTGTGCTGTAAGGGGACTCCTGGGGGTGGTGGGGGTGGGGGGAGTAAAATGCCATCTGTTTCTGAAACCACTAACTATCTGAATAGACATATCTGTAGTTCTGATCAGTGAGACGGCATTCCTCTGTTGAGAGGATGAGAAAATGTTGCCAGCTAGCATGGTGAGTTAAGCAAGAATGATAGATTCATGAGAACTCCTGGGGATCTGCTTTCTGCAGGGAAGCAAACCTTAAGCTGCAATAATTCTTCCTTACTTGGAAGTAGGGTGGTCACATGTCTCATGCTTTTCAGAGGACAGCCCTCTGTTGGAAAGAGGCACCTCTTTGAAGCGGTGTCTGTTCCAAGTCTGGTTGAAAGACAGACAACCATCAGAAGGGAGCGTGAGCAGGGGCCTTGAAGTTACCCACCAACAGTTAGCACCTGGAGAGCAGGTAGACACAGGTCACTCGGTCACTGTATTGTTCCCTGCTATGGGGAGAAGCATTATATTTCTGTTTACATTATAGCCATAATTTCTAAATCCGATTCTATAGCTATCAATTAGCATATGAAAAATGCATGCAGATGTTTGCCACCTTTTGCCTTCTTTTATGACAATCTGAAAATAGCCACCTGAGTATATAATAAATCCCTCTGAATAAATCTGAAATGTGGTTCGGAGTCAACATTTATGCTGCATCATGATGCACAATTACTTGGGATAAATGCTCACTGCATATGGTGAGACTTAAATCTAAGTAACTGTGCAGAGGACCAAGCTACTGGGCCTTTAAACGCAACCAGTTCTTTTGCACACAGAAAAATGTGTATTTGTTTCTCATCTATCGCACACAGTCTGTATATCTTCCATTTCTAGGAAGGCTTGTTGCTCAGATGCTGCATTCACCCAGCATTTAAGAGAGATCTATTTTGAATTTGAGAAAGTGTGCTACTTCTCCTTCTGATTCCAACAATAGGCTCGTTCCTGTTGCTTGCTTTATCGCAGCTGTAGCCAATCCATCCATTCTCTAAGGTGTTTTTGTGGGATATTAGCAGCCAAAGCTAACAAATTCATATTCTTGCTAGTTAGCATGAGAAGGGGCTAAGTCCACAGAGCTGTATTACAGATGGGCAGATACTCAGACCATAGAAATACAATTGGTAGAGAGAGCTCTGTGTATGTCATCTCCCCTCCTCTCCTGGAGAGGAAGGAGCACATAGCACTTCCTTTGACCAGTGATGGATGCAAACATGCCTCCACTTGTTCCAGCTTTAGACACATGTGTGAAGCTGGTTATATTGTAAATGCAAGTGTTTTGCCTACATAGTTTTTACTGCTGCCATTGCTGTGAACCTGAAATATACTCGGAGTCAAGTGTGAATTTCATGCTCTTTATTCAGCTCATAGTAGTGAGGAATGCAGTTTTCCCAAAACGTTTGCTTTATATACACTATTTACACAATGGGCCCCACGTGATTGGCTAATTCCGGGATACTCCTGTATGCCAATCGGAGTGCGGATTCACTTCCACCTGGAGCTGGATTGGGTGGCTCCTGCGGACCAATCAGACTGCTGCAATCTCAATCCTATTGTTCTGGGACCAGTCAGACTGCTGCAATCTCAATCCTATTGTTCTGGGACCAATAAGACTGCTGCATTTTGGATCCTATTCAACTCAGTACATAACAGAACCAATGCAAGATTATAAGTAAGTAAATTATATTTTAAAGTTTACTTCCCAAGTTGCTGCTTGATTATTTGTTAAGTGGAGTAAGAAAGCGAGAGCCAGTTTACTTCTTTGCTGGACTTGCTCAAAACAAGGTTTTACAGCCTAATTCCCATGCTTTTATTTTTTCTGCCAAGCACGGAATTTTGAAACTCTGTTCCACCCACACACATGGGTGCCTAGAGGTAAAAATTGCAATTAACATATCCTCTCCTACCCATTAAAACCATCCCACAGTTTTTAGGGGTTGTACATGAAGTTGTCCATACCCTTTTCTCCTTTCATCAATCCTATGAGCTGAACTGACTGGGGATATAGGGACTTGGCTCAAGGCTCAGCAAGTATCTGAACGCAGCCTTCTCTCATTCAAGTCCAGTCCCCATCACATTGGCTCTTGTAGTTACTGTGTGTAATATGACACGTAACAGCATGAGTATCACAGTCGCCTCCTAGACATGACTTTATAGACGGCACTGAGAGACTATGGGCTACAGTTGGTCGGAGCATGGTGCCCATAATGCCAAGGTTGCAGGTTTGATCCCCGTATGGGACAGATGCGTATTCCTGCATTGCAGGGGGTTGGACTAGATGATTCTCAGGGTCTCTTCCAATTCTACAATTCTATAGTTCTATAGATGCATTGCATGCAGACCTGTAAGGAAGACTGAAGGTTGCTGCTCAATTCCTATAAATATAGTGTGGGTGAGGGATGACCCCCTGCTGACTGATTTTTCTAAAGTGGGTCTCCCAGACCAGAAGTAAATGCCAGGAGAAAAAAGATGGGTGTTGTGATTTCATGGAGAAAGTGTCTGCCTCTGGTCTACTCATCCGTGCTTTGAATTGGTCCTATCCAGCTCTGTAGGAGTTTGGTGGGGATGCATTTTGATTAAATTTCTTTAACTCACAGCTTTGCAGCTGTTTTGTCTATAAAGCACTGATCTCTCACTTCCTCATGCGCGCGTGCACACACACACACACAAAATATCTACCTATTTTGGAGATCTTTCCTCTTAATTTTATTTAATGCTTTGTCTGAGCTGTATGACTTCCACACACAAAAGTAGCAATGACTCTTTCTATTTATTCAGCCCTCCCCCAGCTGCAAACCTACCTACAGAGTAAGCCCCGTTGAACTCAAAGGGAATTAGTTCAGAGAAGAGATGCATCAGATTGCGCTGCTTTCAGTTCTCTGGGGACTGTGCACCCTCCTTTTCTGTGGGAGCACCCAACTACACCCTGTGTGTGAAAACATAATGAAGGCTCCCTCTGAGCATCTGGACTTTTCCAGTCAATATGACAAGTACAACACAACCTCTTCATACCAGATTTTCCTTAAAACCAAGACAGTTTCTTACTTCTTCCCTTGTGTCATCATGTTCCATCCTGCATTACGTAGAATGACCCAGTTGATAGGGACCATGCTCACATTGTAGAAATTGGACATTCACGTGAGAGCCAGTGTGGTGTAGTGGTTAAGTGCGGTAGACTCGTAATCTGGTGAACCGGGTTCGCGTCTCCACTCCTCTACATGCAGCGGCTGGGTGACCTTGGGCTAGTCACACTTCTTTGAAGTCTCTCAGCCCCGCTCACTTCACAGAGTGTTTGTTGTGGGGGAGGAAGGGAAAGGAGAATGTTAGCCACTTTGAGATAAAGCGGGATATCAAATCCAAACTCTTCTTCTTCTTCTTCTTCTTCTTCTTCTTCTTCTTCTTCTTCTTCTTCTTCTTCTTCTTCTTCTTCTTCTTCTTCACCACAGTGTCCCCCCCCCCCAATGTATTTAGTGTCATCTCACATTAGAAATGCTTTTGACTGTGGGGATCACAGCATTACACAGGGAGTAGTTGTCTCATGTTATGAGGAACGCAGTGTGGACATTCAGTAGATGGGCAAGGTGGGTGGCCATATGCCCTACTTTCCTTTGGTGAAGGAGTCCTTGGTGGTCCAAGCCTGGTTTCAATATAAAGACCCATAACAAGAGAGAGATAGAGTGCTGAAGTTGGCTCTGAACAGCAAGCTGAGCAGGTTGTCTGGACATAGAATCATAGAAATGTAGAGTTGGAAGAGACCCCGAGGATCATCTAGTCCAGCTCCCTGCAATGCAGGAATCCTGCCCACAGCCATCCCTGGGCGGGCTTGAACCATCAGCCTTCTGATTAACAGCCAGATGCACTAACCCATTGCACCACACTTGGCTCTACTATTTGAGAAGCACCGTGTTTCCATTTAAATAATGGCATCTAAATAAACCAGCATAGGCAAAATTCTGTGCGAATCTGTGGCCTGTTTTGCATTGGCGATGCCTTCAGGCACGAAGTCTTAATCTCCTCTCACTCGTGCTCTTCACAGAACAGTCTCGTGGATCTTAACAGAACAGCTGCAACAGACGTGAGTGAAATGGTGCATAGAGGGCTTTGTTCTTCTTTTGGGTCATGGTGACTTTGTTGCAAGACGCTGGTATCATAAGTACTTGGTGTGCCTGACTTGTGTACACAGAGATAGCCACTATCAAGGAACGGAGCTGACATGGCAGAAAGCGGCCAGTTGGCTGCTGGTGGCTATGTACTGCCCTGCGGCGACACTTAGTGGGCTGAGGTTTTTGGGGCAAAATGTCTCATCCTGGGAGACGGGAACATTGTTGACTTATTACTTTCCTCTGCTGCAGAAGCCAGCAAGAGTGAAGTTGCTCCCAGCTACTTGTGGAGAGCAGCTCTTTGCTCATAATTACACAAGCTGGCACAGAGGAGGTTGCTGTGGCTGAAATGAATAGGGGGCAGTTCCACATTCGTCTCTCTCTCTCTCTCTTTAAGGAGCAAGCCCACCAGACTTTCTATTTTATATGCTGATTTGTATGGGTTTCTAATTTCATCATAAACAGTGGCTCTGAGCCAACCTCTGAAGACTTGCTTTTATTTGTCCTTTGCTTCCACAGAATAAAATAAAACAACAAAGAGGAATTGTATGCATCCTGTTTAAGACTAAAGGCTTCAACTTCTTCTTTTCAATTCTGGAAAGAAGGTATCAAAAGCTTTTTTCAAAAGGTCTTATCTAAGCTACCTCTGCCACCCACACATTCAAATGCAAGTTTGTGAAATACCTGCACGTATTCACTTGTATGGCAGGGACAAACTCGACCTCCATTCATTTATATTTCTTTTTAATCCCATCTAGTCTACTGAGCAGGGAACTGGAGAAATTGTATTCCTCTCCTCCCTGTCTCTGTACACCCATTCATTGTATGGAACTCGTGTCTCATGAACTATAAATGTGCTAGCTCACTACCATAATCTCCAGGAACAAAATACATATAGAAGATAATGCTGCTGCTGTGTTTTGATTATTATTTGATGGCGTTACAATTTTAATGTAGGTTTTGTGTTTTAATCAGGAAGCTGCCTTGAGTGGAGGAACCTTTTGGTGTCTGAAAGTCTTGGAAGAAACAGTCTAAAATGAATGAATGAATAAAGCTTCCCTGAATCTCATAACTTTGTACAACAGGGGCAGAGATGTACAGTATTGCCATAATATCGAGTATTTAAAATATTAAGTATTCTAACTGAAACTGATAATATTGAGTATTTAAAATACTGAGTATTCTAACTGAAACTGATCCCCTTATTTTGAATATCACATATTCAAGGCATGTACATGACAGGAGAATATCTTGGGCTGTGTTCACACCAAACATTTAAAACACATAACTTTCCCCCAGTGAATCCTGGCAACTGCAGTTGGTTAAGTGTACTGGAAACTGTTGCTCTGTGAGGAGTAAGCTGAAGTTCCCAGGATCCTTTGGGGGGAGCAGTGCGCTTCAAATGGATGGTGCATACGCAGCCATTGTTACTACAGTTACGGGTGTCATGTTCCCAGTAATCTGTATGGGCAGAAATTTTCTAGAAGTATTGCGCTAGATCTAACTGAATTGCAAAGTTCTTTAGTTTTGAATCTGAATAACTGACTTCAAGTCCAACGAAATAACTCAGAGCCTGAGGTGAGGAATTTTTTTTTCAGACTATGGGTTGCATTCCCTTGTGTATGCAATGTTCCCGGGGCTGCATGTCAGTGGTGGAGAGGGCCAGAGGTAAAAGCGAGAGGAGCAATGTGTGTGACTCTTACTTTCAAAAGGGTATATCCAAGCCATGCAAAGGTCAGAGGTCTCTGCACCCTGTACTCTGTTTCTCTTCACCTGATTTCTGGGCATTATCACAGTTCATCATAGACCCACTGCAGCTAGAGTTGCCACCTTTGTTCTGGCAAAATACAGGACAGGGACAATTTTTTTAAAAATCTGAATTTGGAAATCTGTTTGTGCTTGGCTACCCAGAGCTTAAATACATGACCTTTCAAACACATGCATTTGGAGAGGATCCCTAAACACACACACACACACACACACACACAGAGAGAGAGAGAGAGAGAGAGAGAGAGAGAGAGAAAAGAAGAAGAAGACCTGAAATATAGAACAAAACTGTATCAAAACAGTTTTACATTAAAATATGGGACAATCCTGTATTATACAGAACAGGTGGCAGCCAGGCAAAAGCACTCAAGGGAGGATAGAGGGAGGTTGGTGATGGTGGATGTGACCCGGGGAAAAGAGGTAAGATGGTGGAAGTCTCAAGGGAGAGGCTTGGAGGACCACATTTGACCCCCGGGTCTGAGGTTCCTACCCCTAAAATAGCTCAATGCTGTTTGAAAAAAATAACCTAGCAGGTCAGGAATGATAAGTTTACAGAATTGACAGAGTAAAACACATACAGAGTATGTCAGGATTGAAATGCTTACAGTTTTATTGGTATAAAGTCACCTTCTGAGTCGTGCTTGGGAGACAATGGGAAGCGAGATCAAGATACTGGAAGCCTCTAGTATGTTCCTACCCATTTCTCCAGCATGGTCAGAAACAGGATAAGCACCAAGGCTGCAGGAACTGAATTTTCTGAGAACAGAGAGATTGCATTGCCAATGGCTGCTGTGATTTGGGAAGTTCATCTTTGTGTGCATGGTAGGCATTTCCTCCTTACTTTTTAAAGCACTGCAGCCTCCAAACACCACATCACAGGGAGCTTATGAAACAGCCTTCATAGGTGCCTTGTGACGCAGAGGAGAAGAGGAGACAATAACAATCCTTCCCAAAGCTCTGCTGTCATCATGCAGATCTGGCGTTAGTCTGCAATGTAGCCCAGAGGCTTGGCTGCTTCTCTGGCAACTAGGTGCGCAGAAGGTCCATTTGTGACAGAATGAACACATGTACGTGTACTGACAGGTAGCCGTGTGGGTGTTCTTCTTTGTAGCTAATGGTTATGATCTCCCCCCTCCCCCCTGCTCTGTTAAATCTTTATGTCCTTAATAAAACATCATCATAACTGCACAGTTAGTTGTGATACATTTATGGGGATATTGACACATTTGCTAATTAAAACTGCTGTGAAATTTACAGCAATATAAGTAAGTGCAATATGATTTAAAATGGCAAGGACAAATTTTCCCATAAGATTTCACGAATGCTGCTGTGTGTGTGTTGTCCTCATGCAAGAAAACAGCTCTTGAAAAGACATCAACTAAGCACAATTATGCTGAGAGCCTTAGTCCAGTAGTCCCTGGGCAACTTTGTAATTCATGTCAAACAAACAAACAAACAAACCTATATCTATCTCGGAGCCAATTACCAGTCGGGTAAACCTTCCACTATTTAATGGGCTCTCCATGAGGCCTGACAGGTCTGCCTGGCAGCATGCAGTGGTGGCAGCCAGTAGCATCGTTCCTGAGATCGGTGGGCAGCTTGGAGATCCCATTTAGATTGCCTACCATAGCCCAGAGTGTCAGCAAGCATTTAGATGCAGGTGATCTGGTTGTCATACGGTGGCTTCTCACCGCAGGACAGATCAATACAGTGGGTTCTGCTGCAACCCAGCCAGTGGGTATATGGCACCCACGAGGTAGGGCTGGGGCCTTGTTGGGGCCCACTGTTTCCCTCAAAATATAAGGCTCCTGCCTGATAGTTTCCCTCACCAAGTTGTAGATGCATCAAGGTAACCCTGAGATGACAACAAATTCCCACAGACTGAGGCCCAGTTGGACTGTTGGCAAAATTCCTTCCCAGCTCTACCAGTCAACATCTGACTGATGTCCCCAACAAAACATATTTAATGGAGGGTGTGTGGGTCAGCCAGTGGGTCAGTGTGTGCTACAGTCCCTGGTCTCCCTAAACCATAGTTTTACACCTGCTTTATATCCGTTACCGAAAAATTATAATGCCGATTTCTCTCTTTTCTGATTACAAATAGAGCCAGCCCCGTGAACTGAAATGTTATTTCCTATGTCTCCTACTTTATACACCAAGCTCTCATAATGAGTTCCATTAAAAATAAAACATATATTTGTTTTGCTCTGAACTACAGTGGTACCTCGGGTTAAGAACTTAATTCGTTCTGGAGGTCAATTCTTAACCTGAAACTATTCTTAACCTGAAGCACCACTTTAGCTAATGGGGCCTCCCACTGCTGCTGCGCCGCCAGAGCACGATTTCCGTTCTTATCCTAAGCAAAATTCTTAACCTGAAGCGTTATTTCTGGGTTAGCGGAGTCTGTAACCTGAAGCGTCTGTAACCTGAAGTGTCTGTAACCTGAGGTATCACTGTAGTTTCAGCTGAAGAGCTGTTCAAGCAGGCGTACACTGTATCTGAAAAGGTAAACAGTAAGGTAGGTGACAAAGCTGATATAATATCGGGTGGAGAAATCCAAACACACATTTGCCTACAATTGCCATGGAAAGAGAAATCTCACTGGTCGTCTTGTCCAGATGTTCTTTCTTGCATGAACCATAGCAAACAAACCTTAAATACTGAAACATTAAATGATTTTTTAAATCTGGATTGTTTGATTTCACTTGGATAGCATTTTTATTTTTAATTTAACCAAGTACCGTATTTTTCGCTCCATAAGACGCACCTTTTTCCTCCTAAAAAGTAAGGGGAAATATCTGTGCATCTTATGGTGCGAATGGTGGTCACTGGAGCTGAATTGCCCAGGGGCCAAAAGAGGATTATGCTTTTTATTTTACAAAGAGAAAAGGTGGTGTTGAAAGGACCCCACTCAGCAGCTGATCAGCAAGAGATCAGGAGAGAGATAAGAGTCCCCGGCTGCCTTTCAGCCCCGCCCTCCTTTGTTGAATGTGCTGCAGAGGGAGGTTGTTTGTTTCCCCAGCGACATGTGACTGGCTGATTAGATTATCTGTCTGGAAACTGTAGAAAAGGCTCCCTTTCCTTTAGAAGCTGCAGAAATGTGAGTTCAACCTCATAAAAATAGGGCTTTTCCTCTTTGCTTTTCCCCCTTTGGAAAAGGAGCTGCAAAACTTTTAGCTGATCCTAAAAAAAACCAGGGTTTTTCCCTTTGCAAAAAAAGCTGCAAAACTTTTAGCTGATCCTCAAAAAAACCAGGGCTTTTCCCTTTGCAAAAAAGCTGCAAAACTTTTAGCTGATCCTCAAAAAACAGGGCTTTTAGAGGAGGAAAACCAGAAAAATGTTTTTTTCTCTTGTTTCCTCTAAAAATGAGGTGTGCCCTATGGTCCGGTGCGCCCTATGGAGCGAAAAATACGGTACTGGGTGGCTAGAAAGCAATGAAGTAATGGATGGATATGTCCACGTTGAATTTAGTCTGATGCTCTAACCTTGACACCACACTGGTTGGACACTTGAGTCTGGACTGAACTCCCCTTCTCTTCCCATCCCTTTTATGCTTCTAGATGGCCATCTCCCTCCCTAAATCCACTTTCTCTTGTTTAGTTCTGCCATTGACCAAGGGCGATGGGAGTTGTTGTGGTCTAACAACATATGGAGAGCTACAGGCTAGCTATCCTTATTCTAAATGATGAGACAGATGAAAGCAGCAAGGCTTGGGTAAAAGTACTATTTTCCTTGTTCCAACTTGTTTTCAAAAGCAGAAGGGAAATAAGTCTCTCCATGACATGGAGCCTGTTGGCTTGAGTCTCTCTGGAAATGAAATTTTCCTTCTTCATTATAATGTCAGTAGAGAAGAGAACGGTGTATGGGAAATTGAGCAATGCTCCAGTGAATCAGTTGCTTCTGCTTGTGGAATATGCAAAGGCTTGCAAATAGTCAATACTGTTTGAAATCTGACGGCAGTTCCTTTCCTTAGAATCTGATCCCATTGCCCTGCGTTTGTTTTCGAAATTAATTTCACTCCTTGCTTTGGGCAAATGAGTCAATTTTTATTGGGCATACCTAAGTGAGAAAACATAGCAGGTGTGCCCCCCCCTTTTCATTTTCACCTCCAGCACTTCACAAGGTGAAATAATATTTAGATTGCTCTTTGCCTGTGAAATTAGCTCCCAGATGCTTCCCAATACAAAAAATAAAAATTGGAACACTGTGTCTTAAGACAAAAGCCAATACAATGGTGGTGGGAAAGTGTTGCCCTATTGTCATCTAAAAACAATTTCATTATGCTTTCATGCCTGGGGAAAGGGATCACATGAAGATGTATTGTACCACTGCTTTTTGCAAAAGGCAATTGCATGCAGTTACAGGGTCGGAAGGATGGATTTTTACCCACATTGTGAATAAGCTGGACTGAGGAATCCACTTCTAGGTTAAAATTGTTTTTGCTTAAGGCAAAGGCTGTCCAGAAATCCAAATGAAGCACCAATTAGCTTTTGTCAGCAAGGGGTTGTAGGAGCTTGGAGGCACTCAGAAACCCTGGCTGACCAGGCCTTTCTGCCAGGAAACATCTCCTCTGGCCATGCTAAGCCTTTGACAGCCAGAGAAGCCAAGAATTCTCCCCTGGCTCAGGAAAAAATGGGTTCCATTCATTTCAATGTTCCATTCATGAAACGATAGCACACCCTCAACAACCCCAGCAATGGGCTCAGATTTTCCTGGTAGGAGTTTACTAATGAGGATGAAATAAAGGTCCGGCTTGGAGGTAGTGCCAGGCACACCCACTTTAAGCAAACAATAGCTGATCAAAGTAAATGGAACAAGGCAGCATTTTAAGGTTGTAGTCAGTGTAAGTCTTATTTAGAATAGACCTAATGAAATTAACAGACATAACTAACTTAGGGTCTGTTATAAAGACTTAGTGGGTCTGCACTAAAACCTAGTTGACTACAACCCTTAGATTGCTATATGGAGAAAGAAAACAGCAGCTTGAATTGTGGAGAAAAAATAATGGGAAGCAAGTGCAAAATGGTGTCTCCGCTACTGAGTTACTGGAACCACTAAGAGAATAATCAGGTTCTAATAGAGTCTCCTCACTGGTGCTGGTAACTAACAGGCTTAGTAGGATGGGGGATGTGTGTGTGTGTGTGTATGTCTGATAGGATTCTTAAAGGGGATGATGACTTTGGTATAAGTATCACAATACACATCTGTGTGCAGGGATAGGATGTACTGAGCGAGCGCTTCTCTCTTTATCTCTGTCTGCTTGTCCTCTGAGCTAAAGTGGGAAAACATGCTCCTCTTCAGTATGGAACATGTTTCTGTGTGGAAGTGCACCACACATCGGATTCTCAGAGCTGACTAGCCTGTGGACCTTCAGTTGTTGTTGGATTTCAACACCCATCAGCTTGAACCCGCATGGCCAACATCTGGAGGCCACCAGCTTGGGGAAGGTGGTTGAAGTGCTTACCGAAGCTGTAGTAAGCTGGGAATTCCTCTGCAAGTACAAGACTTCTCCAGCTTTGTTCTGCATTCATCAACTAAGTCAAACTACTGGAAAACCTTGAACCTTGCATTATCATCCTTTCCACATTGTGATAGCTAGTATCTTGACCACCATGTCTACTTGTTTCCTGTGAATTACTTTCAAAAGTATTTTCAGCCAAAGTGCTTTGTAAACTTTCCAAATAAAAATGGTGAGATGCATTATTGCTCCATTTGGGGTTGGAGGTTGGGAAAGGCTGAGTTAGAAGTGGTTTACTCAAGGCCACTGAGATTGTGTCAGAGATGTGACTCAAATGTAGATTTCGAATGCAGAGCTGTGCTCAGACTGAAGTGTGTGTTTTTTAAAATCCAGAGATTTCTCCCTCCTTGTTTAATAAGATTCATATTTGGTTTTGACCACTGGGCAATGCTCTAGCAGATTGGCTGGTGGGTCTCGGCGAAGTTAACTGATAGGCGGCGATAATTCCTTCTGGCAACTTGCTTTGTGCTTTTGCTTAATTGGTAAAACAAGCTTATCGGTCACCATGTTCCGTTGTAAAAATATTAAATTACACAAGCCTCTGAGGAATGGGCAGGGACGAAAGCTGAGAATGGTTAGCAGAAAGAATGTGGGTTTGGCTTTCTTCTCTTTCTTTTTTTCTCTTTCTATTCCTTTCAGTAGACAATTAGCTTGGCAAGATGCAGCATGCTAAAGTTGAGGGCGAAAAATAAGAGTTAGTCAAAGCGTTCATACAAACCATCTGTGTGTATGTGTTCAGCTCCATTTCAAGGTTTGGAAGGTTGGGGGCAAAGAGATTTCCAGTGCTGAGTGAATGGAGGGCAAATGCCACCCAGATGAGTGTTGGTGCAAAAAGAACTGTTTAGGAGGGGAAGAGCATTTGAGCAGGAGTAGGAACATGTGGCTCTCCGGATGTTGTTGGACAACAACTCCCATTGCCCTGCTGACCATCAATTATGCTGGGTGGGACTGATGGGAATGGTAGTCCTACAACATCTGCAGCCCCACAGGTTCCTCAGCACACCTGCTCTAGAGAATGAGGTTGATAGTTTGTGGATGCCCTTGTGTCCCCAGTGACAATGCAGGGTCCAAGTGACCTCCTTGGCTTGGAGTGTCTTTAATCAGCTTAGGTAGACCATATCTGGACAGAGATAGATAGCCTAGTTTCATTTATCTATGCTCTGATAACCACCTGGCTGATTTCAGAGGTGATTTCAGAGGGCAGTGGGACTGGTTCTGCTGCACTCGGCGCTGAGCCTAGGGGGCGCCACCACTATGATGTAGTGAATTGAGCAAAACGGAAGGTGAGAGGTGGTGGGCACTGAATTTTAGCTTTGCACAGGGTGCCTCTGAAATTTGAAAGACCAAAGTCTGCCCCTGCTGATTTACTGCAAGGCATAATATGTGGGGTTGCCTTTGAAAATGGTTTGGAAACGTCAATTGGTTGAAAAAACAGTGGCAAGACAGCTAATAGGACAATCTTTGCCATCCTTCTTGGTTTCCAGTCAGTTTCCAAGCACAATTTGAAGTGTTGCTATTAACTTTTCAAGCACTAGATGGATTGGGGCCATGGTTACTTGAAAGAGTACTTTATAACCTGCCTCTAGCCTAAATCTGGGGTCTCCGAAGTTTTTTTTGGGCTAGTGGACACATTTGGAATTATTAGAAAGTTCCATGGGTTCCAGTCGCAAAATGGCTGCCATGGGGGAGTGACGTATCACAAAATGGCTGCTATAGGGAAGTGACATAACACAATGATTTCTGAGGGACATGGAATAATGGCTTCAGTGTAGGAGAAGCTGAGGCTGGATCTAGGTGGAATCTACACACATATAAAAATGCTGTGAAAATGCTTTATTAAAAAAAACATTTTGAAAAATACATTGAATTCAGCATAGCTCACTGTCGCCATCTTGTGTCATATTTGTATATTGCCTTTTACAACACATTTAAAACGTTTTATTTGCAGCTGTATAGCTGAGTCCCTAGACGTATCAAAGAAGCATTTCAGTTAAATGAGTTGCAATCAGGTTAGCAAAAACAGAACTCCACAATGCCATCTGGTGTCACAGTGTTAGAATGCACAAACAACATGTTTAAAGCATATATATTTTTTGCTTTGTCAATGTAGCTGAGCCCTGAGAAAAATGCAAAGAAGAATGTAGCAGGAAGAGCAAGCAGTTTAAGTGGTATTTCCTGAGACCTTTTATGGGCACCATAAGAAGCACAGGCAGGCACACTGGTGCCCATGGCAAGCCCTGTGTAAAGTCATTTCCTGAGGTCTTTCTCTGGGTTCCTCCACTGAATGAGTGAGGGGGGTGGCTTCTAAGGGGTTTTTTCCAGTGAGCTGCCCTCCTTAGACAAGCTTTCCCATGTATTGATCTTTTTGGAACCTGTTGATATCCTTTTTATTCTCCCAGATCTTTTAGCACTGTAGGCTGTATTCCAGTTTCATACACTGCTATTTTACTCTGTTTTAGATTTTGCGTGCATGTATTATTTCATGGTTTTAATAATTTTTATTGCAAACCTCCCCAAGAACTTCGGGTTCTGGGCAGACTAGAAATGAAGTAAGTAAATAAATCATTCATAGCAAAGTTCAACAGCTTAAATTTAATTGCACTGTTTCTTCTCTCTTTTAATTTCTTTCTCTAAACACATCTGCACAACTACTTCTCCATGTCCAGGGAATAATTTCTCCTGGGACATGAGTGACTGTGAGAAAATTAGCTGGGAGAACCGCATCCCAATGCTACCTTGGCTCTGTGCCGCCACCAAAAAGGCAGCTGTCTGCCTGGTAGAGCTTCTGAGACTAGTACGCTTAACCAAAATGCAAAGAGGAGTTGAGCATGGGCTATATTTTGATTGTTTAGGCTGGGTGGCCGAGCACCCTCAACAGGTGCTCAGGGGAGCAACTGAGGCGAAGTCAGAACTTTTCCAGTTTTAATTGAGAAAAATATACAAAACGAGAAATTAAATGGTTAACCATGAAACTTCCCAAGAGAAAAGAGAGAAGAGGAAAAGGAGGGGTTGTGGGGTTGAATGGCGCAGCTGCATAGTCTGGCTTTCAACTTCTTGTGTTGGTGGGAGCAGTTTGGGAGAGCAGTCGGAGTAAAGGAAAGTTAAAAGACGGAGAAAGAAATGTTCCTATCCTTTCATTTAGACTCTGTTAAGGAACAAGACATGGGAGCTGGGGAAGCAAGCAAAGGAACTGCTGGAGGAGTGAGGAAGGCCAGAGGCATTTTAAGAGGGTGGAAGAAACTCAGGGGAACTCTGGCATGCCAGGAGGAAAGTAGTTCAATATGCAAAAGCGTCATCCTGGAAGAGTTACTCCCAGGTTTGCTGAGAAGAAGCTGTTGCTTAGCAGGCGATAGTGAGCTATGCTGGCAAGTCACAGCCCAGCATCCTTTATTTACCAGGGTTCTGAGTAGGATGCCAGCCCTCTTCAAGCCGTCTCAATGTGTGTAGGGTGAACATGCACTGGGGTGCTGTGGCGACGAGCATGCAAGCTCCACACCCTGTCCACTAAGGGTGGCCATCGGAGGTGGGGAAAACCTCTTGTACTCAGGGATGCTTCTTACATCTTTGAGAACCCCAACTTCCTTTCCTTTCCTCCTTTTTTCAACAGCAACAGAAATCTTTGCTGCTGCAACCATCCTATTTACTGCCCTGTGTCCCAGGGACAGGATGCCTCATGAGAATGGCAAGGGGGCATTTGGGGTGGGGAGAGACGGCTGTCCGTACTGGCAGACAGAGTGCCTGACCTCCCCGCTCAGGCTAGCTCATTGGGGACACTGCTGGCTTCAGTGCTTGTTGCGCAACAGTCCAGCCTGTCTTAACTCACAAGAGTTTCCAGTTAGTTCATTCTCTCTCTCGAAGGTTAAGCATTTCATTACTGATCACCCAGGGTCTTCTCTTTGGTTTCTGTGCCTTTATTCTCTTTATTATGTTGGAGTAATAGTTATGAAAATACTGATGAATTAAATTTCTGCTGTGCAGACTTGCTATTTGGGGGTGAAACTGGATATCATAATTTCGCTTGGAGGGCAATGAATGGCCTCACATGCTCTGTACCAGAAGGAACAGAAGGCACTTTTTTGTGACATTTGTACTGAAAGATACAAATAAAATGCAGGCAGAAGACATCTGAAGGCAGCCCTGTTTAGGGAAGTTTTTAATGTTTGGTGTTTTTAATATTCTGCTGGGAGCCGTCCAGAGTGGGCGGGGTATAAATGATCTATGATAATAATAATAATAATAATAATAATAATAATAATAAGAAGAAGAAGAAGAAGAACTGAATTTAGCACATTTTCAGTTTGACCATTGTGAAGAAGAAAAGAGAGCATAAAACTGCAAGTTACTTGGATTCCTGGTCTGATCTTCACAGACTTGGCTAAGTCTCAGTCCTAATGAGCACAGCAGCTAATCCCCAGTAGGTCATGCCCCATGAATCAGTTGCTGAGACTGAAAGTCCCTGGCTCCCCACAGCCATCTAAGTCCTCTCCTCTCCAGGACTTTCCCCAAGCAATCTGAGATTGCGCCTGTGTGAGGTCTGTCACTGCTCTGCCCATTTCAGCCCTCTTCTGGATCTTGGAAAAGGGGGGATGGGAGCTCATCACAGTAGGAGGGTGAGACACCAGCCTGACTCATCTCTGCCTCTTGGTCTCTCTCCTCCCACCCACCTGCTTCAGCTTCTGCCACAGACTCTCCCTGCTCACTAAGCCCTGTTACCTCTTCAGCTTCCACTCACCATTGTCCTACCACCATGCCCCAGGCTCTGAGCCTTCTTCCCTTGATGGTTCCCCAGCTGGTTTCTCCCATCCTTCCTCTGTGTCCAACCAGTCAATGACACAAGGCTTCCTGCCTCTCCCAATTTAAAAACAAACAAAGAAAGAAAACATTGAGGGTTTTTGGGTGTGCACACAGACTTTGGAAGTGTTGCCTCCTCCCCCATGTTTTATTTAGCTTTTTTGGGGGTGGGGTTTGGGGATCAGTGTTTTGCCCAGGTTTATTGGTGAGGTATCTGCGTATTTTGTTTTTCTTTTGTGAAAATGGGTATTTTGTGGTGCTCACAACACTAAGTTTTTCAGATTTCTAATTGTGTGTGTGTACCCAAAAGATTTGGATAATCCTGAAGCGTCCTGAAACCGCTACTTATCCCAACTCTTTTTTATTTTGGACAAAATTGATTTCCATCGCAGCATGTGGAAGACAAGGGCATTGTGGTTGTCCATTGTTCTCTTAGATCTTCGCATACGAACTGTAGGAAATTAATTTTAATGATTCAACATATTAGTGCCTAATGAATTTCAGATTATTTCTAATGGTCAGTTGCACAAGATTTCTTTATTTGTGTGTGGCGCTAGACTTTCATACTAGTGTTGTGGTTCTTAGTGTCAACCAAAACCAGGATAGTCCATTGTAAGTAGAAAGAGGGACATCTGGAATCATGGACTAAACTTTGAAAACCTCGGGAAAATCTGGATTATTCTGGATTGATGACAGCTCTACAAAAAGTTATGCAAAACCTCTACCCCTCCCCAATTTTCTGATTTTCCCTAAGGCACCAGACCAAGTGTATCAGAAGCAAATATGTACCTAGTGAACACCTATGGATCCATTTCAATATTGGTTGTACTCAGTGCTACTGTTCTGTTCTTTGAAGACTCTTTGATCTATCAATGGGTTTTTGTGAATGGGAAGAAGTAATTTTCATAAATGTCCTTCATTCTGCGTTCCCCTGCACCTCCTCAAATCTGCTCCAGGGGATTGCATGACGCTCACGGAAGCCCCTGGTTCCAGTTCTGGTTCAAGGCGCCTTCTGTGGATGGAAGGGCAGCATTGGCTACAACTACTGTGCCACCATTTTCACAGGTTACATCCATTCCCACAGATGATGCAAGATTTGCAAGTGAGATTCATCATTGTAAATACGTGACTTCCCCCCAAAGCATCCTGGGAGCTGTTGTTTACCCACTACAGAGGTATAATTCCTAACAGCCTTAACAAACTACAGCTTCCAGGGTTCTCTAGATGTCATGCGCTATAAATGTGTGCTGGACCTGTTTTAAATGTGTAGTGTGGATCTTCTGTTAATCTGGGGTAGGCTAAAAAGTCAAAGCCTTGCAAGTTTGGTTGCTCATCGATGGCTCTGGCCTGTTTACACAGCACACGTCTGTTTCTAGACCAATTCTGGTGCATCCCTTGTCTGACATCATCTGACACACATTGATAAAACAGGATGACTCCATATGTTGCAGCATGTGTACATATGCTTGTGATTCAGTAACGGTTGATGAGTAACATTAGAAAGAAATCCAAAATGTGCCACTTTGTCATCATAGTAGGACAATTTAGTTTTAACTATTCCATGTTTCTGCTCTTTCCTCTATCGTCTAAAAAAACAAAAACAAAAAACACATAGAAGACCAGGGGTAGATAACTGTGAATTCAGCTGGTACAGAAGCTTAGCACAGATTGCAAAAAAATAAAAGAGAGAGAAAGAAAGAAGCCTTTTGCATGCATATTGTAATTTCTCCACTGTGCTTGCAATTCATTTTAATGCCACCCTAGAGCTTATGTAGTGGACTACTTGAAAAAAGAAATCCCGAATTTCTCCCACCGCTTTCTTCCCCTTAGGAAGAGCAGGCTTGCAGAGATGGTGGTGGCGTCCATTGGGTCTGTGATGGGGGACAAAGGGTTGAAGCAGCCCTCTCCCCAGTTTGGCTCACACACCCTCTGCTGGCTGTTGGTGAAACAACAATGAATGATACAGTGGCAAAGTGTACTCTCATCTTCATCTAGTTTGGTCCTTAGACCATGGGAAGTAGAGCCTTTGAGCAGCGAAGCTCATTCAGCTCAGTTTGTTCAGAAATTTGATATTAACCCTATTCGGGCTTTCAGGACACATGCTGATCTAAGAGGCAAGAGAGTTTGGCTGCACACATTCACCCTGCATCTGCTCCCCCTAAAAACTGCCTGTAGGTTTGGGAGGTTGTCTGCCTTGGGACAGATAAAATGGCGATGGAACACAGCAGCACTCTCCACATGCCACACATTTAGAGCACATTTATACTGCTTTGACAGTTGTTGCTTCCCTCCAAGGGTCTGGAGGAAACTGTAGCTTACCCTTCACTGAGCTACAATTCCCAATACCCTTAACAAACTACAGGTCCCAAGTTTCTTGGGGGGGGTGTCATGTGCTTTAAATGTGCCTTAAATATATGGTGTGGATGGCTCCTCTCTCCTCTCCCCCCTCCCTCTCCCCCATGCTCTGACCCTTGGAATTATGGGGCTTTCGCTTCCCTGCCTTGATTTAACCTGGCTAATTTTGCGCTGTGTTGGTATTGCACTCCCAGCAGTCAAGCTCATGGGAGGACTGAGACTGCTGTTTCAGGTGGCAGCGAAATTCTGTCTACCAGGCTAGGAAGGTTAAGGGGTAGGGGTTTCAGTGAGTCTAGGGCTGCCATATGTCCAGATTTTCCTGGACATTACCAGGATTTCAAAGGCGGAATTGATGTCCAGGGGGAATTTTTTGGCGTTTTAAGCTCAGCAATGTTTGGGGGTGTCCTGGTTTTTATTTTTTGAAATACGGCAACACTAAGTGAGTCAGTGTAAAGGAGTGTAACACCCCCTTCATCTCTCTCTCTCTCTCTCTCTCTCTCTCTCTCTCTCTCTCGTGTGTGTGTGTGTGTGGTTTAACTATAGAAAAAAGAGCAATGTGACACAGAGAGTGCATTGGGAAAAGAAAGCAGATGTTGTAAAATATCTCCTTTCATGTTCCCCGTGTACCAGAAATGTGCAGGCATATGCTGCCAGAGCCTCAGTTCGAGCACAGAGTGAGGCTATATCTTGCACATCTGGAAGCTATTTGGCAGGGTGTAGAGTTCAAATGCTTCCTGCCTCAGCTGGTTTCAGGCATACCTTTTCTTTCTCTCTCTCTCTCTCTCTCTTCAGAGCTGGAGCTCAGCTTGGGACAGTTCAGTGCACAGAACTCATTAACGTGGGGTGGAGCTGTGGTGGTTTGGGGGGGGGGCAGGGCTCCCAGATAGCTTTAGCGCAGCTCATTTCAGCACTGATCTGAGTTCTGCCTTGCTTCTGCTGCTGCTGCTGCCCCACTTTCCTTCTTTCCTTCTACCACTTTGGCTGCACTAAGGAATGGGACTGAAAACGCGGGAGGGCAGGGAGGGGAGGGGGTTAGGAGGAGAGCGAGAAGCAGAAACGGTACCACAGCTGAGTGAAAGCTGGCCCTCTATCAAAAGACAAAATGTACTTGGACAAAGTCCAGTACATGAGTTAACTTGAGTGCAAAGCAAGCCATTCAGAGCATAGAAAATAAAGAAAAATAAGGTCTTTGCTTCAGACTTGGAGACCTGCTTTTCGCTCCTCGCCGAAACCTACCACAGTTTGATATTTGTATTCAAATAGGAATGGAAAGGGGGAAGATCTCTCTTTCTCCAGCGCACATTTATGCCCCGTTTGTTAAATGGCTGCTGCACAAGGAGAAGTGGGGTCTTCTGTATCTGGCAAAGGCTGCTATGAACTCAAGGCCTTTGCACTTGGCATGGAATGCAAAATATGGGCCTCCCATGATACTGAGTATTAGTAGGAGGCCAACTGGCCTCTGAAGTGGAATGTCCCCATTTCTGCAGGGATTTTGTTTTGACAAGTCCTGAGACATAGAAGACTGGAAGGCCTGTGGGAGAGAAAGTGGCCTACAGGGGAGAATGGAAAGCTACGGATGGGGTGGGCAGAACAGGAGGCCAGCAAAGAGGGGAAGGGGGACAAAGGACATTGAAAGGTCTCAGTAGCTGGAAGTGCAATCCTAACCATAGCCACATCTGCATGATTCCCAGAGTGGTTTAACAATTACTCTCTCTTTCCAGGGAACTCTGAGGAATATGAGGGGAACAGGGGGCTCCTGATGACTCTCGGCACCCTTAACAAACTAATGATTCCCAGAGTTCCCTGGAAAATGGGAATGATTTTCAAACCCCTCTTGACAATTGTCACTCTGTGAGGGCAATAGGGGTCTCCTAACAACTACCAGCACCCTTTACAAATTACACTCGCCAGGAGTCTTTGAGGGAAGGCCTCCCTGACTGTGTGGTATGACCTATGTCCAACTTTTTCATACCCAAAACCAGGATGTGTGCTGGGCAAGTCATGGGATGCACGCCTTGCCCTCACCTCAGAAAGAGTGCTTTTATCCAGGCAAGAGCGCAGCGTGAGAATGTGGCACCCAAGATGGCTGCTGCGATCTCACGCAAAAATTTTTTTGGGAGTGTTCCGTTTTTCTGGGGCACTTGGCAGGTATGGTGTGCTACTGCTCTAAATGAATGCTGAGGGTGTGGCCCATGCCTACGCAGAAGAAAATTGTATGAAATTCAATGGGACTTACTCGCATGTAAAAGGGGCTAGGATTGCAGCCTTAGTTGGTGGAGTCCATGGTTACAGCTAAAACTCTTGCCATTTTGTCTTTTACTGGTGCTGCAATAATTCACTAGTTTAGCCCATGCTTTGCTCTCCCCACCTCCCCCCCCCCATGCTTTGCTTTTTTTGGATTTGACATTCAGCCCCTGGCACCTTCAGCTAGCTGTCTTATACCTGTTCAAGCAATTTGTATGTTGAGTGTAGTATGGTCTACTCTGCCTGAAAGCAGCTCTGCAGTGCGTTTCACCCTCTGCTTCTTGACCCTTGTTAACTGGGGATGCCAAGGACTGAAGACAAGTGTTTCTGAGTGCAAAGCAGGCACTCAGCCATTCTGTTAGGGTCCTCTCTGCTCCCATGCCTTTCCAACTAAAAGGCTCTCAGGTAGCATGCCTGGGATTGGCTTCTGCCAGAGGCCCTGGGGAGCAGCTGACAATCAGAGTTGATCAGAATGAATGGAAGAAGTGGAACTATTTGCCACAGTTAACTAGCAGAACTGTCATGTGTTCTGCCAACAAGTGGGCAGCTGCTGAAAAGAGAGAGTCCCTCCTTCCTTGATTTTCTTTTCAAAGAAAACCAGGGGCAAGCTCTGCATACCATTATCAGCAAAGGAGGGACTAATAGGGTCTCTCTTGTTTAGAAGTGCTGTAACCTTTTATTGGGGGACACAGGTGGCGCTGCGGTCTAAACCACAGAGCCTAGGGCTTGCCGATCAGAAGGTCGGCGGTTCGAATCCCCGGGACGGGGTGAGCTCCCGTTGCTCGGTCCCTGCTCCTGCCAACCTAGCAGTTCGAAAGCATGCCATAGTGCAAGTAGATAAATAGGTACTGCTCTGGCGGGAAGGTAAACGGTATTTCCGTGCGCTGCTCTGGTTCGCCAGAAGCGGCTTAGTCATGCTGGCCACATGACAAGGAAGCTGTACGCCGGCTCCCTCGGCCAATAAAGCAAAATGAGCACTGCAACCCCAGAGTCGTCTGCGACTGGACCTAATGGTCAGGGGTCCCTTTACCTTTACCTTTAACCTTTTATTACAGCCTTCAAAAAGCAAGGTGGAAACTGAAAATAGGATTTCCTGGTGAACAAAAGAGGTGGGTGATTGTTTGCACTCCCATGAATAGTTTGGGACTTGGCTATGGATGGGGTGTGCTGGCATTAGCTGGAAGAACTCAAGGCTCTGAACAGTCAATTAATTACTGGTTAGGTGTTGTCCTTATTGCAAGGAACTTTTAAGTTGTCCTGGGTCACATGGGGATTCCATATAGGCATGGGAATGCCAGGGAAGGACTACAGATTGCATTTTGCTTCAGGAGGTGTCTCCACTTCACACATTTTCTAGCAGTGCAATTGCTGCCACCTCTATGGCTCCTCAAGTACTTTCCTGACTTGCTTCTTCCTCTTCCTCCGGCCCATCCTGTGCTCCACCCTCCAGCTCTGAAGATTCCCCTGCCTCTGATTCTTGCCTCCTGGCTGGTCCCCCCACACCACTGCCCCACTCTCCTGTGTCAGACCCCATTCCCCCCTTCCTCTGGTACACATTTGTCAATGTCCTACCAGTCCCTGACATGGTTACCATGCCATGCAAACTGCCCCATTCTCTGTTACTTACGAGTAATATACTTGAGAGGGTCCTCATGAATAGAAAACTTTTCATGGACCTTCGCTAGCGCATACTGAATACTAGAATACTATTTGCGGAACAAGATGCAGCACGAAAATAAGAATGCGTAATATTTAAGCAGAAAACGGGAGTCGTTGAGAAGCATTGAAGTAAGAACTTAAAACTCTTGGGTTTGCCAACTGACTCTGCGTACACATTTGCCGTATGATGAATATCTCTTTTAATCCTTATTTTGCTCAGTCCAATATTGGAGGGTATTTATAAAGTTGATGTCATCCTTCACTTTGTACTACTTGTCATTGCTTTCTCGTGTTTGGTTTCCCCCTTTGGAGCCATTTCACAATGTGGCGCTTCAATATGTTTCTGTTTGCATACATGCAGAGCAATACACAATGCACAGTTGTGCTATCAACGTCCCTGCGCCACCCCCTTAACGATCGCCTTTGATTTATGAGCTGGTCTCCCGGTGACACAAGCCAGTAATCCGTTTGCTCTTTCTGATTGCTGCCAGACATTGGCTGATGCTTTTGAATGTAGATCTATTCCAATTGCCAGATCATTTTCTTTTCAGGGTCATGCAGCTTGTTTCCATTTAAGGCATAGTTCCACTCCCCCCCCCCTTTTGCTATAGTGCTTGACCTAGTTCTCAGCAGTGAGCAGTTTTCCACATTAGAATTATGCTATGCACACCCCCAGTGAAGCCTTTCCACCCACAGCCCTTCTTTCCATATTTCCAGACACAGATTGCTAGATGTCGCTTGCCTCAACGGGATGCTAGCTGTGCTGTCTTTCAACAAGGCAGTACTCTACAACGTTTCCCACCACACTGTTCAGCAGAAGGAGGCACCAAGATGCCACCAGGTTAATAAGAAGGGAGCATGTCTGGGGTATAAAGGATGTCCTAAAAGACTTGGATGGTTGAGTAGGGGGATGTGTGTCACAGCACTAAAGGACAACAAGCCAAGCCTCTCCTGTGCTGTGCCAAGCAGGCATGTTGCTTGTATCCTGTTCTGCCGTGGAGTAGCTTAAATATCTCTTGCCAGAGTTCATCTTTGGTAACATAGGGTGAAAAATAGATAGGCTGCCTCTCTGAGAGGAAACAAAATAGAAAATTCTTTCCAGTAGCACCTTAGAGACCAACTGAGTTTGTTCTTGGTATGAGCTTTCGTGTGCATGCACACGAAAGCTCATACCAAGAACAAACTCAGTTGGTCTCTAAGGTGCTACTGGAAAGAATTTTCTATTTTGTTTCGACTATGGAAGACCAACACGGCTACCCACCTGTCTCTGAGAGGAAGTGTGAAGTACAGTGGTAGCTGGGTTGTTGAACTTAATCCATTCCGGGAGTTTGTTTGACTTCTGGAACCATTCGAAAACCAAGGTGTGGCTTCCAATTGGCTGCAGGAGCTTCTTGCACTCAATCGGAAGCTGCAGAAGCCGCATTGGACATTCGGCTTCCCAAAAACGTTCGCAAACCGGAACACTTACTTCCAGGTTTTTGGCATTCAGGAACCGATTTGTTTGGGAGCTAAGCCGTTTGACAACTAAGGGACCACTGTACTTAAGGTAACAGTGACAAATGAAGAGCTAGTTGGCTACTTGCTAATGGCAGCTAGATGCACCATCGGCAACCTTTGGGAAGTTCATGGAGAAAGAACGGTGGAAACTGGGTATGACCAAGCCTGGTTTCTGGCCATGTCAGAAAAGCTAACCCCAAAAATTTGTTTACACAGAGGAATATCAAGACTTTATAAATGAAGGGACAAACACCCGAAACACACCATGTGTGAGCAGGTGAAACTTCTAATTTGATGTTGGAGATTGGGGAGCAGTATCTTTGTACACCAAACACTGACCTTCGCTTTACATGTTATTTATTTATTTTTACTTACTTTTGTTGTAACTCTGGGGCTTTATCTCATGGGTTTGTTATTTACGATTTGCAGCCTTGCCTTTTACAAATGTTTGCAAAGAGCCTTTCTTTACTTAGAGAGCCACTTTGCTGTAAGGGTTAGAGCAGTGGTTGGCAAACTACGGCCCATGGGCCAGATCAGGCCCGCGAGGGTTGTTAACCTGGCCCAGCTGTTGTCTGAGCTCCCTGGGGGGGAAAAGACAAAAAAGCGAAGCCGCTGCATGTTCTCATGCGAAGTCCTTCTTCAAGAGGTGCAGGAGGAGGAAAAGGAGGAGGTGCCGCTGGCGGGAAAAGAGAAACATCAAGGGCAGGGGTGTGTGTGAGAGAGATTTACGGGGGGAGGGGGGGAGAACAGCCAGGAGATCTTCCCGCTGGCTGCGCAGCGGTGATCTGGCCTCCGCCAGCGGTGGGAGAGCCCTCATCCCACCCCCCGAAGCACGGAAGAGGTGCCGGCAGCAGGAGGCTGAGGAGGCTGCAACACCGCGCCAAACCCAGGCGAGGACCCCCCTATCCAAACAATGGCTATCATCAGTGCAGGTAAGAAAATTTTTAATTTTTATCATCTACAATACTTTCTGGCCTGCCTGGTGCTCTTGCATGGAATGTGTCCTTTTAAAATGCATGTGGGTTATTTGTGGGGCCTGCCTGGTGTGCATAGTGAAATTCGTTCACCCCCCCCCCAAATATAGTCCACCCCCCACAAGGTCTGAGGGACAGTGGACTGGTCCCCTGGTGAAAAAGTTTGCTGACCCCTGCTATAGCGGGTCCCAGGTCCAATCCCTGACATCTCCAGGAAGGGCTGGGAAAGAATCCAGCTGAACTGCAGGACAGTTCCTCCTGGTCAGTGTAAGCCCAGGGGTGAGTAATCTACAGGCCAGATATGGGCCCCCTACAGACCACCAGCAGTTCAGCAGGGAATAGATGAGAGGGGAAAGGGTTTTGTTGTTGGGCAAAATGTGCAATCGCAGCTGCTTCCACTCCAAGAAGGAGCTACGGGATGTCTCAGCCGAGAGGTAGATGTGTTCCTTGCAAATATGCAAAGAATGTCTATGCATTTTGCAATTTGGGGGCATGCAATTGCATTCTGAAGTTTGAGACTTTGAAAAGCTCTAAGGGAGAGCTTGCAGTTCAGCAGTGCATTGATGTTATTTGCATTCCTCTCCTGGAATTACTGAGTTCTTTCTGCCTTTTATATACTCAGATAGATAAAAGATATTGGACAGCTTTTTTTTTTAAATAACTTTGTAAAAGAAGAAGAAAACTGTTCCATAGATAAAAGAGAAGGTCAAACCTGAGTAATTACTAAGAATTAGATATATACCTCTGTTTTCATGGGAAATTGCTCTGCATGTGTGTATGTTTCCATTAAAGATGTGTGATGATGTCTGCTACTAGAATACCAGCCCCAACAACTTCCCCAAAGCCTTCATCTGAATCAGTGGCATAAAACATACGTTGAATACATTCACCAACGGGACACACTGCATTATAATTTTAGCAGGACACATTTTCTATTATTTACACCCTTCCCTTTAAGTCTGCCTGTTTGCTTCATTTTCTATCAGCAAGAAAAGAAAATGGCACCACACATGGCGGCGACACAAGGCAGCATTACTGCTTAGATCAGGAAAATGGAATATGATTGCTAGTAATAAAAAAAATATGCTTGGATGAACTGCATCAGCTTCTGCAAACTCTCAAGTAATATAAAGTAACCAGAGGAGAGGGAACACAGGTTTCTGGGGCTAAATAATTTGTATGCAACCCGCCTCCCCCCCTCCCTTGCCAGCCACCAAAGATAGAACTGAAAGACTTACAGTGCAGGCAAAAGCCTGTGAATATATGAGATTTTTCAAAACAAAAACACTGCAGAATTTGCAGACCTGAAAGGGAGCCATCTCTAAACAATGTTCAGCTGAGGCTGCAATGCTCTTCTTTCAAGGGTGAGAGGGGTAGAATACATTTTGTAACAGGATAATGAATGTAGCTAAAGGGCTATTTGGAGCAAGGAAACAAAACAAAAAGTGAACGGTTATGGACTTTTGGTTTTTTTTAATAGAGTAAATGCTGATCTCCTATTTACAAAGAGTGCTTTTTTATAATGGGGTAAAGTCCATTTGGGCAAACCTGCACAATGCGGCGACATCTTCCATAAAGATGCCAAGTGGATCAAGGTGGAGGACACAGTTGTGCCATTGTAATATTGGCCAGGAATCTAGCTGGCATTACAGTGTTTCCTTTGTGCACAAGGTTTTTTGGACCTATCCCTTCTAGTAGCAATCTGCTGTGCTCTTGCAAGCCTTGGTGGGTGGCACCCTGGAAGAAAGGTTCACCTGGTGCCCTTTTTATTGTCTTTTTGTGCCAGGTAAAGACCATTTTATTCTCCCAGGCTTTTAAAATATGTGATTTTAAATGCTGAATGTTTAGCCTGCTAATCATATGGAAAAAGTGTATCATGCAATTTTTAAAAACCATTTTTGTATGATATTGTATTCTTTTCTCTTTATGAGTCAATCAGAGATCTATGCTATAGGGTAGCCAATATAAATACAATTGCAGCAGCAGCAGCAGCAACAACAACAACTCTGTATAGTACTACAGTATTTCTACTAAACATACTAAATAAATATATATGGTGGCACAATGTTGAAAGAAAAACTCCTAAAAGAAAACACATTGTTATAACTTCACTTCTCACTTTCACATGGGCATTTTTGTCCAGTCAATGTTATCTTTTTACCAGGAACATCATACTCCCTGCATTCAGATGTTTCAAATCCAACTATATTGCCATTCTGGTTCAAAGCTTTCAGTGTTTATTAAACTGTTTTACTTATCTATTTTTTCCCCTCTTTTACAAAATAGTACATGATGTAGAATGAAGACAGCTAAAGGTAGGCATATACTTTCCATGACTACTGTGACAGGCAAATACAATGGGTAAGAATGTCTGTGTGCTTTTTTTGCAGAAACTGAACACTGCCAGTAAAAGCAACCGTTTTTAATTGGTGCAGCAATCTCACCAGGACTTAAAATTATATACGCCATGAACAGCTAATCTGTTTAGCTGCAGGGTTAGTGTTCAAGAGATGATTGAGCTGCCTAGCTTTTATGCGAAAGCTTCTACCTAAATCCTATTTTTTAAAATATAAATTCATTTAATTTAGCCATAATGTACAAAAAAACATTGAACCCTTTAATCTTGGAACCCTGTTTGAAATGGCAGGCTATGCTTCCAGCCAGGTTAATCTTGAGGTTTGACTGCGGAGAGCACAGCCCCTCCAGCCTGTCTGAGAGATAACTCAGTTGTGGCAGCAGCAGATAGGCAAACAAGGGAACCTCTGGGTGTTCCCCTCCTCCTTTAAGATGTCTAGTTGCCTTAATTATATGTCTGCAGTATAACAGCCTACTGTTTACTATAAGCTAATGGGGTAGGTTTGCTTTCTAAAAGGCACACATTGCAGAAGCGTACATCGTTTATGTTAATGGCTGCATCGAAACTCTTGGCAATTAACCTAGTGGTTGGAATCTCGTAATCAAGCAGATTAACTTTGCCATCTGCAATCAAGGGCTTTCCCCCGCTTTTTAAAAAAAGTCAACCCCGGCAATGACTACTGAAACCATGTTAATGTTCTTACTGAAAGTTATATGGCAGAGCATGTGAGCTGAATGCAAAAGGCTCACGCCCAATCTCTGGAAGCTCCAGTCTCCTTCATTTTATGGGGAATGGTTTGTGAGATATATAAAATGTATATAAACCATGGGAAAAAATTAGTCCAACCCTAGAAAGTCTAACCACTGCAGAAAGTGGCGAAGCAGATAGAAATGATTGGTGGGTGGTGTCAAATGATGCCATGTGATTGACGGGTGGGCAGAGTTTGCTGAAAATGATCTTGTGGGGGCTATTGGGGGGGGGGGCTCATGGGCCGGAGGTTCATGACCACTGATATACAGTACATAATATTGTCCTACAGGAACCAACACTATAAGGAAGTTTCCTACAATGGGTAAAAGGCATGCTGAATTCTCTCCTTACTCCACAAATTCATCTGACCTATAAAGAAACAATGTGCATATTGTATATGTTAGCTCTGTACAGAAGGTTAGAGAAAAGCCCTGTACCGATTTCTGAAAACTTGTCTACTTAACATTCTTGAGTGGGGGGGGGACATAAAGGCAAGCATCCCCTCATTGCAGCTTGGGTCACCTGTCAACTAACGGAAGGAAACCTTCTGTAGCCTTGAAGGCTCTCTGTGCATTTCAGAACATGGAAAAATCAGAGTTCTATAATGCATGGGGAGCCTTCATGGGGGGAGAGCAGGGGACTCTGGGCTAGCAGATATCTCTCTGTATCCCTCCTTTGTGTGATAAGTAAGCACGCTTTCAAATGCCTGAGCAGGGCTAAACATGTGGAGCTGACAACCCTGGTTGGCGAGTGCCTTTATTTATAAAAAATATTTCTATACCATCACATCATGGAATATCAAGGCGGTGTACAAAGGCCTGTTGGCATTAAAAGTTCTTCAGGAGACACCTGAAAGTAGCAAGTTGAGGGTGACTGCTGAATCTCTCCTGGAAGAGTGTCCCCTATCAGGTGATAAGAAATGCCCAACTTCTAGATGAGGCTTCTGTAACTCTGTTCCGGAGATATTTGGTGACAGATTATGTATGTATTGAACTTTTGAATGGTTCTACCGCGACAGGTGAAGAAGATTTAGAGACTTTGGTTGTAATTTCCGATCATTTGTATTAGTCTATAAATAGTGTTTAGTGCCATTGTTATTGGCCATCTTGTTGTGTTATATTGTTCAGCTTGTCTATATTGCAACACAGGGGTCTGTTTACGGACAACTCCTAGATGAGGCTTCTGTAACACTGGGAGTAGGGGGACAACCACAGTGATGCTTTGGGTAATCTCAGCGATTGAACTTCTAATTATGCAAAAGCTGATCAGCAACAGACATTTTATTTCGCAACAAATTGGCAATGCAAAGTGGTTTCTAACTGCATGTTTGTGCCGGATAAGCTGTACGATAAGCTGCCTCTGTACAACATTTTCCGTTGCCACTCTGAACCAGTTAAGAAGGGTCTTTCAGAGCTTTGGCCCACCTGCTCACACATTCTCTTTGCAAGGCAACCAGAAACATTTCATCGCTAGCGAAGCTCAACTCATTATGACTTGCAGCACTTTTAAAAGGTATGTTTGACACACAACTTCTATATTTAGTACACACGCCACACCTGACCTAAGTGCAGTTCAATAATCTCGGCCGTTGAGAAGGTTTTAGAGTGAATATTGTTTGCTGAGGTTTCTGTGGTGTTGCTATTTCTTCTAGAGTAACTTCCCTCTCCTTCTCTCCTTGCAAGCACCCATGTCTATTTCAGGAGATGTGATTAACCAAATTACCTGATAGGCTCAGGAATGTGCAGGCAAAGACATGCACACCAGACATGGTCAGGAGTTAGATAATAAGTTGTGGTTGTAAGAAAAGTGTGTGGGGACAACATAGGTAGGGTCATCAGGCAGCAGGTGGCAGGCATCTTTGTTTCCTGCATGACCGAAGCACAGCTATTTCCTGGGCAAGAGAATAACAAGGCATGATTGTCACTTACAAACCTTTCAATGGCTTTTATGTCCAGGAGCCCAGTTTCTGCTGTGAAACGGAGAAAGCAAGCACTCTTTAGCCTCAGAGCCATTGGCTGCCTTACATAAGGCACATTAGGAATGAAAAGTACAGGAAAGTGCACCTATGAATAAATCTTGGCACATTTCCCCACAGTCCTTCTATGTGGAAGAAAGTACTGAATGAAATCCCCTGGGAACATTTCCTATGAAAGTTTCATTACAAAAAGCTGCATATCCATGCTCTTAAGTGTGGAGAGAGAGAGAGTGAAAGAGAGAAATGAATTGAACTGAACGAAAGGAAGGAAGGAAGGTGTATTCAGAAGGAAAGGCTTGCTGCTACAGATTCAGTCCCATCACATTATACATACAAACACACCCCTAAAAAATCCATACTAACCTTTTCCCCTCCAAAGAGGAATAGTTAAAAGTGGCTTACAAATACAGTGGTACCTCGGGTTGCGGACACGATCCATCCCGGGGTGCCGTTCGCACCCCGAAAAGTCTGCAACCCGAGCGGCGATATTGCACATGCGTGACCTGCGCAGAATGCTTCTGTGCATACGCAGACCGTGCGCGGCAAAACCCAGAAGTAAACACTTCCGGGTTTGCCGCGTCCGTAACCCACGCCGTTCACAACCCGCAGCGAACGCAACACGAGGTACGACCGTATAAAACCAGCAACAATTCAGCCGCTGAAACACAAATTCACAAACTGAAAACAGCACCAAAAAGCCAAAAAACCCAAAACCAACCCCTAACCCTGGTAATTGATACATTAAGCAGCAACAGAATTTAAATCTTGAAGCTTAAAAAAGGGATGTTTCCAGCTGCCAAAGGAAGACAAAGAAAGAGCATGCTGTCTTGGAGCAGGAAATTCCACGACATTCAGGGCACCATCACAGTTATGAACCTTGACTTGCTCCCAATGGCGTATCACTTTTAATTCTTAGAATTGTATATTCTGTCCTTAAAGTCCAAGTTTTGGTCCAGTTCGATGAAATGCAGTTCACAAAGGGTAGCCAGCTTGCAAAACTCACTGTCACTGAGGCAGTTGAACAAGTCTCATCTGATTACAGGCATAGATAGCAGCACTCGGTTTGAAATTTTAGGAAACAAAATTCTTTGAAACTGTCTTCAGCACTTCTGGTTTCCAAGAAAGATTTCCTCATGTGGGAGACAATTTGAGTAGAAAAAAAGTCTGCATCCTTGCTCTGGGATCTGATTTGATTAACTGAAAGAGATAATATGAATCATTTTGAAACCACATGTTTGTGACTTTGGCATTCCTTGGGGTGGATGTATTTCATGGTTAGTTTTGACTTTCTACGATTAATAAGCTGATTGCATATTTTAATGTCGTCCGTTTGAAGATAGCAGTGTGTGATATGGGAATTGCCATGCAAGATCAAAGCTCTTGCTCCTTTGCTAGCACAGGTGCCAACTCCCTGGGGCCCTGGGTGCCCCAGCAACCACAAAATTCCCCACGAAGGGGCCGGGCACCCACAAATTTCAGTGCCAGGGCCATGCAGGCTGCATGGCACCCACACGGCCCCAGGTACCTACAGTCGAGGGCCAAGCTGGCACTTCTGCCTGCTAGTCTGCCTGCCTGGAAGTGTGTGTATGTGTGTCTTCATGTCTTCCTTCACTTCCTACCTGTTTGCTGATTGTTTTGTGCCTAAAGTGTGTGTATCTACCTGCCTGCCCCCTTCTTTGTGCCCTTGCCTAAATGCATTTGTGTGCCTGAATGTGTGTGTGCATTTGCTTGTCTGTCTGTAAGTCCTCCATTTGCTAAGTTTGTGTGTCTGCCTGCCTGTTTATATGTGTGTAAGTGTGCTGTGCGGGTGTATCAATGATGCGTGTCTGTATATATGTGGTGTGTGTGCGTTGGCCATGCCCACTGCCAGCATCTGCCAATCAGAGGTGTGTGGGGGGGGGTCAATGGTCTGTGTGGGCTGAAAAATATTCACCTCTTTAACCATTTGCTTTGTAATGTTCACAATATTTCCAGCCTCTCCATAGGTATCTGCACAATGCTAGATGTTGTGGAAACAGTGCTAAATAAGTATTGTCAGAGGCAACAAACAAGATACATTCTGTGAACCAGCTAATTCATCTTCTTTTCCTCCACAGAGACTGAGCAAGATAGATAGAGAAATATTTCCAGTTTCTAAGAACGAATTTTGCACAAGCTACCAACCAGAAGGAAAGCTTGAAAGGATCTTCAACATGAGTATTGGAAGCATTTCCTCCTATGTGTGGGTTTCAGCGCAAGAAAGCAAAGACCCACATGAGGGGTATGGATCAGATAATAAACCCACATGGAAGTTTGATAGTGTAAACCAGCCTTTGCTAACCTGGTGCTCCCCAGACGTTTTGTACTACTACAGGTAATCTGTCCTTTCAAACAGCTGGAGGGCACCAGGTTGGTGAAGGCCAGTCTAAACTCACCTCATGTTCTTATACCACTCCTGATCCTTCCCAATAGGTTCCTTCAAAATCAGTTCCCACACCAACTGGTCTAAAAGGTTCTTGTTAGTTAAATTGCTGATAATAGTATTCAATAACATTGATAGTCACTAAATGCAGCTCCTTATCGTTTCACAAGTTCTTTATGTACTTCCTGCTTCTGCATACTCGTTCTGTGACTTTGCCATTTTTTTTAGTACGCAGTTTATGCAAATAAATCTTGGAGCATGAGCCACTTCAGTTTGATGATTCATTATTTCTGATAAGCTAAAAAAGGAGAGGAATCAAGCAATGAATTATTCTTCTGGCACACAATCCCCTATCTGCATGCTAATGCAAATGTTTGTATGGAGAACAGCCACTCCTTGACATTTTGCTGAATAGTTATGAATATGAAAAGGCATGAACCTAATAAAACACAGCAGATGATTCCAGTGGGAATGAGCATCCAACACTTCAGTGGTTTATTTATTATTATTATTTTACCTAGCTTTGTTTACAACATGGAGAAAAGCAAAGAAAACTAGACTGTGAAGGAAGTGCCATTTCGAGGGGCATCCTGAGCCTCCTGGTGGCTTCTCCACACGACCTGCTTATTGGGCATTCATTGTGATTAGCTTGCACAAAAGCTTACATAGTGGCTAGTCTGTGGCCCCATCTGCATTGAACAGTATTTAAAGCAGCATCACAACACTTTAAACAGTCATGGCTTCCCCCAAAGAATCCTGGGAACTGAAAGTTTGTTAAGGGTGCTGAGAGAGAGTTCTTGGAAGGCTCCTTCTCCCCTTATAGAACTACAGTTCCTAAAGTTCACTGTGGAGAGGGATTAACCGTTAAATCATTCTGGAATTGTAACCCTCTGAGGGGAATAATGGTCTCCTAACTACAATTGATGAATAAATACATTTGTGTATCACCTATACAAAGAAGAAATGCAAATAGATATAGATATAGGCCACACCAATATCTGCAGAGTTGTGTGAAATTCCAGAGGTTGTGCACTTAACCAGGGTTTGATTTTCTGTTGGAAAATTAGGCACAGCGGAGACTGTAGTGTCTTTATGAAATATGGTTTATTTACACATTTGTTGTTGTTGTTCAGTCGTTCAGTCATGTCTGACTCTTCGTGACCCCATAGACCAGAGCACGCCAGGCACGCCTATCTTTCACTGCTTCCTGCAGTTTGGCCAAACTCATGCTAGTTGCTTCGAGAACACTGTCCAACCATCTCATCCTCTGTCGTCCCTTTCTCCTTCTCCTTCATGGATCACTGCAAAGGGGCTTGAATAACTCAGGGAAGCTATGAGCTATGCCATGCAGGGCCACCCAAGATGGACATGTAATAGTGGAGAGTTTAGACTAAATGTGATCCACCTAGAGAAAGAACTGGCAAGCCACTCCAGTATCCCTGCCAAGAAAACTCCATGGACAAAGACAACAGGCATATTTACACATATTCACAGCTAATTCTGGATGGCGAGAGGGTTCTAAGCATCACATTTCAAGAGGGGCTTGCTCCCCACAGTGGCACAGCATTGGATTCAAAGGCAGCCAGAACGCTATCTCTGTGTCTCCTCCGCACAGTTTGTTTGCGTGTTTAGACCTTTTACCTTTCCCCAAATAAATTCACACAAGAGTCAGATATTTGGTTTGGTTTTTGGCAGAAATTTAGGCCACAACTTTATTGATTAAAACCAAGTGAGTGGTTGCATAGGTTCTGGTTCGACTATCTCCCTGCACCCTTGCAGGCAGCGCTGTCCCAGAGCCACATTCGTAGGACAGCCAAGGATGAACACCAGGGACAGCTGCTGGAAGGAGCACCAATCAGCCGACCTGATGTCCCCTGGACTCGAGTGCAGGCCGGACCCCTTTCAGGGAACGCCAAACCAGTGAGTCCCTGGATTCCTCTACCGGAATATCCTTCATTTGCATAGGTGTGGCCATGTTACGTGCCACGCCTATCACCTGAACCAGAGCCTATCCGCAACTTACAAGTTGCGACTATTTGCTACGCGGCAGGTGAAACCCAAATGGCATCAGCCAATCAGCCAAGTGGGGAAAATTCCTGCCGTGCCCCTGCCCCAACGGCAGACGACACACGACGGCATACCAAGGTCAAGCGCAAGCCCTAAATATAGGGAGAGGTGGGCGGGTGTTCCGACGCAAAAGCCCCAAAGAGGAAGCTCAGTAGCCTCGCATGGGCTTAAATAGTTCCCGCGTTGCTGCTCTTTCGTGACACCCCATTGGTCAGATTGCACCCCAGCAACACGGAACCGACCTTTCAGGGGTTGTGGCTGCTTCCAGATTACCACCCACAAAACCAGGTCAGTCAGGTGGCCAGGTCGCACTGTAACACGTGCCCTCTTTTATGGAGGGCATGCTTTGTCCCTCAGCATGCATCACATCCGGCCCCACCCTTCTTCTTGCCCCAAACCCTTGCTAAAACACAACCCAAGCCCCACAGCTGGGGGAGCGACTCCATCCTCTTCTTGCCTGACACTGAATGCCCTGTGGGTAATGACTCTGCCATCATCTGTTTCGTTCTTTGATGGCACCTCTCTCAACCAATCTCCTGAGAATGCTGGCTTGACTTTTTTTTTTTTAGGCCTTGCTTAATCCATTAATCCACATTTCCTAATTTCAGAAATTATGGGGAGAACGTTATAAATGGACACACACAAACACACTTTGAAATTAGGTTCATGTGTGGAGGGCAAGTGTCATAAAAGGGGCAGCACATTTAGCCTGTTCCCGCCATCACTGTTTCCATGTTGAGCATCGTATTTGTACTTCTTCTCTGTATGCAATGGCTCCCTATATAATTTGGCTTCTAAATTGTATGGTCAGCTTTCATACAGAGGTAAGACTCCCTGTTAGGTTGTACATGGATAGAAAGGTGATGGGGCAGGTTGAGCAGCCTGGCTTTGCGGGAAGACTAAGTAAGTGATCCCACAGTCCTTTCACCACATTTGCTCTTTACATGAGAGTAAAACCCAAGGAATGCTTCTATGTTTCCAGGTTATTTATGGCAATTCACATTAAGCAAATCCCAGTTGCTGACCTTTCTGTGCACATAATTATGGTCTGAGGTATTAAATCATTTTCTATTATATTTCCATCGTTACTCTGCAGTAATCTTAAATACCTTCCGATTAGTAGAGATTACTGTCCTCATTCCAAATTATTGCAGCTAGGCCTGAAACATAATGGTGCACTGATGCTTGAAAGAGGTATTGATTTGATTGCTCAAATAATAATATAGAAGTTTAATTTAAAAATATTTCTTCAGTAATAAGAATTATAATTGATATCACATGTTTCTAAATCCCTTTGCCGTGGCTCCCATGCCATTCCATCCAACATAATTCATAGTGTATTTCCACTCATTTCACGACTCTCTTAAATTATAAGCAGCAGTTTGGAATGAATGTAATGGGATTTAGTTTCACAAACCTTTGGCCACCCATTACATTCAGTGCTCCCACAAAAGGATTTAGTGATGACTGTCACATGTGCAATGCAGGCAACAAGAGGAGTTTTATTCAGCATGTAATCTGCAGAACAAATAAATAAAATGTGGGCAACCAGATTTAGCTCATGGTTTCGAAATAGGCGGCAGATAATCTTGCTTTTAGGTCATGAACAGGTCAGGTCTAAACCATATAATTAACATGTTGGTAGCTTTTCAGCAGAATATGTGAAACAAATGAGATGTCAGTGCCTGGTTTTTATGATTTTGGGTTCATTTCTGCTAGGTAGCCATCATAATTTGTTCTGAAAGCAGAATCTGGGCAGGAGACCCTGTCTCCTTAGGCTTCTGTTGATTACTCACTAGTGTTGTCTACGTTATATTACATTCACTATTAATAGCTTTTTTTAAAAAAAACTTGGAACAAACAAACAAATACACAAACACCCAGGTCTCCATGTAGAGCTGTTTCATTGGAAGGAAACTGTCTCAATATAAGCTGCCAGGCACTTCCTGTCTATTCTGTGCTTCCGAAAGTGGTGTTATGTTATCATTCTGCATAGCAAGGTGATTTTCAGAGGTGGCTGGAGACATTTTTCTACCTGTGGTGGAGCAGCAAACAGTGCAACTCCACACTGCCAAAGTCAAGGTTCCTTGTTCCTTGCGATGGGCAAATCTGTTCCTTTCAGTTCCCCTCAGTTTCTCATTTATAAAATCTTAAATCCAACACTCCACATGTCTACAGCATTTTGCATTTTTAAAAAAGTCCTCATGAACATTCATCCACAAATTTCTTTTAATGTACACATTTCTGTATGCAATTTTGCCCAACATGCACTTTTTCTTTTTCTTTTGCAAAGCATACTTTCCTTGATACTTATATTTCCCCTGATACAATGCATTTGTGTATGTTATTTCCACTAATACATGTATTTTGATGCACACTTGACCCAAGTATATGCATTTTTGTGCATATTTCTTGTCTGTGGAACTGAATTGCAAAGTTTGGATAAGTGCAAATTTTGAAGGATGGCACTGTTTGAGTAACTTTCACAAGTTCATGCGCTAGAGCAGACTCCTCTTGCCTTGCCTTGTCCCCAGTCTTTCTTTGAACCAGCCCTTGTCTGCCCTGGAATCCTAGACCATGTCACCCACATTTGCCCACTGAATCTTTGTCTACCTACTCTTAGGCTTAACCCATTTGTGTATGGAGGTCAGGGGCAGGGACCTCCTTCCTTCTTCATTTATGCAACTAATGTGTGAGAAGGGCCTACAGTGATCTTTGCAGTCCACAATGAAATGGTTGAACTAATGGTCCTCTAATTCTCATTCGCTTTCACTGCCTCTTCTGTGCCAGATTCAGAAAACTCTCTTACATTTTAATCTTAACTGGATTAGCTGCAGCAGATGTTGTGCTGCTCTCGTCTCTTGCTTCCTTGCTGTAACAACTGCAGCCTTTTGTTTTCGTCTTACCATACGAAATGTAATACTACCCCGTTGCATCCTTTATAAGGATATGAAGGATATCATTAAACCCAGCCACTTTCCATCCTGCCTCCCTTATTAAAATTGCGAAACCGGGGATGCAGGATGTTCGCTTAGTCACATAGCGATGCCCTGAATTTAACTTTTCACAGGGAATGGAAAACATCTGGTTTGAGCAACCTTAAAGCACGTTAGCATTTGGGTCCAGTATAATAAACATTAGCATGAAATTGGTTTTTATTTTAAAAAAAATGCATGTGGGAGATATCACTTCTAAGTCTGAAAAAAAATTGTGATTTTTTTTAAAAAGGTGAGTGGAAATATTCCACTCACTTTTTGAACACACTGCAGTTGCTAGATTGGAGGAGGCTCATATAAGACTTGTGTCCATAGCCAAAATGTATACATATATATGTGAGGGAGATTGGAATTGGGAAGATATCTGATGGCTCAACTCCAAACCTTCATGTGTTAATCATTACTTTTGCACTGTGTTAGTTTGGCTGGGGAACTGAATTGGGCCAGTAGGTCAGATACTTATCATTCACATAGGCCAACTTTCAAAGGTGGGCAGAACCAACTATTTGTCAACCATGTGACATCATAATAGTGTCAGGTGATTGACACTGGTCAAATTTCAAATGAGGCTGCTATAACTGCCGATCAGCTGAGAGGACTCCATTAAGTATTGATCATCGGTTACAGGGAAGCCATTTAAAGTCTCTGCGGATGGAGAAATGCTTCTAAAATTGGATGAGGTTCCCCTTTGCAGAAAAAGCAGTTTATATCTAAAGTGCTTCCTGCAGCCCTCTTGAGTACAAAATGCTTCCTCTGGAAAGGAAAAAAAGATGTTCCAACCATTAGCCAGGTCGCTGTTATACCACCAATTGGCTGCAAAGGTTTCTCAGGATAACCAATGGCAGCACTGCTTCTATGTAATTTGTGAACCAGCTCATAGGGCCCCTCCAGAAGATTTATTCATTGAACATTCACCCTAATTTGCCGCAGCTATGTTTAATAGCACAAATCCCAATTTCGGCCACCTCACAACAACAGTCAGGTGAGCCGCAAACCACGCACCCATCAATGTTCTAATGGAATTCTACTCTGGGTGCAGGGCATAAAAACTGGAAATCACTTTGGTAGGGGATTAAAACTTTTGGGGAAATGGAGGGCACATTTTAGCTTGGCTAACAGAGTGTGATAAATATAAACCTCCAATAGCTGTTTTTATTTAGCAAATCCTATGACCAAAACCATGCATGCAACAAGGAACTGAGATTCTTCTGGGCTTTCATTTAAACTCCTCTCTTCTCCGTGGCCCCCAGTTCAATTAGGTTCAGTATTCCACATTTCCACTTAGATGGGGTTACTTTTATTGTCAGGTTCTTTAATTAAATCTAAAATAATAGGATTAGATTCTAACAGTGTTATATACTTTTCAATCAGGAAGCAACTGGCAGCCTTCTGGGCTTCTGACGTAAAATCTAAAATTCAACCACCGCTGCTCTGTTTTAATTTTAAAAACGGTAATACAGATGATAAGGAGGCAACTGGTTCCTCTTAGACTTTTACTTAATGCTATGAATGAACAATTTGGCAATGCTTGTTTTAACTGCCAATAAAGAAACTGACATACATAGGCTGGAAATAATTTTACTCAAAATCGTTATCAAATACCACACTCAGGCTAGGTTAATTCTAGGTGTCTTCTTCTTCTTCTTCCTCCTCCTCCTCCTCCTCCTCTTCCTCTTCTTCTGTTGATCAGGGTTAGTGCTGATTCCTCTAGTGACCATTGCTAACTCATGTTGACCAGCAAAATTAGCGCAGGTACAACAGCCTGCATCTCTCAGAAACAATGGCAAGGCCACAATACTCCTTGCTGTGGCAACTTTCAGACTGGACTGCTGCAATGCACTCCATGTGGGGCTGCTCTAGAAGATGACTCAGAAACTCCAACTGGTCCAAAATGCAGTGGCCATATTACTGGCTGGGGTTTCCTTTAGAATTCCTATAAACCCTGTTTTAAAACAGCTGTACTAATTAGCAGTTTGTTTCTCGGCTGAGTTTAAGATGCCCACGCTAGCATTTAAAGCTCTAAATGACTCAGGCCCCAGATATCTGGAAGGCTGCCTCCTACCTACCTACCTCCTGTACCTCCACCTACCTGTAACTCCTTCCTTACAGACCCTCTCTTGGGTGTTAAGATCAGAAGCTTGGTTGGTGGTGTCCCAGGAAAAGGCCTTTTCTGTGACATCTTCTAAGTTGCAGAACTCTCACCCCACAGGGGTGCATTTGGGACCTTCCCTATGCAGTATATTCAACTGGCAATGAGTAGTTACAGGTGGGTAGCCGTGTTGGTCTGCCATAGTCAAAACAAAATCGAAAATTCTTTCTAGTAGCACCTTAGAGACCAACTGAGTTTGTTCCTGGTATGAGCTTTCGTGTGCATGCACACGAAAGCTCATACCAGGAACAAACTCAGTTGGTCTCTAAGGTGCTACTAGAAAGAATTTTCGATTTTGTTTTGGCAATGAGTAGACATTTGTGGGGTTGGATTGTATAAATGTTGCAGCCCTGATAAAATGCATAGTACTCTGAAAACCGACTGCCTTTGAAATTCATCTATTTTATTGTCATTGTGCACAATATAACTTACAAGATGTGTTGACCCAAAGCTAGTTCTTTCTTTTCCGAAGGGCTGGTGTGACCATCTTTCAGACAAAACAAACCAAAATCCTCTCCTCTCTGAGCAGTTCAAGAGAGTCCAACAATAGCTAAAATAGTGGAGTCGGAGTTTAATATATCAAAGCTTATTTAATGTTGGTTTTGCTATTTAATAGCCTGCTCTGATGCTCTGTGATGGGTTGGTGTTAACGGCTGTTGATGTAGACACAAAGATTAAACATTCCCTACTGACAGTGCAGTGGCTGTGTCTGCCAAACTGATGGTGACCCAGCCTGGGTTGCCTACAGAAATATAGGCTGCCACATGATCCCTGGGTGAGGAAAGAGAACTACAAAATGAATTAGCATGGAAACATGGATCTGAAACTTGCCTCTCATGAATCAACAAAGAAGTATACAGGGAAATTATTAGAACCAGGAGTCAACTCAATCCTGGGCTCAGTACTGGAATGTGCTTTCATTGCTATCATTTAGCCTTGGATAACTTGCCAAGGGGACGCGGGTGGCACTGTGGTTTAAACCACAGAGCCTAGGGCTTGCCGATCAGAAGGTTGATGGTTCGAATCCCCACAACGGAGTGAGCTCCCGTTGCTTGGTCCCTGCTCTTGCCAACCTAGCAGTTCGAAAGCACGTCAAAGTGCAAGTAGATAAATAGGTACCGCTATGGCGGGAAGGTAAACGGTGTTTCCGTGCGCTGCTCTGGTTTGCCAGAAGGGGTTTAGTCATGCTGACCACATGGCCTGGAAGCTGTACGCCGGCTCCCTCGGCCAATGAAGTGAGATGAGCGCTGCAACCCCAGAGTCATCTGCGACTGGACCTAATGGTTAGGGGTCCATTTACCTTTACCTAACATGCCAAGAAACACAAGATTTGTGTTGGCAGCTCCTTCACAGACATGAGAAGCATTAGTCCCATCTCTCAGGTGCATCCTAGAGAATACAGGGCAGAAGACTGACCTGTTATTCAGGTTGCTCTCACCCATGTGCCAAAGAATACTAGGGCTAGGAGTGTCCCCTGTCTCAAACCATGGAGAGTAGCTGCCAGTCAGTGTGGACAAGACTGATCTCAGTACGTTTCTGAGCACAATTCAAAGTGTTGGTGATGACCTTTAAAGCCCTAAATGGCCTCAGCCCAATATACCTGAAGGAGCATCTCCACCCCCATCACCCAGCCTGAATACTGAGGTCCAGCTCCGAGGGCCTTTTTGTGGTTCCCTCACTGTGGGAAGTGATGGTTACAGGGCTTTGTCAGTAGTGGCGCCCACCCTGTGGAATGCCCTCCCATCGGATGTCAAGGAAATAAACAACTATCTGACTTTTAGAAGACATCTGAAGGCAGCCCTATTTAGGTAAGTTTTTTAATGTTTGATGCTTTATTGTATTTTCAATATTTTATTGGGAGCCGCCCAGAGTGGCTGGGGAAACCACATAAATTTGTTGTTGTTGTTGTTGTTGTTGTTGTTTATCATCTCGATGGACCAATGGTCTGACTACATATAAGAGATAAGTCATTTTCCTTTGTTCCCTTTGTCAGAATCCATTTCGAAGGCATGAATTGGTCCCTGGTACATTTTCAGTTTCTTGAATTGCTGCTCTACATCACGCTGATAGCCTGCTTGCTTCCATCATATGGTGACATGGTCTATACATTGCATGGGGCAGTCTTTAAGGTAAAGAAAGAGGAGCCAGTTTCTGAGAGGCATAGGAGATATGTCCTCTGAGCCTTCCTACCACCCCACCCCCCTGCTCTTCCCAGCAAGCTGATCAAGGGGAAGTGGCATGAGCACAGCCGGGAGAGAGTGGTGGCAAACAGTCTACTGATGATAAGAGAAAACTTTAGTAGCTGCCATCTTAATTTCCCCTAGACATGTCTGAGACCTAGGACTATGCCCAGAGGCACACAGGGGAAATTAAAACTGGGAATGATATCATCTCACAAAATGGTTAAGATACATGAGATGAGGAAGATTAAGAAAGCTATCCAAATAGACATGCTGGAGTGAGTGGAAGGATTGATTGGCAGCAGGGGAGCATGATGGAATGCTGAGTAGAGTCTGAGTGACAGGTGGAGAGTGTCTGATGATTACAGTTGAAGAGGAGCTGAAGGAAAGTGTGAGGGTAATGAGATGAGGGGAAGAATGAAAGCAGAGATAAAAGAGAAAGAAAATGAAGGGCATTATAATTGTTATATGCTATCCCATAATTTTCAGGTGTGGTCCTGCAGTTAAGGAATATCATCCCCAGAGAGGCTTGCATGCTAGGGAAGGGGGAGAAATTCGACTCTGCTTGCATTTAAAGGTGATTCGATCAGATTTGCACATTCTGAAACAATACAAGAACAAAAACACTGATCTGAATTTTGTTCTACAGTTCTCCAAGCAAATAATGTTTACAAAAGTGCATCTGTTCAGGGAAATTGTGCATAAAAATGAGTATATTTGTGAAAATAACATACAAACATGCATGATATTAAGAAAAATTGCTTTGCAAAAATCTATATGTTAGTCAAAAGTGCATACCAAAATGTGTTAGGAGAAATTAAAAATAAAGCGCTAATGAATTTTTATGAAAGGTTTGTTTTAAAATGCTATTTGCTTTATAAATGTGGAAAACTGAATTTAAGATTGGAAAAATGAGAAACACTAAGAACCAAAACTGACCAATCCTTCCACGCATATGTAGCACCCTCTGGAATGTCTTTTTCATTGCCAGATCTTTTTATTTTCCCGGAACTTTTAAACTCTGTAAATCTCTGGTATTCTGCTGCAATTTTAGCTTGGTTGTTTTAACCCTGTGGAATGTTTAGGCTGTGTATTAATTGGTATTTGGTAGGGCATTTAGACTCTCTCTCATTTAAAAACAAGTGTTTTCGTTTTATAGTGCTTTAAGTGCTATATAGAATTTTATTTCAAATCTGATTTTTTTTTCTGTTTCTTTGTATGTCATCCAGGGAACTATTATTATTGGGTGGCTGATGAATAGAATAAATGTTTCCCCTTTTAAAGCTATTTAAGTCAGTGGATATCACCACATCCTCAGTCAGTGAATTCCACAAATTAATTGTGCCTTGTGTGAATAAGTTTTTTCTTTCTCTGACTTCCTTGAATCTACTCCCAATCAATTTAACTAAGTGTCCAGAAGTTCTAGTGTTCTGGGAACGAGAGAGCGAGAACTCTCTGTTTTCATTTTCTGCATATTATTTGCAGTTTCATAGATTTGGATTTCATTTTATTTTGTACTCTTAAAACAAAAACCTCCAAACCCTTTAGCTTTTCCTAAAAAAAAAAGCATTATCTCAGACTGAAAAGTCTGCTCTATGTTAATCTTGACAACTGCATCAGTAGTTTAATCACAGCAATGTATTAGGAAACTGGCTGTATCACGGAAATGGACTTCAGTCTTAATGGAGTATTACTGATGAGCATTATAACAGCAAATCTCCAACATTTGAAACATTTCCAGCATTTGAAATGCTTCCTTTCAGAGATGCTTTAGGAACAGGAATATCCAAATATATCAAACTGTGTTTGAGTAGATTCAGGTAGGTAGCTGTGTGGGTCTGATGCAGTCGAAATATATATAAAAATAAAAAGTTGTGTTTGTGTAGCTACTTTATTCTCCTTCTTCCCCCCTCCTCTTAGTTGCTCTTATTTGTGGGATCTTCTCCTCTGCTCCCTGTGCTAATTTAATTAGAATGGTCTGACACAGAGTGGACTTGACCAGGGAACTGTAGATTTATTACTCAACTGCCCATGGACCAGACCCAGACCTACTGAAATCAGTGGCACAGTTGTGAGTAATCAAATTCCTGCTGATCGGTATCATCACTCTTGGTATGACTAAAGCTGCCCTTCTAACTCCACTCATGTGAGAGTAAGCCCCAACCAAGTCATCAGGACTTACTTCTGAGTAGAGGTAGTTAGCATTGCGCTGCAAGTCAGGGTCCAACCCCATGTAGGCACTAACGGGGGAAAGTGGGGGAAAGCAATGATATTAAGTTACTATTTCAAAATTGATGTCATGATGGCTCTATAAGAGCCATGAATGCCATTTGCTGGGGATTTATGGCAGGGCAGAGCCATTTTTCTGCTTTTGGGCTTTCAAAAACATTTGATTGGCCATTGCAACTAGACTATAATGAATCTTCAGGCATGATCCAGCAGGGGTCACCTTGCATTTATTTTTAATGAGAGCATTGATTTCTTTGGATTTATTTTTCTGCACTGATTGTCTATGTAACTTTAAATCAGAATAATAATATTTTAAGAATAAGGAGATGCTAAAGTAGCATGCATGCAGCTCCACAAGGGTTGATTCAGGTTGTACTTTGCACATAAAGCTCTCTGCATGCAGGAGGGAGGCTGACAAGGGAAGGGAGCCAAGGGGGATTCGGTGGGCAATGGATTGTGTTTATATGTATGTTATTGATTGATATTTTTGGCATTCCAGGTGCCCATTCAGGCTGCAGACTAGTGCATCCCAACTTGGGATTCTATTGGAAGGAAAAAAAACAGAAATGAGAAACAATAAGTGGGGTCTCTGCATTCATAAGTCTTTGTTTCCATATCCTTTATAATCTTGGTTGCCCACCTCTGCACATGTTCCAGCTTATCAATATCTGGCTGCAGTACTCCAGGTGGGATCTGACCAAGGAAAAACATCGAGTGTTATTATTACTTCCTTTGAAGGAAAACAGCATGTTCCTAATAGCGCAATCCTATACATATCTACTCCAAAGTAAGTCCCATTGACTTGAGCTGGGCTTGCTCCCAGGTGTGTATGGGTCACAGCTACATTCATCTTAAAGAGGCTCTTTCCAGCCAGGCCTGCTGTCGGAGAATTCACATGCTGAATTTTACTTGAGAACAGCCACCTGGTAGAAAAGTTCGCTTGGAGAGGAGTTAATTTTAGACTGGATGACTGGCTTTGCCAGCTGAATCCAAAAATTCCTGAACACTAGCATTTTGTGTAGTAATGAAAGGTGCTTTGTGACCGAAGGAAACAAGACACAGTTCGAATATAAGCCGTGTAACATAGCTCAGGAAACACAGAGTACTTAAGAGCCCATTATTAAAGGCTAATTAATTAGTTGAAGAACTGATGCTTTTGAATTATGGTGCTGGAGGAGACTCTTGAGAGTCCCATGGACTGCAAGAAGATCAAACCTATCCATTCTTAAGGACACCAGCCCTGAGTGCTCACTGGAAGGACAGATCCTGAAGCTGAGGCTCCAATACTCACCTCATGAGAAGAGAAGACTCCCTGGAAAAGACCCTGATGTTGGGAAAGATGGAGGGCACAAGGAGAAGGGGACAACAGAGGACGAGATGGTTGGACAGTGCTCTTGAAGCTACAAACATGAGTTTGACCAAACTGCAGGAGGCAGTGGAAGGCAGGAGTGCATGGCGTGCTCTGGTCCATGGGGTCACGAAGAGCCAGACATGAATAAACGACTAAAAACCACCAACAACAATTAATTGAAGGCACTGATAGAGTGCAATAGCTAGAACAGCTTTTTTGATGGTGTGTGTTGCTAATAACCATGTTGTTGTTGTTGTTTTAACTATAGTCAGCATTGTTTCTTTGCTCACTGGTGATTCATCAGCTTTCTGAACTTACAGAAGATAATTGCATAACAGCATTGTAGGGCTGTAGCGTTAATTCCGACATTTTCAGACAGTGTGAATGACGGGCCTTGGAAGTGCTGCATATATGATCCCTGGAGTCTAGACTTACAGCGTGTTTCAGCTTATGTTGATCCCTGCTGGGCTACATAGCCGACGTCTGACACAGAAACTGTGGAATTCATTCAGCTAGCTTTCTGGGATGAACACAGGGGTATCTTGCAGTGGTGGTGGGGATATGGCTGCTTCTTTCCCGGAAACTGTTTACATTTTTGTCTGGGAACTATAGAACAGGAGTGGGGAATTTTTCCAAGCTGAGGGCCACATTTCTTTGTGGGGGAACATCCAGGAGCCACAAGCCATTGGTGCACAGGGCCAAAGGCAAAACCATTCAGATTTTATTTATTTATTTATTTTACTCTATTTATGAATCATTTCCCCTAAAATACCTCAAAGCTATTTCACAGTATCATCAACAAAAAACAAAAACAATGGGGGGGGGGAATTATATACGTGAAAGCAAATTAAAAAAACTATTGCATATATAAAAACAACGCCCAGTATAAAAACAAATAAAAACAGCTCTGTATCTCCAAGACAATTTAAAACAATGTAATATGTAAAAACAGTTTCTAATTCAATACTGATCCTTGTATATTTTTACATTAGGGTACACCTCAGCCACACCAAAGTCAGAAGATTCTACACACACAAACACACTAATCTTTCAGTCCTCTATCTAAGCAAACAAGAGGCATTATCACAGTGTAATGACATATTCCAACTTTAAAAAGTGCTTAGGAGGGGTGCAAAAAAGAATATGGAGTGTGGCCTGAGAACAGGTGTGGCCTAGGAAGAGTCTTGAGACTGGATAAAGATCCCTGGAGGCCCACATTTGCCTCCTGGGATAAGGTTGCCCTCCTTTGCTATAGTGCTGGCCCAAGAGCTTGCATTGGGACTGAACTTTTCAGTTGTACAGTATCCATCATGTCTGGTTGATATGGCCCACATAAACATAATATGAGCCAGGTCAACAGCATAGTAAGACTATCTTAAAAGGTATTGGGACAATTGTATAGTTTCCAAATAAAAGTAGGGACAGAAGTTCTAAATAGTGTGACTAAATAGAATTTGCATGGTGCCATTTAACTTAAGGTTGAACAAGAAGCCACCGAGATCTTCATTGCATTCACTTAGCCTCTCTCTATATTCTGAGAACTCCAAAAAATGTTTTATAACAGCTGAAATCTCAGAACACTCCTGTTTCGGGCTCTAGGCAAGTGCTATAAAATATTAAGTGCATATCTGATGACTGCCAGTTGGCCTGACTCCATGGAAAAATGTAGATGTGAAAGACTGTAAAATAATTAGTGAATCCTTTTTTAAAACACACACACACACACACTTCAAACTCAGAGTGACAAGTGATAGTGTCCAATACTAGTCAGAAGAAACTAAGTAAACTTGATTTACATTCCGTGAGAATCTAGCATGAATATAGTGAGAATGCTGGCAAACTATTTCTTCGAAGGAGTCTGGTTGATGCATTTCTTACTAAAGAACTCTGGAACGGTTTGCTTTCAACAATCCATCTTCATGATTCATTAAAGAAAACAGATAGATTTACATTTAAAAGCCAACACATTCCATTGCAAATGTTGGGACTGATGGAATTTCAGAACCTGTGACCGTTTTCCAAAATGGAGATAATTGGGAGAGAATGTATCTGCTGCCTTGAGTGAAGCTGATGAAAGTGCTTATTGCCAAAAAATGTATCAGCAAGTGATAAGGAAAGCATGTTGAAAATAGTGCAGCAAGAGAGATTGCATGTCTTCGGTTCGATAATATCTAACTGCAAAAGAATGGCAAAGAGTTGGGCTGTGTGAGCTACAATTCACAGAGTGGTTTAATAATCAGTCTCTCTTTAAATGGAACTTTGGAACTGTAGCTCTGTGAGGGGAAAGGTGTCTCCTAACAGTTCTCAGAACTCCCGCCCCCCCCCCCCCCGCCAAAAAGACTACAGCTCCCAGTGTTCTTTGGGGAGAGCCATGACTGAATGGCGTGAATATGGCCTTAGATCACTTTATTCACTCTGCATTGTTTCAGGAATTAAACTTAGGACCATTTGTGTGCAGAAGAGATACCGTATTTTCCGGCGTATAAGATGACTGGGCGTATAAGACGACCCCCAACTTTTCCAGTTAAAATATAGAGTTTGAGATATACTTGACCGCAGATTCTCCACCCGGTGTCTAAGACAACCCCCGACTTTTGAGAAGATTTTATTGGATTAAAAAGTAGTCTTATACGCCAGAATATACAGTACTCTATTAGGGTGTAAGGCATGTGAGGGGAAGGGCTGAACCTCTGGTGGGGGACATGTGCTCCTTCTGGAGTAGTTACTCCACCTTTGGTTTCCACCCTGCACTCAGTTCTCATCTGCAGCTCCTAGAAGCTGTCAGCCTGCAACAGTGGCCACACTCTGGGAAACGGCTTCATCTGGCTGGCTAAACCAGGCGAGGATAGCCGATGGATCGATGAGTTAGGGACTTCCCCTGCATGCGAAGACAGGCTCTGGAGGATTGAGAGATTAAGACCAATAGTGGCTCCAATAGTTAAGAAGGCGGTTTCTGTAGAGGGAAGTGTGGGACAGATAAGGCTCATCAACCTGGGAAGGTAGCCCATCTAAGAGAAGGAAAACGCTGGTCCTAAACCTCAGCCGCCATGTGGGACATCTTCAGGAGAAGAAAAGGCTAAGGAGTAAACCCTACACAAATCTGGAATGAAGCCCCTAAGATGGTTGGGTGGCACCTTGTACGCCTCTTTCCGGCAACTCCTGTAGCCAAACTGGTGCGTATTGCTCTGCTTTCCTTTGGACCACACCAGTGAGGCTCAGAGCAGAATCTTGTTGTCTGGGCAGCCCAGGACCTCCATGCACATTGCTCAGGCTTGCGCCTTGGGGAGGTCATTTTTGGTGCTGCTAACATAATGGTTTGCCTTCACCCCTGGAGGTGCAATCCATTGTCTCTTGAGACAGATGGATGCCAACAACAACTGAATTAGAGCTCTTGGTTCAAACTTACTATCTAAAAAGAAGGGTTTGTGTTTTTTTTTTTTTTTTGCCCCTTCCTCAATATTCGCTTGCAGTGAAAGAGGAGAGACAGTTTCTTTCTTTTTCTTTTTTTAAAGGTATTGACTTAAACCTCAGGTTTAAAATTGTTCTGAAGTCATATGATAGCTTGAAGTTGTCCTGTTCATGAAAGTCTGGAGTCTGGACTTGTTTCAAAAATAATAGCACTGAAGTTGGCTTCACAGGAGACAGTATTTTAGTCACGCAGCACAGTCTAACCTTCTCACCACAAAGTTTTTTGTGGTTTTTTTTAAAACTGGCACACTATTTATAGTTACTGTTACAAGCTCTTAATCCTTCAGGCACAATCTAACATGCAATTTTTTTGTCCTTTTCTTGTGGGAAAGGAACATCGCGATAAAATTCCAGAACATTAGCAAAACTTTTAATCATCATCTCTAAAACATTTCTTATTGGGGTATAAAGACTTCAGGCAGAACACAGGTTTTACCTCCCCTCCCCGCTCCCTCCCTCCCTCCCTCCCTCCCTCCCTTCTTCTTTGACAAGGAGAGACTGAGGAATAAAGTAGTTTTCCTAAAACATTTCAGAACAAATTAATCAATCTCTTTTCTCATCTCTGCAGTTTGTATCTCTTTACTAAGAGAATGTGTCTTTGCAATGCATGTCATGATGGAGTTTTCGGTGGGAACAAAGTTTTGCTTTCTGGTGGTAGAATTCAGCCTTGCAGTGACTATCTTTTGATCTTTTGTATAACCCCCCCCCCCCTACCACACTTGCATGCCACATTTGATGTGGTTTATTTTTAATGGGTGGGAAAGGATTATTTTCCATGAGTTGGCTTTTCTGGAGAACAGAAGAGCAAACATTTTAATGTAAGAATAACATACCGGTAGGGACTTCTTTCACCTTACTTTCCCATCTGTGGAGGATCTCCACAGGACATGGAGAGCTGCTGAAAATGAAGAAGCAGCTGTGTGCCACCTATTTCTAAATAAGTTTGTTATCTTGTAGGTTACGCTAAATCAGAGGTGGGGAATGTCAGGCCTGGGGACCAAATGCAGCCTTGTAGGCCTCTCTGATTGGTCCTGAGGGCTCTCCCCAGGCCACATCCTGCTCCATGCCCCTACCCCATGCTTTTCCCTGGCTGGACTGTGTCCTCGAACTGACACCATACATTTAAAGCACAATGATAATACTTTAAACAGTCATGGCTTCCTCCAAGAATTCTGGAAGCTGTAGATTGTTACAGGGGCTGAGAATCCTTAGGATACCTTTATACCCCACACAGTGGTTTAACAATCAATGCCTCTTCATGTAGGGACTCCATTTCTCCCAATCGAGTTACAACTCTGAACTCCAAACCTGATCCCTTTAGCATAGTGGTGGGGTGGGGGTGGGGCACTGGCGGAGGAAGAGGGGTGGGGGGAGCGCACCACCCCGGCACCACGATCCCATGGGGTGCCACTGCGGCTGCCCCTCGCGATTTGTGCCATGCCCCTGTGGGCGGCGCACCACACCCCCGGGGCACACACCAGCCACGCCCCTGCCTGTTCTCCGCATGAAGCTCCGCCACTGGGGTGGGGCAGAGTACAGAAAGGTAGGAATGGACAAAAACTGGTCCTCTCCCCCTTTCCCCTCTCTTAAAACCTTCTGACCCCATGGAAGTCCCAAACAGCACTCCAGTGTTCGCTTACCAGACTAGCTGAAGCCCTAAACAGGAGCACTTCTGTTAGGGACCAGACATACACCGAAACGTTTTGTTGCACTTCTGCACTTGCAACTTTAAAAACCAAAGGCTCAAGACAGCAAAAATAGCTGGGAGGCAACTGTTTTGACACCGAGTCCTAACAGCATTGATCCCGTTTAGTGTGGGACTGTTACCGGGTCAACCTTTATGTGCCAATAAAACAAGCTGGAAGCATATTTAAACATGGAAGACCAGATGCTGCTTCAGGCCATGTTGGGTGGGGCTGGTAGGAATGGCAGTCCAAAGTATTTGCAGAGGACCATCTTGGGGAAGGCTGTTCTACAGGCACATGACAATAAGGCACATGCCAATCAGAGTTTATAACTGCCCACATTCTTTTGGTTTCTTTCTGTGCTCTGCAACTGCAGTTTCATTTGATTGCTTTTGTGCTTGAGAAGATATCTTGCTCCATATTTCTCAAGGCTGGCTGAGATACTTTCTACTTAGTAATAATTGCAAGAACAAATCAAAGGAAACCATAAAGATTAAGCCTCCAGAGGAAACATGGACTTAGGTCACAGAGTAGAATGGTCCATGAGCTTTTTTTTTACTTTGGCGCCAATCTTAATAAATAGTTTTACTCGCCATCTCTTCTCTGTCAAGAGTTTCACAGACACTGACCTCCAATAAAATTAATTGCCTGACGGAACTGCACCACTTGCTTAACAAGGGAAACTAAGACTTGAAAAGCAACGCTGCCAAATTGTGATTTCCTTCCCCTCACTTAAGAGGAGGTGGGGAATTGTATCTGTCAAGAGGGCTGTGGCCAGAACTAGCCCATCTCCCACAGGTGAGTGTTCTGACAGGTGGGTGGAGCCATCTACCTTTCAGTCATCTGATGTCAGTTGATTCAAAGTTCAAGTTGCTGGAGCAGGCAAAGGTCTGCACTCTGACTTTAGCGCTGTCATCCCATGGGTTTTACATTCTAGCGCTGTAATCCCACAGCGCTAGGATCGGAGATGAGTCTCTGCTGCTGCCTTTTACGATCAAGGAGCAAGCAGTGGCTTATCTCCAATCTTAGCACCATGAGACTTGAAACAACACCCCATGTTTACAGAGTTCATGATGCTGGACGAAAGTAATTGTCACACCCTCAGTTCAGAAAATATCAGATAGAAATGGTACTATGTCTGTTATTACTTGCACAGTTTCCACTAAATATGATTTCTCATGAATTACATTATTTTAAAGCAAAGGTTATTGCTCTGGGGACTTGTGACTTTTTTCACATTTGGACTTGCAATCCTGGGAAAGTACTCATATAAAACTGTTCTAATGTAATAAAAATATTTTACTGGAATTCGGAATGGACAGTTCCCAGGCAACCATTTTTGGTGCCAATTTTTGGAGAATCTCTCAGTTATACTACCACAGTTGCCTCTACCCCCTGCATTTGCAGCAATTTAAATCTTCCAATCCTGCAGCCACCAGCAATGAAACTGTAGAGTCCTTCATAAAGAAATATGTGCTGCACACACTTTAAAACAGGGTTAGCTAACACAGAGCTCTTCCATCAGCCCCAGCCAGCATCACCCATGATCAGGCATGATTGGAGTTGTAGTCCAGCAACATCTGGAGCGTCAGCCCTGCTTTAAAAGATGGTGCTATTTACTTTTCTAGATTTGCCAGTCCCTGCCCAAAGCAGGCAGGAATCTACTTGATCTCACTTGATGTCAGGTGACTGACAGGTAGGCACACCTGCACACCTGTTAAAAGTAGCCCAAGGTGGTGGACGGGGCCAGTTTTGGATTATTTTATTTATTAAATTTGTATACTGCCCTATACCCACAGTTCTCAGGGCAGTTCACAGGGTCGAATCACAACATAAAAACACAAAATACATAATCAAAAGAAAAAGAAAAACAACCCAATAACACCCTCAACACATTTTAAAAGTGCATTGGATATCCATCAGCCAAAGGCATGGTTAAAGAGGAACATTGTTGCCTGGTGCCTAAAGGTTTATAATGAAGGTGCCAGGCGTAACCCCACTGGGAAGAGCATTTCACAAACGGGGAAGACCTTTCCTCTCATCCTGTAACTGCTAAGCTTACTCTGGAGTCTTTGTTAATATCTTAATCATTAAGATAACAGCTGCATTTTTAGCGATTACTATTCGTGTTATTACATTATCTGACTTTTCATACGATTTCAAATGAGGTGTTCTAATTATTTTCCTTTTCACTGCATGTGTCAGTCTGAATATGTCCAGTTATAAAGTCATTTGCCTTTACAGTCGCACCTCAGGTTACGTACTCCTGTAACCTGGAAGTGTAACCCGCCGCGTGCGCGATCCACGTATGCGCAAAACGCGTTGTTCGGGTTACGTACGTTTCGGGTTACGTAAAGTGACCCGGAACCAATTAAGCACATAACCCGAGGTACGACAGTATCTGCTGTTCAGCTATTGAAATTCCTCCATTTGCTGCTATCTCTCAGCGTAGCTGGGATGGGGGCTATAATCCTGGAGTGGCAGCCCCACTAGAAATGATCTTCTGTATTAAGGAAAAATATGGAGAAAATAAGGGTAACATATAAACAACTCATAAGGGAAGAGCAAGGCAAATTACAACTGAAGCCATACAATGAATTGAAACAGTTTTGTACCATCTGGTTACAGTACCATCAGTTATACGATGGTATAACTGTATAAGGAAGTTTTTAATGTTGAAATTTTTACTATGTTTTTGTACATGCTGGAAGCTGCCCAGAGTGGTTGGGGCAACCCAGTCAGATGGGCTGGGTACAAATAATAAAATTATTAATTATCATCATTATTGTACCATGTTGGGTGAAAAGAGCTTCTCTATCAAGCACACAGGTATCCCAAAGGATCCTTTCCATGGAGAAAATGCCCTCCTTGAAATGTTGTGTCTAAAACCTAGTAGTATAGTCTGTCCTTTGTGGATGCTGTTTTAATCAAGGACAATACAATAAGCAGTAGCAGCAGCAGCAATCCACTGCAAAATCATATGATGTAAAAGGGATTTGAACCCTGCTGCTATTCATAATTAAATGGCAAAGGACTGTGTAAGGGGAAAAAATTACAATGGCATAAAAAGTACCTCTAATAAAAAGCCACTTTGAAAAAGGGTAAAAGACTTGAGTTCCCTGCAATAATAATCCTTAGGTCAATTAAAAGAGATTAGGAAGTGACTTTGGAATGAAATACATTTTATACTGACTTCAAGAACAGCATTATTCAGACAGTTAATTTTTCGAGCGGGCTGATGAGCTTGGCATATTTTATCAGGTGGCAGCTATTCTCTGTGTTTTTACTGAGCAGAGCCAGCTGGAAGACAGCTGTTCACTTGTTAAGCAACTGTAGGGAACAGTAGTTCCCTGAGTAAGGTGGGTTGTGGTTGTGTAAAGGGCTGTTTCTTTGGGAATTGAGATTATTGACATTTCCGCCTTGCCTTTAAAAAAACACCCAAAAAATACCCCCGAATGCTTTCCAGCTTTCGTTGCAACTGAATATCATATGTGGACTCATACGTGTTGTGATTTCATGAAGTGTTATTATTGTTTACAGTGGCTGCAGTCCAGAGCATCATTAAGTGCATTTGAGCCAGAGAAACGCTCAGAAAATGTTTTCATCCGTTCATCTATTTAACAATACTTGGATCACTTGAAAATTCAGAGGGTCTCCCACTACCCTCTAAAAGAAGACCCAGGGTGGTGTAGTGGTTATTTTCTTATAAAAAAATATTTATAAACCACCCCCTTATGCAATATATCAAGGTGGTGTACAGCAATGTATACAAATACAATAGAACATAAAGTACCATAATTAAAATGACTGGCTATCTTAAGAAAACTTTAACAGCTGAATGGACCTGTCAGCATAAACGGCCATAGTGTCCTGGTCTAGAACATGGGAAACTCAGCTATGAAGAACACTGGATAATTTCTCTCAACCTAACCTACCTCACAGGGTTGTTGTCTGCACACGATTCATTTAAACACCTCTTATAATATCATAATCAGATTTTAAAAGATGGTTCCTGAGTCCAAGAAACAGGTTTTTATTTGTGTTTGCTCACTAATGATCCTGGAAAAAAGCGACAAGTGGGGTGCTGCAGGGTTCTGGGCCCATTGCTGTTCAACATTGTTATAAATGACTTGGATGAAGGCATTGAGGGGTGATCATCAAATTTGCAGAAGACTCCAAAGTGGGAGTCGTAGCTAATACTACAAAAGACAGAATTGGGATTTAAGTTGACCTTAACAGACTGGTGAACTGGGCCCAAACTAACAAAATGAATTTCAATAGGGACAGATGTAAGGTTCTGCACTTAAGCAGGAAGAACCAGCTACACAGATATAAGATGGGGGACTTCTGGTTTGCCAGCAGTACATGTGAAAAGGATTTAGGGATCTTAGGAGAACACAAGCTTAACATGTTTTAACAGTGAGATGCAGCAGTAAAAAGAGCTAATGCTATTCTAGGCTGCATCAACAGAGGTATAGTGTCCAGATCAAGAGAAGTAATAGTACCACTCTATTCTGCCTTGGTCGGAACACACCTGGAGTACTGTGTTCAGTTCTGGACACCACAGTTTAAGAAGGCTATTGACAAGCTGGAATGTGTGTAGAGGAGGGCGACCAAAATGATCAAGGGTCTGGAAACCAAGCTTTATGAGGAATGGTTGAACAGTATGTTTAGCCAGGAAAAAAGGAGACTGTGAGGACATACGATAGCCATCCTCAAATATCTAAAGATAAAGCAAACTTGTTTTCTCCTGCTCTAGAGGGAAGGACCCATACTCATTGACTCAAGGTACAAGAAAAGAGATTCTGATTAAACATCAGGAAGACCTTTCTGATGGTAAGAGCTGTTCAACAGTGGAACAGCTCTTGGAAGGTTGTGGACTCTCCTTCCTTGGCAGTTTTTAAGCAGAGGTTGGATGGCCATGTGTCATGGATGTTTTAGTTAAGATTCCTGCATTTCAGGGGTTTGAATGAGATGACCCTTGGGGTCTGTTCAAACTTTACAACTCTACAATTACAGTGGTACCTTGGGTTAAGAACTTAATTCATTCTGGAGGTCCGTTCTTAACCTGAAACTGTTAACCTGAGGTACCACTTTAGCTAATGGGGCCTCCCGCTGCTGCCATGCCGCCGCTGCACGATTTCTGTTCTCACCCTGAAGCAAAGTTCTTAACCCGAGGTACTATTTCTGGGTTAGTGGAGTCTGTAACCTGAAGCATCTGTAACCCGAGGTGTTTGTAACCCGAGGTACCACTGTATACATTTCTATGATTTTGAATCAAGATTGATTTAAATCCTGGAGTGATTTTGTTTGTTTGTTTTGTTGCTTAGAATTCCTGAGCTATGCTAGGTATGAGGCTAGTTATTAAATAAATAGTAGCCAGAGAAATGCCCCTCAGAAGCTCAAAAGCAGGGCTTGATAGTGATGCTCAGAATGACATCTTCCTTGCTTTTTGACAAGCCAACAGCTTTCCCCTTGTATTAAACAATTAAAGATGGGGCTAGCTATCTAATAAGAACAACAGACTGTAAGCTTTGTAGAAATGTACACATTAGGAGACAAATGTTTTGTTAGAGTGGTGCCTTTTCCCCTTCTTGTGTTTGCAGATTTCATGTCTTCTCTGCAGCGTCACTTCAAAAACAGAAGAAAATGAAAACAAATTCTCCCCAAAGGTCCAGTCATTGTTCTTACTAAGCAGCATGTTCTTTTTCCTTTTCCTTTTTAATTGCATCATGTTTCAAAGACTTGGCAAGTTTAGTGTGATGTAAACAGCTGCAAACGTTTTCCTTTCAAAAATGGACGTGCAGAGAAAAAGAATAGAAAAGGATCAGTCAACGTTCACCTACAATTATGAGAAGAACTTGTTTGTATTCCAGTTGGGAAAGCAGCTGGGTTGGAGCTTGGATGTTGGTAAGAGAAGCAGTTTTATTGGTGCAGTTTTATTGTCCTGTTGTCTTTGATGCTTTTGAATTATGCTTTTGAATTGATGCTTTTGAATTATGGTGCTGGAGGAGACTCTTGAGAGTCCCATGGACTGCAAGAAGATCAAACCTATCCATTCTCAAGGAAATCGGCCCTGAGTGCTCACTGGAAGGACAGATCCTGAAGTTGAGGCTCCAGTACTTTGGCCACCTCATGAGAAGAGAAGACTCCCTGGAAAAGACCCTGATGTTGGGAAAGATTGAGGGCACAAGGAGAAGGGGACGACAGAGGATGAGATGGTTGGACAGTATTCTCGAAGCTACTAACATGAGTTTGGCCAAGCTGCGGGAGGCAGTGGAGGATAGGCGTGCCTGGCGTGCTCTGGTCCATGGGGTCACGAAGAGTCGGACACGACTGAACGACTGAACATAAACATAAAACATTTATTGTCCTCCCCATTTTAGTCCAATACACACAGCTGCCCAGAGTAGGGTGGGTTTCAACATGGTAAAAAAAGAGGAAAACGTGTCACCTAAAAAAATGACAAGGATGCTAATTTGCATAAAATTAGCAAATGCTGACTTATATTCTAATTAGATGCACATTTAGAAAGAATTATGATGATTTAAATAGAAATGCAATGCAGATGACCCCATAGCGGGTAAGAATGTGGCCTAGTGACTTGGGCCTGCTCAGACCGCTATTCAGGTGCTAACCGCTGATGAGTCACATCAAGGCCCCTGCTGCTGCTCTCCCTTCTTATCATTCTTTATCTTTAAATAAGACTTTACATTACTCCCTTCCTTGGGGCACTTTCTGTGGGCCCCCTCTGGTGGAAACAAGGGAAATAGTTTGAAAGTAATATGCTGGCATGGCTCTACCATTAGGCAGAGCGAGGCAGCTGCCTCAGGCAGCTTGAAGGACAGAGCTGTGTGCGCGCTACATGCCCTACCTTCTGTTAAGTTAGTTGGCTGCCCTCAAGCCTGGAGGATGTAGATGATACTGTCAGTGTTGATTTAACATTCAACTGAAAATCCAGTCAGCTTCTGCACATGGAATGTGTGTGTGGTGCCATCTTGTCTTTTGCCTCAGGCAGCACAATGTGTTGATGCAGCCCTGAAACTTAAGCAGACCTTGGTTTGGTCAGTTCCTTTTTAGGCTTCTCTGAATTCCATGGCGGAAGGGCAGGAATTAGAATAATTCCAAATAGGAGTTGTTGCCTCAAGGTACCTCAAACATTTATTTTTATAATCCTTGCCATGGTTGTTCTAATTACAGCTGCTCATTTGGGACTAAAAGAGAATCAAAGGAGTAACAGCCTTAATTTGTGCCATTTCATTTGTTCCATGATGTGTTCCTGAGTAGCAGGAAAATTCATTTTGCTGTAACAGGGCTAAGCTGTACTGAACAAATCTAATGCAAAATGGGCGCAATAGATATAAAATGGTACCAGAAGGATTTAAGTGGTTCCAAATAATAAAATGGCATGGCCCGGAGGGGGGAGGGGAATTGTTGTGAACTTAGTGAGGTCTCTAAATAGCTTTTCAGTAATACTAATAATACCTGATTTCAAAATGGAAAAGCTTCCATATTTGAAGTCATGGAGTCAATTTAAATATTAAATGTGGCTTGACTTTTAAGAGTTAAAATATATATTTCTCAGTGCTAATTACTAATTCTAAAAAACACAATCAGGTTAAAAATAAGCCTTGAAGGGGAATAAAATTTGTATCAATGCTATACCAGCTCATGCAATTGATCTTAATGTTCACCGATACTAAGTGAGCTAGTTAGAGTTAGTCCTAAAAACCTCTCACACCGTTTTTCTTTCAAGCACATTGGGGAAATGGCACAGAAAGTATAATTATATAATGGAGGAAATGTCAACAAGGTACATGTTGTACAGAGAGAGAGTAAGAGAAGGAGGGAGTGAAATAGAGGCAATGGGTATTAACAAGAACAATGTGAAGTGGTGTATATATAAATGTCCCATCAATATGACTCCCTCCCACATCTCAAATTGTCTCAGAATAAGTGGAGTTATTTCTCACCAGCGAGTTTCATGGCTGAGCGGGGATTTACACTCTCGCCATGTTTGCACAAAGTCTTGGTCTGATTCAATGGCAGGTTAAGCAACACTGAGATGGGTCACTGGCTTGTGACAAAAAGAAGAAAGCAAGGGTAGGAATGGAATCTTTTACACCAGCCTGGTGTCCTCTTTTAAAAAATATATTTTTTATTTATTTTCCATTTAATATTATACATTCACATCATCATTATCCACTGTACTGCCTTGGCTCTTAGAGCCTGTCGACTTGCTTCCCTCCCACCTCATGGCTTTCAAAATTAACCTTTATATTATTGCAATTTATACATTTTCCAATTCTAATTACACTCATTACAGAATATCTCAAAAAATTAAATAAATATAGAAAGATAGAAAATTTCTCATTACAAGTCTTCTCCCTGCTAGTGATGTTAATTGCTTACAATGATCTTTCAGATATCATGTGAATTTCCAGTCTTTTTGGAATACTTGATCTTGCTGTATTTTTAAACACTTTCTTTAACTCATTATATATCATTTCCCAGAAAGCCTTTACATCTTTACAAGTCCACCAAATATGGTAGAAGATACCTTCCCTTTCTTTACATTTCCAACACTCATTGGTTCTTGTCTTGTAGCAAGTTTGTCTTTTAGCAAGTTTGGCTGGTGTTAAATACCAACCAGCCTGGTGTCCTCAGTATGGTTTTGGGGTGCAACTCCCATCATTCCTGATACAGTGGTACCTCGCAAGACGAATGCCTCGCACAATGAAAAACTCGCTAGACGAAAGGCATTCGCTAACGAAAGGGTGACTCGCAAGACGAATTTTTCTATGGCCATGCTTCGCAAGACGAAAATTTCAATGCATTCCTATGGGAATTAAATTCCTATGCATTCCTATGCATTCCTATGGTTGTGCTTCGCAAGACGAATTTTTCGCAATATGAAACGACTTGCAGAACGAATTAATTTCATCTTGCGAGGCACCACTGTAATTGGTCAAGTTGTAGAAGGCATCAGGCTGGGGAATGCTGCTATCTACTCTTGCCTGGAATAAACCACATTTAACTCAATGGGGCTCACTTGCTGAGCAGACATTCATAGGATTGCACTGTTAGTTAGTTAGCTTAATTGACCATCAAACAGATTTCCAAAGCGACAAATTACACAAATTGCAACAATATGACTAAAATAATAAAACATCAACAACACAATCTGGGGAGGGTTAAAATCAAGAGCCATTGTTTTTAAAATAGTAGCAGATCTAATCATAAATGCCTGACTAAAAAGTAGAGTCTGAATTGATTGACACCTTGCAAGGGTAAGCTCTCATATCTGCTAAACAGTAGTTGAAAGTTGGTTCTAAAGTTTAGGGGCCACCACTGAAAAAGCTCTACTTCTTGAGGTTCAATTTTTTAATGGTATTTTAAATATTGAACGTAAGCTACATTTGTAACAGATTCAAAGGATCGGGTATAAATTTAAATGACAAAAAATGCACAACAAATTCTATGTTTCCCAACAATGGTGAGCTATATTTCATTGCATTGCCTAACTTGGAAAGATGTATCATTGTTGAGTGCAGATGGAGCATTGTTGAGTGCAGGTTACATATGGCAGCCCCTACTAGCACAAACATTTCTCCATTTTTATGCCACCTCTATGAAATATTCAACTTTTTGCCCTCCTATCCACGTCAACATCTTACTGATTATCAGCGGGGAAATTTCAAACAGGATTGGTGGCTCATCCTTTGCAGGAACAACCTGTCACATTGCCACAGGCTGCATTTGGGCTGGATTCCATCTCCCCATTCACCTGCCTGTCTCCTTCCAGTGTGACAACCTGATTGGTAGGTACCTGCTTGCCTCCAGACTGCTGATCTGACATGCTCAAAGGCTTTATCCATCCATGGATGCTGCTGCTGTGGAGCTGCTTTCTTTGCGATGCTTTACAAAATCTCTGTGTCTTCTGGCAATAATGCAAGACATTTGTGAGCAGAAAAAGGGGGGTTCTTTAGCTGCTGTTTGTTTGTTTAAACATCTAAAGTAATAGGATTTCTTGTTTTCAGTTGTTACCCTTCAGAATTGGACTCTTGTTTTCTTTTCTTTTATAAGAATCTTGTAAGGTGTCTTTAATGCATTGTCGTGTTCCAGCCAGATTATAGGAAACAGTTCACAGTCTGTCTCTGGGTCATGATCAGTGCCAGGCGGGTGTCTTGATTTTATTTTTTAATGATGCAGATTTGACATTATATAAATTTCTTGCTCCATGCTTATTCCAAATGACACTGATAAGAAGAAAAGTTCCTTTATTCTCTGATGAAAATTGCCAGCTAATCCTATTTTCTCCGACTTGGTGATATTTCCCCCTTCTTTTGGAAATAAATTGGTTTGCATCTGAATAACCTCTCTGTATGACTCTGCAAAGAGCTTACTTTTCCTTTATTACCTGGAATCTCTGTAGGCCATGACACAGCTGGGTTGTGTCAGCTGCGCTCTGTAAGTAGATTTCCAGTGACTAAGCTCTGAAGGACTTGCTCTGAACGGGCAACATGCTTGTCTGGGTTTTTTTGTGTTTTTTTTTAAAAGAAGGATTAGCACGTCTAATTAAAAAACATTACCTGTTACTTAGGCTTTGTCTGTATTTGGGCAGTAAATTCCAACATATGCTTTAATGCCTCTTTCAATGTTTTCAATGTTTAATGCCTCTTTCAATGTTTTCATCTAGTCTAAACAAAATCGAAAATTCTTTCTAGTAGCACCTTAGAGACCAACTGAGTTTGTTCCTGGTATGAGCTTTCGTGTGCATGCACACTTCTTCATCTAGTCTGAAAATCTTAAATGCCCAGGAGCAGTAACTATGGGACTTCAAGAAATAAGGATTTCAGGACGTGATTCAGGATAGCATTTTCCAGACTGAGTTACAATCACAAGCTCTGTGCGGAAGCACATGTAGAGTTTTAAGGTCACCCTGGCATTAGATTCCCCCCCCCCCAAAGCCTGCCTCATTACTAGCAAAACATTCATTTATCCTGAATCTCGCTTAATGCAGTTCTTAACCAGCAGGGCATGGCTGAGAACATTATGTTGCTTTTGTTCCATTCATTACTCTTGACATATGATTTTGAGCATCACCATTATCATTAATGGAATGGTACCCATTGACAGGAGAATGTAGATTTGTTAAAAAGGCAAAGCAATTACCTGGTTGGGGCAATCGCCTTCTTCCTGTGTTCAGGGGGATGAGTTCTGGACAATTTGAGCTGAGCACACAACCAAAAGGTTTTTATTTATTTATTTAAATCATTTATTACAGTGGAAGGGGTTTAGGCACTTGCTTAATCCTTTTTATTGAAACCAATGAGACTCAATAGGGTGTGTAATTTTGGTTGGGTTATGCTCAGCAGTTTCATCTGCAGCTGAGGCTGAACAGAAACAGCCCTCCCCATTCCACCAGCCTACTTTTGAGGCTTTAGGCTGTAATCCTAAGCACACTGGACTATTTCACTTATGTGATGAAATGGGATCGAGGTGAGAGGGAAGCAGGGAACAGAAGGGAGATACACAGAATATTTCATCTTAAAATCCCCCCCCCCAATAAGTTCATGCTAGGTGGCAAAATTGCAGGCACAAGGGATCAGTGTTCTTAGGCACGTGTGAGGAATTCTCCATCAGTTTCTCTTGCGAGAAATTTCAGCTTGCTGAATGTTGAACGAAACTCAGTTGCTAGTTTGAAATGGTGGGTGAAGGAAGCAATGGACTAGGAGAGGAGCACTGGAAGGAAAGGAAACTGGGGAGGATGTTTTGCCAAATAATACCCAGGAGAGGGCTGAAATTCACCAACAGTTCAGGAGCAGCTAAAGATAAATGGGGAAAGGCCATTTTTTTTGGCAGCCCTCAACATTTGATGCTGCACTCTCCATCCCTTGCTGGGAAGGAGACATGAGGACTCTGACAAAGTCCTATACCTGTAGTCCGCCTCCCTCTTTGCCAAAGCCTAGTTATTGCTGCCAGAGCCTCGCGCCTCCTTCCCAAGGCCCTTTGCCTCGCTTAGTTGGCTTTGGGAAGGCAGTGTGCGGGTGTCAAATTTTTGCCTTGCTCCCCAACTCCATGCGACAAGGCAGTATGTGACCCACTGGTTCTATGTCAAAAGTACTTTTGCAGCCCACTTGGTATGAAAAGTTGGACCGTCCTGGTCTAGAGCCAACCTGAAATGTTTTTATTTGCTCATAACTTTTTAGATTCTGCTGATGCTTTGCGGTTTTCTTGTTTGCTGCTACAGTATGGTGCTTTTTAGCTTTTTCGTATTTTGGATTGTGCGGTTTGATTCTGTAGGCTGCCTTGAAAATACACACTTGAAAATAGGGAGGAAAGGCAAGTTTACTTACTTAATCAAATTAATTAAACGAAGAGAAATTGGAGAAGCCACAAGCTGTAGTTTCACTATCCAGCCTTTCAAGAGTTCACTACTTATGGGGAGAAATGTCTCCCTGGCAGGATGCTACGTTTGGTCTTCAAGCCCTGCCTTACTCTGTGAGCTGTTTCTCTTGAGGTCCCAGTCATAACTCCCAACTGCTGTGATATGATTAGGAACATGACCCCTCCTTACCCTATTATTAGAAGGGCAGTGATGTTTGCAAAGAGGTGTTACCTTGGGAAGTGAATTAATTTCTGTAATTTGTTCCCAGTAAGATAGCTGGTGCCGCAGTGTGTCTCTGTGTGTTCCATTAATGGAAATAATATTCCTAAATAAAATTATGCTGTTAGAACATAATATTGAGGGGCAGAAAAGGATTGCTGCTGCTTCTGCACTTCTGACGGTCTGCATCACAGTTATGTAGTTATTTGCATGGCAAAATGGCTTTTCCCCAGAGCTGCCCCTCAGAGAGGGAAGGACCTGTCTCTCTCTTCTCTGTTTCTGACAACCTGTGAGAGAAGCTACCGTAGCCTCATTCTCACACTGCACAAAAGGGGTGGAGACAGGGGCGTAGCAAGGGGGGGCGTAGGGGGTGGGCCACCCCAGTTTCCATAATAGAGGGGGTGACAAATTATCAAGGAACAATTACTGCCCTACTAGGGCAGTTCATAAAAAACTTTTTTTTAAAAACGCCTGCTCCAAAGGTCTTACCTTACTATACTAGGGATTATATAGCTATATATGAGATTTCATGCATATCGGTTAATATCTTGACCCTCCTCCACCAAAATAGCTGTTTACTTGGCTGTTTTCTTATGTCGCGAAGGCTGAAATTTCAGTTCAGTGGAACCCTAACCCTGTGGAAAGCCATCTAATTAGACTTTAATTTGATTTTGAGATGTTTTAAAGAGGTAATTTAATTACTGTTTGATTTTATACCAATGTTATGTATCTGATGTTAGCCACCCTGAGCCCGACTTCGGCCGGGGAGGGCAGGATATAAATAAAAGTTTTTTATTATTATTACTTCTTGTTATTGCTTTGTAAGAAAATATGAAATAACGTAAAACCATTTTTGCAGGGGGGGGAATCAATGGGGGGGGGTGACAATTTTTTTTTTTGCCCTGGGTACCAATTTACCTTGCTACACCGCTGGGTAGAGAACCTTTTTGGCCTGGTGGGCCAGATATTTATGTCCCCGCACAGAGACAGGAGGAGGACAGGACCACCCACCTGTTAATCATCTGATGTCATAATAATGACATCATAAGTCTAGGAGGAGGTGAGAAGAAAGGAATGAGGCAGGATAGAGTTTCCAGAGCACCAGCTGATACGCATGGAGTTTAATCCTGCTTTTTTTTTGCAGGTTTTGGGAGTTTCCCCACAGGGAACTCACTTGTACACCTACATACCTCAGCCAGGTCACATTGTACTTCTGATTATGTAATCAGTAATCCAACAAAATCTGATTTTGGTCTGCAAACGGCTCAGAATGTGGAGTCTGAAAAGATCCTTTCAGATTCAGGTAGGTAGCTGTGTTGGTCTGACGCAGCTGAAACAAACAAACAAACAAACAAACAAGTCCAGTAGGACCTTAGAGACCAACTAAATTTGTTCTTGGTATGAGCTTTCGTGTGCATGCACACTTGGTATCTGAAGAAATATTATGCATGCACACAAAAGCTTATACCCAGAACAAAACAAGATCCTTTCAGTCAGGCATGGCAAACCTGTGGTTCCCATGGCAATCCCTGGCTATTGGTCATGTTGGCTAGGGTTGCTGTCTGTTAGAGTCCAACAGCACCTGAAAGGTCACAAGTTCCTCATCCCTGAGCTTAATGTTGAAATGCTACAAATCAAATCCGAGAGATCAGCTTCTACCTCTGAGCCACAGGGCACCCTTCATTATAAATCTGGCAAATAGAAACCAAATAGAAACCAAATAGCAGTATGTTTTCCTAACAATCCAAATTCGGCCAATTTCATACCTTTGCAAGAATCAGCAGATCTGCTGCCACAAGACAGCTTTTGGAAACAAAAATATTTTGAATAAATGTATCTTAATATTGGTCTGAACTGGTTTTTAGCTGTGCAAACAAGGTAATAATTTCCAATTACCATTCTAACCCTCCTTTTAAGACTGTGAAAGAAACTCTGTTCTCCAAACTTTTGTACATAAATGCAGGCACAGAACTAGATTACATGTGCCGTACTATTCAAGGCACTGGGCAGAGGCCATTTTCTCATTGCAGATTGAAGTATGCCCTGTCCCTTGGCTGCTTTTGATAACTGAAGCTCTCTGCTCTTTCTTCCCCCCCCCCCCGATCTTTGCTGCTGCCAACAGCCAATTTTTTTGTGGTCTGTTCCAGACAGCTACCGATTTCAACTTTGCTGTTTGTGTACACCCCTCCCCCCCCCACACCATACATGCATGAGTAGGGGTCACCAACCCAGCACCCGTGGGAGCTATGTCACCCACGGAAGCTTCCTGTGGTGTTCCCCCAGCAGGTGCCCAATGCTTTTTTACTTTTAAAAAAGCAAGTCTGTAGCCCTCCTAGATAGAAAATTATGGGTGCAGGTACTTTCTAAGCAATTTCTGTGAAATTAAAGTGTTGTGGCCGTCTGGTATGTTTTCCTGAGTACTCTGGTGTGTTTTCCCTGGTACTCAGGAATGCCGCCTGTCGTCATTAGACAGCAAGAGCACCAGTGTGTGTGAAAGAGATCTCCATATCAGGACTAGCAGAACATATCACACTTCGCATGGTAAGCATATGTTTGTCAGGGATGGTTGTGAAGCATCTTAAAGAGGATGCTTGCATGCTTGGTCTGTATCTGGGACCTAGGCCTTGAACTTAGCTTTGCCTTCTAATCAGAAGCACTTGTATACAGTACTACCTCTCATCACTTCTTAGGCTGGTTCACACCTTTGTCTTTGTCTATGAAGGTGTTAGAAGCAATGAATCACAATGATTTAGATCTTGTGATGACTGACTGCATATGTCCTCACTACTTGGCATCTTGGGAGAGTTATCTTAGGAGAGATACCCATCGCTACCTAGCCCTGTGGGACAAATCCAGCTTTCGGGGTTTTGGCATTGCCACTGATGTATGGAGGCATTTCTGCCAGGTTGCATAAGCACAATGGTGGCTGGGTTAGCATGCTTAACATGGTGCGGCTAGCCAGCACATGGGGGGGGCAGGGCTGGGAACTCTGACTGGCCTTGTGGCTAATAAATGGAGGGCAGTCCTTTCTAATAAATGGAATTAAGGGTGGGGTATAAATTTAATAAATAAAGCAGATGAAACGAACACTGAACACTCCAGACCACGCCGACTACTATTAATGTTCAACAAGCAAAAGTATTTTTGCAAACTAAACCAATTGTGGAAATTCTGGAGTGTGCCTTTTTGTCCAGACATGTTTTTTTTGTCTGGGTTGATTCAAGGACACAGTTCGTCAAATGACAAGTTAGTTTGCAAATATTCTCTGGGGAGAATGATGGAAGTTTTGGACTTCAAGGAGAAAAGTCGTTTTTCCAAGGCGAGCTCATAGCGGTCCCTCCCAGCTATTTTTCTGCATTGCATTGATTTATAGCTCTCGTGCTGACACATCTTTATGAATGACCAGTACACTTTCCACTTACCAAGCTTCTGAGGTTGTGCTCACTTGCTAGCACCTTCTTAATCCATCTCCTTACTACAGTTCAGTCTGGAGGAGCAACCAAAAACTTGTTAGTTGGACAGAAGCTATTTGTTACATCAAAATTTCACTTTGCTCTGGGATAACATTTTTCTCTTTCACCCACCCACCCTATCTTCAACTTTGCTGACTTTCCCCTCTCTCACCTCCCAAGAGCAATTAGGTGACAACAAAGTGCTTGGCAGGCATCCATGCCATTTTTCACACACACAAATATACACACTTACATGAAGAAATGGACAAGAAACACTTTGGTTTGCAAATAAAATCAATGATAATTCCCCGGACACTTGGATGATCCTGAAGTATTTATTTCCAATTTGTGGCATATTGGGCTGGGAGTCCTTTTTTGGTTTGAAAAGTAAAGCCATTTCATCCTGCAGAAAAATATGTCCTTTGTTGCTATCCCTTAATGATGTAGCTTTGATACAGAACTTTTTTTTTCACAATGGAAGTTTCCCAAAGTTCACTGTACCAGAGATATATAGCAGGAGTCCCATACCTGTAGATCTTCTTCTGCAGCAGTATTATCACAAAACAAGCAGCATCCAGCATGAATCAGGTCACTCTACAGAAAGTAGCGTTAATTTTGGGGTTTAAGTGATTGTTTTCCCAGTTATGGATGGCTGATGCTTGAGCAGGGTCGTGCCTGGGAATATGGGACTTCCTCAAGATGCAATTCTTCCTAGGTGGCCCTCTGAGGCCACTGCTGGAAGCTCTCTGGCCCCATGCTTGGTTTCTGGACAGAGTCTTTCGTCTAGACCCCTCTACTTTGAGGTCGCACCTGTTTGGAATGGGGTAATGCACCACTTCACCCCAGTCCAATATTAAACTAAAGGATTCCACCCAAAGCCTTATCTGCCCAAAGTTGTGACGATTGCTCTGAGGAAGGCAAAACCTCCAAATGGGCCCAATCTGTTTGCAGGCAAATTCCTTCCCAGCTTGAATACAGTAATCATTAATAAACCCTAGCAAGGTCAATTACATGGTGCAAAGGAAGAAGAAAGGTTAGCATACAAATACAGCATAAAAGGAGGGCAGGCGGGTTGCTCTTTAACCGATTGCAGTCCCAAACTTGGGTGCAGTTATATTCTGGTGTATAAGACTACTTTTTAATCCAGGAAAATCTTCCCAAAAGTCGGGGGTCGTCTTATATGCCGGGTGGAGAATCTGTGGTCAAGTATATCTCAAACTCTATATTTTAACTGGAAAAGTTGGGGGTCATCTTATACGCCCAGTCGTCTTATACGCCGGAAAATACGGTATATGCAGGTGGTAGACCAGAGTTCCACTTTGCAGTCCAAGCACCGCCCCCTCTAACCCACCTGATTGGCCAGTTCAAAATTTCTGGATGGCGGGCTATCCTACCCTCCCTGGTGGCTTGCCAAAGGAGGATTCCCAAAGGTTGACCCATGATGGAGTGTTTTTCCTCTGTGACGTGGAGGGCCTACCGCGATGGGCTGCAACCACTGCCCACCCTGAGACTGGGTAAATGGCCATGATTGCAATTACTCTACTGGGATCAAATAAGCTCTACAATGCACCCAAATTCTTTATGCTGAATCTTCCGCTATACCCAGCCAGTACCCTAGCTGCTCATTTTGCCATGAAGCCACAGTCTGACCATGTCTGGGGGCACCCGTGTTAAACAACATTGCTTTTTAAAAAAACCCATTGTTACGCTGCTTTGCAAAATGAAAACCCTGAAACCTTTTATACCTCCGCAAGACAATGCACTGACTCCCCCTGCTTTAAATGGGACTTCATTTTCCATGGGTCTGATCTTGCACTCAGTTATTTTGCTGGGAGTAAGCTGCAGTCTAAACAGTGCAATAATATTTGGGAAAGGTTGCAGATGTACAGGCTGCCATGTCCTGCTAGCTCAGCATGTGCCAAAAATAATACCTTGCCCTAAGATTTTATCAGCCAACCGTACTCTGTGTCTTTAGTTAAGGAGCTTATGTTATTCTGTTATTCTTCAGCCGCTCTGAACTTTTCCTGAAGATTTAAAAAAACGTCCTACTGGTATTTATTTATAACAGAATATGTATATACCTTCACTTCCTTCTTTGTACCCAAACTTGCTAACAACAGTCATCAAACAATGTGAAAACTATAATTTAAAAAAAGGGGGGAGACAGCACTAAAACTATAGCATTAATATTACTGGAGAACATGCTAAGATAATAATAACAAAACATTAAAGTGGGGGGAAAGCTTGCTCAAAAAGAAATATGTGCAAACCATGTTGGAACACCAGCAAAGGAGACAATCAAATCTCCTGTGCCAGGCTGGGTAGCCCCACAGAAAGCGTTTTAGAAAGTATAAATTATGTAGGCTTGCCTTTGAATGTAAAATGAACTGAATCTCTCCCCAATCCCTACTTAGTGGGCAAGGCAAGCTTTATGGGAGGGGTTAGGGTTAGAAGCCACACAATTTATATGCTACTTGAATGTAACAAAACCTCCACGGGGTTTACAAGAAAAAATAAAAATAAAAATCAATAAAAGCAGTTAAAAATAAGTAATTAAAAAATACTGAAAAACAATTAAAATCAGGAGTATACTGTAAATAGTTTAAAACATGTTAACATCTATGTGTCTGGATAGATGTGCCTGAGCAGAAATGATTTACGAGAATAGAGGCCAAAAAGAGTACAGCAAAGGCGTCTGCCTGATGTCAACAGGCAGGGAATTCCAAAGTTGTGTGTATTACCAAGATTGAATTCTTAGAAATGTGGAGCACGTGTTGTATGGCACCTGCAACAGCGATGGTTCAGCAGATCAAAGGAGTTGAGTGGGCACACACGGGGTAAGAAAAGCTGACAAGTAAACGGGCCCCAAGCTGTTAAGGGTTTTGGTTTTCTGGTGAAGGAGATGGTGCTACTATGGAAAATAGCAGCAGACTTGACCATCTCATATTGTTTATTAATCATCTTTCTTTCCAGCTAAATATACCCCATTCCTTCAAACTTTGGTGGAAATCACGAGGTGGTCAGGTGTTTCACCACTCTAAGTTTATGTGGGACATAACATAGAGAAATGCCCTCTTTTTACCCTTAGGGGGTTGTGGTAGTTTTCCAGGCTCGTCCTAATGAGCTCTTTTTTGTGAAGGGGAAAAAATAATGATTCAACTTTAATGTAACCAAAACAAAACAAAACAGACAGAGTTCAGCTGGTGTTTAATCTTGGCGCAGGCAGATCAAAGGAAAACAGAAACCTCTAGGGCTGGGATGTGTTTTTTAGGTCCCTGAAGGACTACCCTATGGAAAATAGGCCTTTTCCTACTGGTGTTCAGTGACATCAATCAGAAAAGCAAAATTAAGGATTGAGAGCACATGGCAACAAATTATTTATTTGTTATGAATACTTGTAATGGGAGAAGGTAAAATCTTATGCTACTTCCCAATTCAAGGGTGGGGAACTGGTAGCCTTCCAGATGTTGCTGAACTACAACTCTCCTCATTGACCATTGGCCTTGCTGGCTGTGAGTGGTGGAAGCTGGGCATCCAGCAGCATCTGGAGGGCCAAAGGTTCCCCATCCCTGTCCAAACGTATTGAGATGTGTAAATGCACACAAACCTGATGGGAAGGAGTGATGGTGACCCTGGTTCTTCCCATAGATTATAGTGCCTTAGAGAGGAATAAACCCATGCTGTGAAAATAAAATATATACAACAGGAATGGAAAACGTGTGGCCACAGTCTGGATCCAGCCTTGTAAGTCACTGCAGGTAGCCCACCAGTCCCTGGCAAAATTAGTTGTCCCAACACTGCAGTGAATTACTATACAAAGTAGAGCATGCTTTCAAAAATGGAAGGAACGTTTTCTTCACACATATTTGCCTTTGAAGCAGGGGCGCCAGCTCCTAGGGACTGAATACTTTTGTCCCCCTGGCTCCTTCCAACAACCTGATGTCACATGTTTCACTTCGGGATGTCATGATGTCACACAAGAGAAGCCCCCCCCAGTCACCCTCACAAGCTGGCGCCTCTGTTCTGAGGTAACCTTTTCATCTATTTAACAGCTCGCCTAGTTTGGGTTGTGATCATCAAGGTATTTTGCACAGCGAAATCTGTGATTGTTTTAACACTTCATGTAACTAGTCAAGCCAATACAGTCTGTTATGTGGGATGGCCTGGACCACCACTGACTTAATTATTTTGGTCTTATTTGGTTTTGCTGTTGAGGCTCAGTAGGTGACTTGGGTCGTATTCAACTACGTTTTATACGGATTTGGCCCATTGAAATTAATGAGCACGACTAAGTTAGGTCCATTAATGAGTCTACTCTGAGTAAACAGTTGAATGTAACCCCTTGATCAGATTTCCAATATACATATAAATATGCTGAGAATTTGGGGACTATACTGACACTGGCCACCAGTATAAAATCAAAACAATAATAGAACTAACTTAACCAAAATGAACAAACTAGCTGAGAAATGTTTACTGAAAGGTTCAAATATATTTCATCAATCTATATATATGATTAGTTTGCCAAAATACCATTAAAATATTACTCATTTATTGTTTCATGGAGACATACTAGACAGAAGTGGGTGCTTAGCTATAAATACTTTTTTGTCAAGAGTTAATAAAATGTTTTCTTTTTTATTAGTAAAACATACATATAAGTTTATTCTTCCCAAAACAGCAAGGGAGACAGAAATGTAGAAATATGAAGTTTGGCAGTGCATTAGGGCTTAGAAGCATTACAGCTTTACAACCGTGTCATAGTGGCCATTAATTAAGTGCTAAAACTGGCAACTTCATCTAAGTGAAAGCATGAAAAATGGCTTTCTTCCTTTGACCTATATAGATTGCATGGAAGTTTAAATCACATCTGAAAGCTTTAAAGAGCCCAAATTGCCCGTGTGGTGTGCAGTCAGCATAAATTCACTACAGGAGGCACGGTGATAACTACGAGATCGAATTCCTGAATGCGTTTCTTGCTGTATTTGCTTGAATTTAAACAATGGCAAAGAGACAGCACATCTGCCTGCCATGCTGCCAGTGAGTTTTGAAAAGCCATCTGACTGTCTTACCACTAGGAGATTCTAGATGACTGTCTGGGACACCATTTTATAGGAGACAGTCCATTTACCAAAACAGCAGACATTTAAGAGATATTTCCTTGTGTTCCTGCCAATGATAGCTGGTGACCACTGAGACTATTAGGATGGTAGACAGGAAGACCAACAGCAGGTGGAGCCAGAACCAATGACAGGCAGAGCCAACTAAGTCTAGTTTTGTCCCCATCCACCTCCCTACTGACTTCTGCAAGGGCAACACAGAGACTTAAAATGAGGAAGCTGATAGCAAGGACCACCACCCTGGACAGGATGTAAGAAGGCAAGTATGTTGGTGCTGGCAGAGGTCAGACTGAGGCTGGTGAGGCAGCGCCCCTTTAGCCCTAATGGACAAGCCCTATTGAACTGGACCAGTCTTTCCAGTTCAACAGCCCATTACTACAGTGGTCACTCACTACCCCGACCCCCATCCCATCCCAGTGCTTGATGATGCTTGACAGTAAAGCAGAGGAGGAATAGGCAATGGTGAAAGGGTTTCACATAGCCATATCTGATTGGCTCTAGTCCACTTCAGATGTTTGCTCCACACAGAATAGGGTTGTGCTTGCTAGTCATGCCCACAATGTCACTGTCTCTGCTGATTCCACTCCCGCAAACCTTTCATTATTGGACTGAATTTCTGAAGGGGAAACCTGTATGCATATAACTCTATGCACATAGCCTCCTCTACTCAGCTGAGAAGCATAATAGCAGAAGGCTTCCAACTACATGGAAGCATCTATTTGATTTCTTCTGCCTGCATCTTTGCTAATGCAAATACTGCATGATTCTTTTGTAAGGAAACCAAGTTCTTTTTTCTTTTTTAAAAAGTCATTTGGAACCCCTTTTTCTTCTTTATTTTACTTCCAAAGGATGGATACTTGTTTGCTGTAACTCTTGAAACTCTGTGAGTAAAAGTTGCAAAGCTAAGTGTCTGTGATTTATTCTATCCTATGTATTTTTGTGGGGAATGTTTGTTTAAGGGTGGATGAGTGCAGATATCCCCATTGTGCTAACTCTGCTATCTTTTCCAAACCTGTCTCTCCAACAGTATGTGCATATAGCTTGATGTGTATACACTCCTCTTCAGAAATATACTGTGTGGTTTCTAAGGGAAAAAACACAGCATATTAAAGGCTGCAAAGCCTCCATACTGAAATGTATGGATCAAGGTTTACTCAACTGAAAGGGCAGTGTTGGTTTTTGGATTTGTATTATCGTTGGATGACTCCCTGCTACTTTGTCAGTGTAGTTCAGCTCTAATTGGTGTGGCCTTGTTCTACTGCGGAGAAGGAAATCTGGCTTGTTCACCAGCTATTCTGCTGTAGATTTTAGTGAAAGGCAGCAACAATAATTGAAGATACCAGCTTGTTTGACATTGGAAAGGGTAAGTGGGTTGCTGCCTATCCTTTCTCTGATGGTGAAAAGGGGCCTGTCTATTCTTTGTTGAGGACTCAAATGCAGGGGGAGTGTTCACAGTAGCAATGGGGGAGAAATTCAGTGCACTTTGCAATTCAATGGCAACCTACCAGCACTACTGAAATTTAGAGAACCTTTAAAAAAAACATCACATTTCTCCAAATTTAGAAATGCAGATCTTCAGCCAAGTAATATGTACAAAAAATTGCATAGGATAATGTGTGATTATTATTATTTTTTGCATATTTTAGTGAAAATAACATAAAACCATTAGGGAAAGTTTCTCTGGGGGAAAAAACTGTATTGGGCATAGTTGCATAAAACAATGTGTAGTTCACACTGTAGTTCCTGTGTCTCCCTAGCATATGGAGGCATAGGGATGGTATTGGGTGGTGGCAGCAGCATGGGGCTTTTTACATCCCTGATTGGTTATTGTCTCAACACCATTTTTAATTTCCAAATTAGAATTTCTCTTCCCTAGGAACAAACAAACTTTTCAGGTCACCAAATTTGATTGGTGTCAGGCTTCGGAGGAATGGCTTCCTCCCCCCCCCCAGGGCCGTCTCGTCATAGGGGCTGGGTGGCGTGGTGCACCAGGATGCCAGGCCCCCCAGGGGTGCCCCCGTGAGCCTGCTGGCATACCAGGCGCCCCCTCCCCAACCCCCGCATGCTGGCGGGCGAGCTGCAAGCTGGCTGCCCTCCGGAGCCCCAGCTGGAGCACTGGAAAGGGCGCGCAAAGCCCCTCGCCGCTCCAGCGCCACTCGCCCACCTCCCTCCCGCGCTGGCCACCCCTCGGGGGATGAGGGGCGTGGTGCTGGAGCGGCGCGGGGCTTTGCGCGCCCTTCCCAGCGCTCCAGCTGGGGCTCCGGAAGGCGGCCGGCTTGCAGCACCATGCCCCTCATCTCCCGCTCGCCCACCCCCCTCCCGAGGGGCGGCCAGCACGGGAGGGAGGTGGACGGAGAGGCGGCCCACCAGGGGCGCTGAGGGATCGTCGCGCCAGGGCGGCCGATCCCCTTAAGACGCCCCCCCCCTTTGGCCATGCATCAGCAGAACAAAGCAATTAGAGTCCCTTACCAGTTTAAGAGTGTTTAATGATCACAGCAAAAGAACAATGCAGCCATTCTCAGAGGAAAGGTGCTCCCAGTTAAGATTCCCTCCTACTTCACCCCTGAGTTATCTTCATCACTTCCCCCTTCTTGAAACCTGATCTCACAACCACTGAGCCTTCTGTGTAGCAACCTTATCAGCTCTCCTTGCCCTTGGATATATAGACTGGACACTTTCTAGCGAAGGGGAGTCCGTTATCTCTCTCTCTCTCTCTTCCTGTTCGGCTTCTCCTAGCTGTTCGCCACTCAGCTCTGCCCAGCTGTGGTTTTCTGAACTATGTCCCTCTGCAAACCAATTCTCTAAATCTATACTCCTCCATTGTTCCTGGGCAGCTTCAGAATCCTGGTCAGGCACAGGAAGAGGGGTAGGTTCCCACCATTCCTCATCAGAGCTGCAATCCTCAGTCTGGTCTCTGACACCTACAGGTGTTTGCTCCATGTGAAATGCGGCTGCATGCGGGCTTCCCCCCTGCCCGAGTCATTGCCTCTCCTGTGTCTGCTCCTCCCCAAAACCTTTGCTCACTGCATAGAAGACGAGCTTTATGCACAGAGGTTGCTTCGCACAACTAGGAAGCCTGATTATACAAGGTTCCAAACTGTGTGGAGGATTAGAGTTTGAAACAGCCTCAATATTATCAGGAAAGGCTGGTGTCAACCAGGGTGTGGGTGTTTTCTGTGATGTGGATTACATTGGCGAGCGAAGTATGCCAGGCCCTGCTTTATTCATTTATTTCTAAAAAATATTTCCATGCCACCGTATAAAATATCAAGGCAGTGAACAATGCTAAAACATAAAACACCATGAAAAATTATAAAAATAATCATTAAAGTGGCTGGCTAAATAAATAAATAGCTGCAAAGTCTTAAAAAAAAGATGCGACAGAAAGTACGTCTGCTGTTCTCTGCTGGAAGAGTGTTTCACAGCAGGAAATGAAGGCACTGCGAATTCAAAAATAAATACAGGGGGGCAACTGAAAGTTCAGGATGCTGAGAGAAATAGGTAGGATTTATGTTAAATGTAAGAACTATTATTGTATTGACTTCAGTAGGTTGTATCAGTGTTTTTTTTAAAAATTATAAGTAGGGGTTGGCAGTCAAAAAGTGCCCTCCCTTTCAGTGATTTTGCAATGATTGCTGATTTCCTTTTCTCCCTACTTCTTCCTGTATGCCACTTCGCTAATCTGCTGGTCCACATAACCATTGGAGGCTGGTCCATTAGGGCAAGTGTGGCAGTGCCCCAACAACACCTGTCTGTCCTTAGCCAACTCCATCATACCAGCCTTCTTTCCTCCAGTCCAGGGCAGTGGCCCTGGTTGCCAGCTTCCTCATTCTTAGGCTCAGTGTTCCATTCGTAGAAGTTAGCAGGGAGCTGGATGGAGATAAGACTAGAATGAGATGGCTCTGCCTGTCATTGGCTCTGGCTTCACTGGTTGTTGGTCTCCCCTGTCTTCCACCCTACCAGCTGCAATGGGCACCACCCACCAATGCAAATAATGGGCCATAACTTGCTCATGAGAAGATGCTATTGTGCATAGATGTGCCAGCTTGTTGCTTAAAATACTGTATGGAAGGAGACAAATCTCATGTGCATGCACCCAAACATGGTCTTTGTTATGTATTTGTATAAACTGTTTCCACATGAACCACACGTGGCTACTAAAAGTCTCCAGCCTTCATAGTTCAGATATTAGAGATATTTATCACACTCTGTTTCCCAAATGTTTAAAATGCTGTTATGTGCACTTGTTGGTTGGAAGCAGGAATATTAGACACTGTAATCTTCTGCATAGTCTTTTGCAGCCAACCCCAAACAACATTTGGATGTGGGGATGGGTGAACCTATCAGAGTGGCTGGAGAAACCCAGCCAGATGGGTGGGGTATAAAGTGGGGTAAATAATAATAATAATAATAATAATAATAATAATAATAATAATGAATCATTTTTTGCTTCTCTCCATTTTCTAGTTTTTCACTTTCTCTTTGTGTCCCCATACATGTGTGTGCATGCTATTCAAACATGCACTCACCCCATGATACCACACACACAAACACACATGCACAAATGAGCTAAATGAAAACTTTTCGTTGAATGCAAAATATATGGCATAAACCATCTATTCTCCTGTGGTTGGGAGGAGATTTGATTAAACCCTATGCAGTCGCTTAAACTCTAAGGAGTTAATTTCCCCTGAGTGGAGACCCACACATTCAAGAAAGTACAGAAAATTTAAAAAAGGGGGGGGGGTTATTTTTCGGGACAACATTAACAAACCTATGAGGGTTTTTGTTTTTAAAATATTTTAGGGTTTTAAATAGTTGGCAAGGAGGTTAGAGCTTGAAAAAAATACCCTTCTCCCATTTAAATGTTCAAAATATAGAATCAATCACTGCAGATGTAAATTCACAGCTACATGTAAGAGCAGGCATCATGGGTGAAGTGTTGCAGTGCTGGATGGAATTTGATCCCTGGGGATACCAATAATATCATTGCTAGTAAAAACAAAGCATTGTGGCTTGCATTTTAATTAAATTGGGCAGTCTGTGATTCATGGGTCCTAATGACTGATATATACTGGTAGTACATATTTAATTAATCTGCAGCCTGATCTAAGTCACGTATATGTTGGTTCAAGGGGGGGGGGGGTAAATGGTATATAGAAAGGAGACTTTCTGGATGCCAAGATCCATGTTTGGGGCAAGTGTTCTTTGATGAGAGAACCCGAGCAGAGATTTAAATTTGCAATGAAATAAAGTGTGGACATATAGGCTGTTAGACCTTTAAAATGTTCCCTCTTAAATTCCAAAACTTCCCTCTTCCCCAGCATAAAAAATCACACATTTGGCAGGTTAAAACTGGTTTACTTAAAATTCTCCAAAGGCCAGATTCATGTGCTTTCCCACATAATCAGAAAAAGTTTCACAGACAGTAAAACATGGCTTAGTTACAGTGTTGAAAAGTTCCTAAGTTATTGGTATAGAACTCAAGAGTGGCTTGTGAGAGCCATGCGGCTAAGCTAGAGCAGCTAGATGATGATGATGATGATGATGATGATAATTAAAATTTCCACACTGCCCTTCATCCAAAGATTGCAGGATGGCTTACAATATAGAAACACAAAAATACATACCATAATAACAAACACAAACAATTTAAAAACACACCCATTGTTTAATTAGCCAAAGGCCTGGGAGAAAAAGAATGTTTTTGTCTGGCACTTAAAGCTATGTAGCAAGGGTACCAGGCAAGCCTCCCTGGGGAGAGGGATTCCACAAATGGGGGGCCACTGCAGAAAAGTCCCATGCTCCAGACCTCTCGTGGAGGAGGCACACGAAAAAGGGCCTCAGAGCATGATCACAGTATCTGGGTCGGTTGGTGGTCCTTGAGGTATTGCAATATTCAGCCATTTAGGGCTTTATAGGTCAAAACCAGCAATTTGAATTGTGCCCAGTAACCAATTAGGACAAAGGTATATTAAAATCCTGACAAATTATTGTGAGAACTTAAAAAAAACAAAACTCAAACAGAAGAGGAAACGCAGAGAACTGAATTTAATATGGGAAAAGTGAGAGAAACCAAAACCAACCGATCCATCCACCCCTATGTATCACTAAACTCTCCTTCCCAGAGATGTGTTGTCTCTCCAGCGCCCCAGATGCGAATGTTCAAAATATTATCCCCCTGGATGATTATGCGCTCACAGTAGGTTTTCAGATAAGCTGTTGTAGTTGGAATAGCTTGGTTACAAAAAGAAAAAGAAAAAAAATAGCTACAGCAGATGTCTGTCTTCAATTTTAACGCACAAGGGAGAAATGTGTAATTGTTTCTGCTCTCCCTGTTTATTCTCACAGGATTTAGATCTGTATTCTTTATTCAGAGAATATTGTGTGTTTAAAACAGAAGGATGTGTGCCTAAGTAAAGGCTTGGAGGGTCTGAGGACAGCCATCTGCTACAAAATTTGGGAGGTGAGAGGGTCAGGGAGAGAAGAAGTCTCGGAGGGGCTCTTTCAGAAAGTTTCGGGATGTTGTTGGAAAGCGAATTTTGCATGTGATATTTTTAATGGAAGCAGCGAGGTGACACCTAGAAGGGTGATTTTCCAACACTTTCAAGCCAAAACAGAAAGCATTCCAATCAAATAAACTCTGAATGTCACACAAATACAGTGAAAGAAGACTATGATAGTGCCCCCAGTCGTATTGTGCTATGTGTGCCGCAGTGTGAGACAGTCTTTAGCCCTGTTCATGCATTTGCCTGAGAGTGCATGCTGGGCCAGCGTGTCCATTTAGGCGAACTAGGCAATTGCCTAGGGCGCCAAAATGGAGGGGGCGCTGGCCAGGCTTGGGCGGGACGGGCTAGCAGCAGCTTCTCCGCTGTAGCGGACAGGTGCTGCTTGCCCCCTACACCACCCCCTGGCTCCCGCTAAAGCAGGCTTTGGCAGGGGGTGGGATGGGTGAGCAGCAGCTCTCCGCTACAGCGGAGAAACTGCTGCTTGCCTCTCCACCCCCCACCTCCCGCTAAAGCAGGCCTTGGCGGGGGGTGCCAGAAGGTGGTTCGCCTAGGGTGCAAGAAGCCCTAGCACCGGTCCTGAGTGCATGGCCTTAAAAGTGGTAAAAGAGTGGGTAAGGATGTGCTCACAAGGAACAATTCCACATCTTTGTGAATGTTGAGTTCACTTCATACCTTCCTGCATTGAGAGGTAGGATCTGAAGGAAGCACATTCAGGAACCTGGAATAAACTCTGTCTTATCTGGGTTCCCAATATGTAACAAGCAGAATTCTAAGCATGTTCACCCAAATACACTTAAGGCTCTTCCAGATGACTTGTTTATTGAGCATTCACCCTGATTTGCTTGCACAAAATTTATACAAAGGATGGACTGTCTCCAGTTTTTACTGAGCATTCGTTTTGATTTGTTTGTGAAGTGGTTACATGACAATAAGTGTCCGTCCCAGTTTGCTTGCAGGATGTTTATATGTCTTCCTGTTAATCACTCATTTGTTCCACACTTTTTAATGCATTATGTATACTGTGTTATTTGTATGATGTTAGTCGCTCTGAGCCTGGCTTCGACTGGGGAGGGCGGGATACAAATAAAATTATTATTATTATTATTATTATTATTATTATTATTTCCTTATCACTTTCCTAACCCAAAGTTTGTTTCATTTTTTTAAAGTGGATTTGTTGCATCAGCATGACAGAGTGCGTTTGCTCTCTTTTTCTTTGCCTTTCCACCTTTATTTTATATGTTTCTATGCCCCGAGGGCTTCCAGAATCAGAGCTGACTGCAAGGAGCAGAGGAATGGAGTATGAATGTTCTCTTGGTGCCTTATTTTGTCAGAAAGCAACAGACGCTATAGATTGTTTTTCTATTTCTGTTGTTTTATTATGTTCTTTCTCTTCTCACAGATCATTCAAGATGGAATTGCAGTTCATTCACATATAGTGCTATAAGAGCTATTTCCCCTTTCATATGGCAAATAACTTACAATGAGTTTTAGTACCGCAATTCATAGCCTGACCCAGACCCAGATGTCCTTTTCATAAGTAAGTTAAACCCAGAGAGATATTTATTTCTTCTGAGCTCTTGGCCATTTGTACACATCAATCTCCCTACTGGAGTATGGTGAATGCAATTTCAGACATTGATTTTGAGGCTTTGTTTTCTTTATGGAATTAGAAGTAGCTTTAAGAAGGTTGGTATTTTGGTGCCTGATGTTCAACAGGAAGTGTGTGTGTGTGGGGGGGGAAATCACTTGTCTCTATCATGTTGAGCAGTGCTTTTTTCTGGGGGGTATGCAGGGGTACACATACCCCTAAACATTTTGTGAATCTAAGTTTAGCCTCATTGAGGGGCAGTATTTCAATATGAGTAGGAAAATGAGAGTACCCCCAAACATTTTTTTAGGGGGAAAAGCACTGGTGTTGAGATCTAAACCTATTTAAGTGCCATTAATGTTTGAGTAAGATTTACAGTGGTACCTTGGGTTACAGACGCTTTAGGTTACAGGCACTTCAGGTTACAGACTCCACTAACCCAGAAATAGTACCTCAGGTTAAGAACTTTGCTTCAGGATGAGAACAGAAATCACGTGGTGGCGGCACAGCGGCAGCGGGAGGCCCCATTAGCTAAAGTGGTACCTTAGGTTAAGAACAGTTTCAGCTTAAGAACGGACCTCCAGAACGAATTAAGTTCTTAACCCAAGGTACCACTGTATTTCCTTTGCATGCATTCATTGAGATGGAAGTCATGTCAAACTGCAACTGTGATTCCATTCAATGCAAACAAGCAAAGTCTTTCTTTCTTTCTTTCTTTCTTTCCATGGATCAGCCCTGCCAATTTGGGATCCTATAAAGAACAGAACACAATTTTATTTATTTGTAAAGCATGTAGCCTGCCTTTCACCCTAAAGTCAGCACAAGATACCAGATTCAATAAATACAACCATCACCACAAACATAAATCAATAAACTCCCCTTAAAACCAATGTCACAATATTTATTGTACCCGAAAACACTATGCAGAAAGAGAAAACACTGTATGCAACAATACTTGATTATTGGGTGATATCACTACCGACAAACTAAGGTCAATTTGTAGTGGAGAAAATGCTTCCTGAAGCAGTGAACATTTCTGAGTATGTCCTGCCATCCTTCCATCCTTCCTTCTTACTTTTTTTTTCTTAAAAAAAACTTGCTGAAAATGATGCAGTCCCCTGTTCCCTCTGTTCTTCTAATGAAACCTGAGATGATTGCCAATGGAGGTGCATCTCCTCACCTGAATCAAAATGGCTGTTTCCAATTCACCATACCTCCATTTGATGGTACCAAATTGTGGTGATCAGTTTACAAGAGTGGGAGATAGGAAGCAAACCACTTTGCCTAGCTGTCCCGTAAAACGGCCACCCATTCCCTGACTCCTTCGAAAATAAAGCAGCACTTTGATATTCTATTTACAGGTGGGTAGCCGTGTTGGTCTGCCATAGTCAAAACAAAATCGAAAATTCTTTCTAGTAGCACCTTAGAGACCAACTGAGTTTGTTCCTGGTATGAGCTTTCGTGTGCATGCACACGAAAGCTCATACCAGGAACAAACTCAGTTGGTCTCTAAGGTGCTACTAGAAAGAATTTTCGATTTTGTTTTGATATTCTATGAAACTGTTACTTCCTCCAAGTAGTTGCTGCAGTAGAACAATCTTGTTTTTTTTATATAAGAAATAGAAAATAAGAGGGTTGACAAATATGCTCTTGGAGCCCACACTCATTCTGTGTTGACAGGGCATGTTTGCATTATAGGCACTAAACTGGTTTAACCTCAAGGTTTTCTCCAAGGAACTGCAAGAGAAATATTGTTGTGTCAGCCACTGCTGTGTGTGGCCCACTGATTTATTCCACCCACCCTTCGACCAATGTCCCAGGACAGGAAGGAAGAAATCAACCTGCACCAGCTTAGAAATTTTAGACTGATATGGGGCTAGGGAACACAAGATAATTTTTAACATCCTCAAAATGACAGTAAAGACCCTCTTCAGGAATTTGCCTGAACATCACTAGGCGTGCTCCTCCTGCTTTCTGACAAAAAGTATTTTTTTAATATAAAAGCAGGTATGGTATGGGGAGAAGACTCTGCTGCTTGCCATCACATGCATAAATCCAGCTTCCTAAACTGGAAGAAAATCACTAGCTCACCTGTGAAAAGTACAGAATTTTGCAACCAGAGAATGGAGTTGCGATTGTGTGGCATTAGTTGTTTTTTTTTAAAAACCCAATGTAGAAATGGACTGGAATTATAGGTGAAAGTGAAAAGGACTCATCCTTCTCTAGCATGATCCTTCAATGGTATTCCATTAATTTTAGTTGGTGTGAGTTTAGACTGTGCTTAGTCATCCATTGATATCAAAAAGACTTCAAAATGCTTGACTTTTAGTGGAAATTTGTTCACCGTCCAGTCAGATGCCTCACAGAGCCTCTCATTCTCTCCCTGCCAAAGGAAACAAACCCTTCCAAGGCTGTTCTAGACCTCCCACTATTTGGTGTAGGGAAACAAAAACAGTCCGTGGCATTTAAAGAAGCAGAGACATTGTCAAGGTGCCTTATTATAAAAGAGGAGGAGGAGAGAGAAAATTTGTTCGAGGCTTCCTCTTGACCTGGCAGGGACCATAATAAAAATGTTAAGAGCTTCTGCCCTTACAATTATATTTCTACCGGATTAAATTGATTTACTACTGCGGAAAGCCTTTGCCACGACTAGTGAATGATTCCCAGCACCTCTTCACTCAGATAAAACACAAAGGACGCTGTGTCCTACTTCAGTTAAAATACTAGTAAGGTGAGACTTTGTCTCAGATGACATACTGGGTAGCTCTTAAGGACAGGAATATTTGTCCACTAAGCAAAAACATTTTTTTTAATTGTTGGTTGTTGTTTTTTAGAAGGAGCTTGGGATTTGGTCTTCCTACATTACAGTTCTTACCATGTTTACAAGTTGCCCGAAGGAAAAGTTATGAATAAGATTTACTCATGTAACATTTTAATGAGATTCGACATGCACCATCTGTGGGGAATTTACCAGTCCATTTCTGATTTCTAATGGCAACAACTTAACAAATGAAAAGCTGTAACCTTCTTAAAAGGAGGGTGGGTGAGAGGAAGAGACTGGATGAGCAACAGTAACGTTCCATTTTGAGTTCAGAGAAATAACGCTAAAGGCAGCTTCCCTTGACTGCTTTTGTCACAATAAATGTTGTGCCAAAAATATATATAGAGAATTTGTAAGTTATAAGTTGCCAAATCTGAAAGATGGTTCCCACAGCCCTCCCAAGCTGCATAACTGTTCCTTCAGAGAGAATGTAACCCCATCAAGAACCAGGAACCTCCCATCCACCTGGTGCCCACTAACAGTGCCTCAGACTTATCTGGATTGAGCTTCAATTTGTTGGCTCTCATCCAGTCCATTACCGAGGCAAGACAATGGTCCAGCACATCATATACCTCACCTGCAGATGTAAAGGAGAAGTAGAGTTGTGTGTCATCAGCATATTGCTGACAATATGCTCCAAAACTCCATAGAACCCCACTCTGCAGTTTCATGTACATGTTAAACAGCATGGGGGGATAAATTTGAACCCTGAGGAACCCCACACTGAAGGCTCCATGGGGCTGAAGAGCACTCCTCAAGCATCAACTTGTAACAACTCTCAGCACCCTTAATGAACTACAGTTCCCACGATTCTTTGGAGGAAGACATGGCTGTTAAACTGATATGAGAATGCTTCCCCCCCAGAACCAGGACTCAGAATTTGTGAAGACCAGATTCCTAAGCACAACCCATCTCAGTCTTTAGTCTCCAGTAACTGCTGAATTTACTTTGCAACAGAGCCCCCGGAGACTGAGATTGGATGTGTTTATGAGTTAAGGTTGCCATATTTCAAAAACTGAAAATCAGGAGACAACGGTGGTTGAGCCTTTTTTCTTTTTGCAAAATCACAAAGAAATTGGACGTTTTTGAGCTATTTCTGAGGAAAACAACACTGTCAACATGGGCTGCTGTATGCCTGGATTTTCTCTGGGCATACATTTCTCCGATTTCTGCCCAGACACTGCTTGTGGCTGCATTATTCCGATTATGTCCGGGAAATTCTGGACATATGCCAACCCTATTATGAGTGCTCCTGCAAATCCTAATTTCACATGTTTTTGGCCCACAGAAAAATAACACTGATAACCTCTGCTTCTTTTTCTATACTGTAACAGTACACCAGATTTGCCATTATTTATATTTTTCCACATGAAAAACTACCTACCTTTGGCTCATAATGGGAATTAAATTTTCACAGCCTTTGGCTTCATGGGCGTTCATTGATTGACTACCGTTTTGTGGTTTTGTTTTGTTTTTTTGCTGATAGTCTTCAAAGAAAATATGCCATTTGACACCCACTGGCAATGTATGATCTTGGGGCATGAATTCCTTCCCCTATGTGCAAATTATGTGTTCCATTCAGGTTATAATTGGGATCTTGGCTTCATTTTTGGAACACTCTGTGCTCTGCAACTTTTTTTTTTAGTTTCATTTTTTCCCTATTTTATAGTGATCATAACTTTGTTTAGGGCTTTGTTCATAGCCCAAGAAAAATAAGAATAGTACGAAAAGCTTCAGGTCTTGATGGCTTAATTATTTAACCAAAACATCGCTACTCTTCTAACGACCCAAAGTAAAACAAATGTTTTGAAAATGTAGCACTTGGTAACTGCTAGTAAGGTGTGGATTCAGAAGAACTGTTGGCACATCAGAACATGAAGCAAATGTACTGGAAACTTAAGCCACAATTTTGGTATGATGAATTATGCAAAGAATGTTACTTGGGCTGATTTTCTGGAGAGCAAGGAATGGAATGCATGATAGAATTTAATCTTGTATTATTTATGCTTAAAAATTACATATAGTCAAATTTTTCATTAAAAGAAAAAGAAACATCTTTGGCTGTTACATGGAAACCTTCCCCTTCCCCAGCAATCATGTCCACACCCATGTGGCAAGGTGTAGTGTGAGATGCTGCTGGGTGAATAACTAGACCCATTGATTGATTAATTGACCAGGGTTGATTGTGGGCTGCCTTTAAGCCAATGATCAAACTATAAAAATACAATAAAATCAATGAAGCAGAACAGAAAACCCCCTAAAATCTTGATAAAAATACAATAAAATTAAATTTACTGAAAGCCTTAGTTCAAGCGTAGGAGACTGCAAGACCACAGGCTTAATCAAGATTTCCAGGCCTTGGATTTTTGCTCACCAGGCTATTTGAGAGAACCACACTCGCCTTTCCAGGCTTGACAGCATGGCCCACAAGTGCCCTAGAAAAACCAGACATCCCGTTTTTTATCATGAGAGAATGGCAGCCATTTTGGTTGCCATGATCTCACACGGTTTTGCAGCATGATTTTTTTCCCTAGAAAAAAGCGCTTTTGCGGGGTCGTGATCTCGCTCGGTTCCCTGAAATGCTCATTTTGGTGCCCTGTGCCCCCCAAAACTAATTTTTTTTGGGGGGAGCCACAGTGCAAAATAGCTTGAGATCACGCCAGCCAAACTGGGCACCATGCTCTTGCAATAAAAAAAAAATGGGAAGATGGTGTCTGGGAAGATGGCATCCTGGATTTTGGCTCCAAAATTGGGAGCATGCTCTCCAACTGTTGGAGGGTACGACTTACGGTCCTCCTCATGAATGGGAACTATAATTACACATGATTTGCAGTCACTGAGGAGGATTATAAACTTAATAAGCTGAATGTGGTCACAACAAAAATCCTGACAATCTGCTTTCAGGTTAAGAATGTCTAAAGCAGGCTACAGTAGATATGAAGGAAAGTACTAATAAGGGCATTTGTCCTGTAATCCCCCCCCCCCAGTGCTCCCTGGTTGCCGACCACTGTAGAAACATTTGAAAAAGAAAATAATAGGATTTTATTGTGGCTAAAATTTCAAAGCCAGAAAATGTTCAGTCACACCAATTAGGTTATGATATGAATAATACTGTATGTTTTTCTACTCTGAAATCTCCTTGTAGCTTTATAAATATCATTTCCAGAAAGACACCAATCTTCTCATTCATGAAGCCTTCATCTGAAACTTAGTTGATCAGCCTGAGAAGTTAAAGGGAAAAAATATATGACAAAATTCATGACATTACTAGAATTGTGCTGAAAGTTTCTCCTATGTGAGTGGGCTTTATTCTCTGTTCATAAATTAGAAGAGCATTTGAAAATGATCAAAGGAGAGAGAAATTGTTGGTGGACTTCTCATGGGAGAGGTGCTTATCTTACTTCTGAGGCAGCTGGTGGGTTTTTCTTGGACTGTGATCACACCATACATTTTTAATCACATAACTCCCCACAAAGAATCCTGGGAACTGAAGTTCTGTGAGGAAAGTCAAATGTATGGTGTGTACGCAGCCCCTGTTGCCCCTTCCCTTCTTCAAATCATCTCACCAATGGCCTGCACTCCGCAGTCTTCCCAGGTGCCTGTGGTCCAGTTAAAATTCAGAGGAAGACAACTTGGGGTAACTCCTCCTACTGATCAGGACATGTGGAAAGCCAGAGAGGCTGCTGGGTGCTAGATAATTGTTTATTGGGGTGGGGTGGTGGTGCACCCCAAACTACATGCAGACCCTCAGCCACCTTGCAATAAGAAAATAAGCTCAAAAATCATTCACTCACCACAATTCTACAGAAAGTCTAAATTGCTCCAAGAACAAGGCAGGAAGACGGGAAAGAAAACCTCTGAGAAACAGAAGGAGAAATTTTGACACACCATTAGTTGTTGCAAAACTGAGCTTGACCTTTTCTGTCAGCTCCGATATATTCATCTAGAATTCAGGTGGAATTGAATTGGGAAACCATCTGAATTGGCATAGCTACCCTCTTCACTTTCCCATCAACAAAAAACACACCCGAAAAAGCACCAGTTGGTTTCTCCCTTTATAATCCAAGCATATGCCAGGAGAGGGAAGAACTTTCTTATAGCAATGAATCTTGTGATATCCCCTGTATTTTCAATATTGTCAAGTGGGACCTCGCCCCCCCTCCATGCAGCTCGCCCATTAAACCTGTAATCCCAAATGGCACAAATCAGTAGACTTCTTGGGACTTGTTGTTGTTGTTGTTGGATTTTTTCCCCACCAAAACATGTTCAAATATTCTTTTTTTTTTTTTTACCCCAGCGTGTTTGATAAACTGGGAGAAATGTGCCACAAAATGTGCCACAAATGCAAATGTCCCTTGTACCTTTTGTGTACAGAAACAAAATGTATGTAAATGGGAGCCTGTAGAGCAAGAGACCTTTAATCCCAGGGTTGCAGGTTTGAGCCCCACACTGGGCAAAAGATTCTTGCATTGCAAGGGGTTGGGCTAGATCCTTCCAACTGTACAATTCTGTGAGTCTATAGCAGGGGTCCCCAAACTAAGGCCCAGGGGCCGGATGCGGCCCAATCACCTTCTAAATGCGGCCCACGGATGGTCCGGGAATCAGCGTGTTTTTACATGAGTAGAATGTGTGCTTTTATTTAAAATGCATCTCTGGGTTGTTTGTGGGGCATAGGAATTTTTTTCCTTCAAAATATAGTCCGGTCCTGCACAAGGTCTGAGGGACAGTGGACTGGCCCATGGCTGAAAAAGTTTGTTGACCCCTGGTCTATAGCAGTGGTGGTGAACTTTTTAGAGACTGAGTGCCCAAACTGCAAACCAAAACCGAATTATTTAGCGCAAAGGTTTTGTTTTTGTTTTTTTGGGGTGGGTGGGTGCTTTTTTGGGGAGAGACAGAACAGAAAAAACGCTGCAGTTCTTGCCATCTCCCTCCCTCTTCCCTCCTCCCGCCGGGTGTGCCCCCCCGCTAGCTGGCTGGCTTGCTCTCGGGCTGTGTGATGGGGAGGGAGGAGCAGCCCTGAGGCCAGTTGAGCAGCGGCAGCCAGGAGGAGAGGGAGAGCCCCCACCCCAGCCAGCCAGCCCAACAGCCACAGCTGCCTGCTGCCTGCTCCCCGCCCGTGATCCCGGCGTGGTCTTCCCCATCTTCCTCTCTCCCCCCAGCAACGTCTCCGCGGCAAAGGGGTGAGGTTGGGTTGGGCCAGGTGTGCAGGGAGGCGGCGAGTGCAAGTGCCCTCCTAGTCCAGGCAGGTCAGGCCCACAGGAGGCGAGGGGCCTGCGGAGGATTGGAGATGGGGGGGGTGGAAGGGAATGGGCGAGGCCTAGCTTGGAGGGGGGAGCTGGGAACTACCATGCAGCACTGAAAAAAAATGCAGAAAAAAAATCATGAGGGTCAAATAATTAATGCTGTTACGCCCAATCAGAGACAGCCACTGCTGCAGCCAATTGAAAAACAGACCAATCGCCGAACACAATCACCGGCTTCCAGCAAAAATAAAATAATAAATAAATAAATAAATAAATAAAAATTCCGGGTTTAAGGAGTGGATGCATGCAGTAGCGTGGAGAGGAGCAGGAGCACAAATGGGAAAAAACCACAAAACAACAGCACAGATGTGCCGATGGCGTGCGTGCCATTAGTGAGGGCTCCGCGTGTCCACTCTGGCACGTGTGCCATAGGTTCGCCACTGGTCTATAGCATGTAGCTGACATTTGGGGGACATTATTTGGTTTCATTGGTGCATATGCAGAATACAGTGGCATCTTGGTTCTCAAACTTAATCTGTTCCAGAAGTCCATTCCAAAACCTAAGCGTTCCAAAACCAAAATGCGCTTTCCCATAGAAAGTAATGCAAAATGGATTAATCCATTCCAGACTTTTAAAAACAACCTCTAAAACAGCAATATAACATGAATTTTACTATCTAACAAGACCATTGATCCATAAAATGAGAGCAATAATCAATGTACTATAGTCACCCAATCAATCAGTAGCTGAACTGGGTTCCACACAGTCACAGTCACAAAAAGAGCCGCAAAACAAAAAACACAAAATAAATAGCAAAAACAGACAGACCTCAGTGTAACACTCAAATCGGAAGCGTAACACTCAAAACGGAGCATGTTCAGCTTCCGAAAACAGTTGGCAAACTGGAACACTTACTTCCAGGTTTGCAGTGTTTGGGTTCCAAGTTGTTTGAGAACCAAGGCGTTTGAGAACCAGCAGTAGCTATACTGCAGCTACTAATTAGGTTACAATTCCATCATTGCTGAGTAACAGAAATGCTTTGCTGGGCCTGGGAATGACTGTTAAGCTTTCTGGAAAGTTAGATAGAGGAAATGAGAAGGGAGGAACCACCCAACTGCCCCAAAGATGTGTTAACTTTGCTAAATGATTTATGCATTAAAAAAGGGAGGTGCCCCTTAACCACAAACTGTTGGTGCTAACTAAATGGGAGTTAGGCTAAGGTGGCTTTAAAAATTGTGGTTTGCAAGTCATGAAGGGGCCCCAAGAAACAAATAACAAACGTGTGTTTATATGCTTATGAGAGCATGGGGAAAGAAAGGAAGGCGTTTCACCTTCTGCTGCTCGATAGCACTGATGATTGCACAAAGAGATTTTTTGTGTGTGTTTGAAGTAGCAGAGGGAAAACTGCAGGTAAAAAAGAGCCTTGACACTGCCACATCAAAGGGTCTCAGGTAGTTAGAACACTCCATTGGGAAAGGAAAGTTAGTTATGTAACAAAGGCCAAATCTGCATCTCTTTTCCTGTTCACTTGGTTTCAACAAGGCTAGTAACTTTTGGCTGAGTGGAAGGGGCAGAAGGAACACTCAAACCTAGGTTGCCACCCTAAGTGGAATTCAAGGTGAATTTGGAAGGCCCTGTTTAGACATGATCAAGGAATTTTGAGTGAACTCAATTAGCAAAGGCTGTACCACAGATTTCTAATGTTGATCTATTGTTTTGTTTTTAACACTGCTGATCCACATCCTTAGCTGCGAAATCACCAGGATATGCTGTGCTTCAGGGTCGTGATAAGCATATCTGGTGCTGTGGTGCAAAGATCCCTCCGGTGCTCCCCCCTTCCCAAAGTTTTTGACCCTGTGAGCGGGGCTGCGCTGAGTGAGCAAGGGCACATGCGCCACTCCTGCCAAGCAGCGGTTTGGTTTCCCCCCCCTTTTAGCCTTCTGGTGCCCTGCAGAATTCGGCGCCTGCAGGCTAAAAGGGAAAAAACCAAGCCGACGCTCGACAGGAGCGGCACACGCACCCTCGCTCTCTCACTCACTCAACGTGCTCGTATGGTGTTCCCCAGACTCTTGCCTGGTGCCCTCCAGAACTTGGCGCCATGGTGCCCTGTGCCACTAGCCTCTATGGGTAAGACAGGCCTGCTATGCTTGCAAAGGGAAGTGCAAAATGAGTTCAGTAAGAGTTTGGATTTGCATTGTCTTGAAAACACCAAGTCCTTTCAAATGCTTCCAGTTCCCTTGGAAAGCTGAAATGCTGCAAGGTGCATTCTCCTACTGCTCTATTCTTTTCTCTCTTTTTAAGTTTTCTCCACTACTACGTACAGTTTATTCCCTAGAAGCTGATTAAAAAGTCATTAAAAAGTGATAAATACCTCCTCGTAGTGGGAACTTGATTATCAAGGAAACCCAATTATTTTTCCATTCACCATCTTGCTATGTTATAACCATATAACCTGTTGCCGCAGGTGTTTTTCTAGGCATCTTCAGCATGTTGGGATTAGAATATTGTCCAGCCTAATTTCTTAGGAAGATTTCTTGAGCAGCCGGCAAGCCACAAAGTAATTCATCAAGGAGTAGAAACCAAGTAATAAACCATTAACTTGGGTGCTTATTGGATTTGAATGAAATCCAATTCCTGTGCCAAAGCTGGGTGCCTTGGAGGGACTTTTCAGAGATGAAGCAGAATCTGTGCAAGGTGGCATGTGCTGAAGTGGGGGTTCCCTGAAGTGCTTTAGCAGATGCTGCATACAAGCATCTTCTAAAAGCAAAAGCAAAACACCTCAAAGCTTGCAATATAAGGAATGGCACCAGGGTGGGCTGATGGGGAAAGGAGGGCAAACACCAAAGTGGGGGAAAGCGTGGATGGAGAGCTTCCTTGTGGCTTACAGTTCAAACTTGTAATCAGAAGGAATGATTTGACACCCCCAATTGTCTTAAAAGGTGACTAACACAAAACTCCAAGTCGTCTGCAAGTTCCTTCATGAGTTGTCACACAAGCCAGCCATTTTGAAATCAATAGCCCACAAAACTTTAGGAGAAGTGAAGTGATCCCTTTTTTTATTCACCCCCAAACAGAATGTTCCCCTTCTGAGGAAACCAATGCATAGATATTTTTAAAATTTGGCAGGATTCATGCCTTCAGTACAGGCAACCTTGCCTAAAAATTGCATCCAATTCTGCTCAAATATATACATGTTACATACTTTTCCTTAAAAAAAAAAGTCAAACCTCAAAGCTGCCCAGCACAAAAACCCCTTGATCCATTTGCCTGTAATTTGGCGGTTGTGGCTATGCCTGCATAGTTTATCTACTTCTGTCAAGAGGAGTGTGTGTGAGAGAGAGGGGTGGGGGGTGGGTGGGATTTCTATTTCCTGACCCTGAGCTGAATCAATGAACCTACAAAGCGCCTCAGACTAAGCCAGGGTATTTTCTGAAGTGATGAACTGAATATTATGTTCAGTGGATACTCCTACCATAAACCACTATCCCAGTACTTCTCTTGCTTAGGGCTGATTCCAGGACTATCTTGTGGCTGGCTTTTTGCAGGAGAGTCCCTTGCTCTTTTTCCTCCATCATCACAGATCAAACCAGCAATAATAAAAAAATATTTCCTGCCTCAGATGCTATGCATGTAGAGCATGCATGCAGGATTATGAATCATGTCCCTGCAGTAATTTGCGTGAGCAATTTCACATGGGGGAACAGTACTTAATATTAAAAATATATCTCCCATCTTTCTACACATTCAAGCCGGCTTACAGTACACACAAACCATAACTCCAGGGACTGATATACCGAATACTACCTCACAAAATGCAAAAATAATAATAATCTGCACTGAGGTCCCCAAGTGGAGTAAATTAGGGGGGGGGGAATCAGCGCCTACAAATCCCCCAGCTGAATTTAGTTCTGAATTGCATTTTTCAGTCCAATACCTTTTTACAGTTACTGAGTGTGGCCTGAAATCTATTAATTAATTAATTAATTAATTAAATTTGCATACTATATTGTAAAAAATACAATATAAAAACACAAAATACATAATAAAAGCAAGAACATGAAAACCACCAACCAATAACCCCCTTCCCTCCAAATCCAAACTCTTCTTCTCCACTCTCTCCCAGTATATGATTGTATATGGACAACTAGATGAATAGTATAGTCCAGATTGATAGATTGATAGAATCTTATCAGTTAGACATTTAAACTACTTTAGTCTGAGGTAATGTAGAAATTAGGGGTGCGCATTGGCTTTGTGTGAGGCCAATTAATGAAGCAAATCAGGATTTTTTAAAAAGGGATTTCCCCCTCATGAGTCAAAGTGTAATGTCAGTAAATTCCCTGATTCAGACTGAGGCTCATACAAAGCCTTCTGTCACTGTTTCTGTGCTTTTCTGTGCTTTATAACTATGCTTTCCTATGTATTTCCACATTTCTCTAAGTCTCTGAGCTTTGCAAGAAGTGAGGCTAAAATGTTGACTGAGGGACACTGAAGAAACCTTGATATTTTTTTTGTTTTGTTAAAGTACAGGTGTGGAGGGTTTTTTAAAGTGTGGCTTGAGAGCAGTACATGTGAAAAGGATCTAGGAGTCTTGGTAGACCACAAACTTGACATGAGTTAACAGTGTGATGCAGCAGCTAAAAAAGCCAATGCAATTCTGTGCTGCATCAATAAGAGTATAGCATCTAGGTCAAGGGAAGTAATAGTACCACTATATTCTGCTCTGGTCAGACCTCACCTGGAATACTGTGTCCAGTTCTGGGCACCACAGTTCAAGAAGGATACTAACAAGCTGGAACGTGTCCAGAAGAGGGCAACCAAAATGGCCAAAGGCCTGGAAACAATGCCTTATGAGGAACGGCTTAGGGAGCTGGGTATGTTTAGCCTGGAGAAGAGAAGGTTAAGGGGTGATATGATAGCCATGTTCAAATATATAAAAGGATGTCATATAGAGGAGGGTGAAAGGTTGTTTTCTGCTGCTCCAGAGAAGCGGACACGGAGCAATGGATTCAAACTACAAGAAAGAAGATTCCACCTAAACATTAGAAAGAACTTCCTGACAGTGAGAGCTGTTCGGCAGTGGAATTTGCTACCAAGGAGTGTGGTGGAGTCTCCTTCTTTGGAGGTCTTTAAGCAGAGGCTTGACAGCTATCTGTCAGGAATGCTTTGATGGTGTTTCCTGCTTGGCAGGGGGTTGGGCTGGATGGCCCTTGTGGTCTCTTCCAACTCTATGATTCTATGATTCTAAAATATACATATATGAAGGTTACAAGCTTTTTTATATAAAAAAAACCAAAACCAAAATCCTACCTTCCCATGCTTCAACAAACCCCATAGAACTCTTCAGAAGTAGACCCTCACACTGTAAGGCCTAACGGAGGCCTTTGAGAGCACAGAGAAACCAGCCCACCCCCCCAAGAAAAGCAATTGTAAAGCTGCAAAGTTCTTAAAAATGTACAAGCAAGAATGCGTATTGCTTGGCCGCATCTGAATTATTTTAAGGAATGAAGTAAACAAAGCCTTTGTCCCCTCTCCCAAAGATTATGGATGAAACCGAATCCCTTTATATTTCCCACAATAGGTCCCTGGACCTATCTGTCTGCAGTTTGGCAGGCTTAATCCACTCTTAAGGGGCTCCTGTGCCTATAAATTCCATGCACTTTGGCTAAAAGGGGAAAAGGTTATAGCTGCTTTTAGATTCCCATGAGGAACACAGAGCTTAATTTTAGATAAAGCATCTTGGAATCCAGAGCATGGATCAAAGCAGAGAGAGAGCAGAGATTGCCTCAGAAAATAGACCAGAATGATAGAAAATGCACAGCTAAAAGTAGAATATAGCAGCCTACACACACTCCTGCTATAACTGAATCATACCTTTATGTATACAGAGGAGAAGGCATACTTTTCTGTATTTTGGTGGCAAACATGGTTAAAGCCATTGAATTATAATTCATTGTTTTCTGCAGGCCAGTTTCTGTCCTTGATCGTGCAGGAGGTGTAGTTCATCTCTGAATCACAATTCCGCAAGGTGCAGCACACCGATCAACTGGAATTGGTACAGTACAAAACTCTACAGAAAGGCTTTGTTTTCTTCTGTGCCTCCAACCCCTCAAGTTATTACTTTCAACAACAATCAGTCAATCTGACCTAAATCAGAACATGAAACTGCCGCCCACTTGTAATGGTTTAACTCTGTGCCCCCCCCCAATTATTTTATGAAATTAAAAAAGGGGTCTGGTTCAGATAGCCTACAGTGCTCTTGGGAACGAGCCATGCCATATGCCTGTGAATGCCCTCCATCCCCTGATCCTGGTTTCATATCCTTTTGTGGAGGGAACCTTTGAAGGGCCAGCCCTACCGTTAGGCAGAGTGAGATGGCTAGCAGATGCTGAGGAGCAGAGCAAGATAGGAAGCTCCCTTATACCGTGTCCATTGATCCATCTAGCTCATTATTGACTACACTGACTGGCTCTACCTGTATATTCTGGGGGTTGAACCAGAGACCTTCTGCATGCCATGCAAATGACCTATGATTGAGATGTTGGGAGGACAAGGTGGCATGGGCTGCCCTAAATGAGCCTGCTGCCCTCAAAATGCAGCGAAGACACTTCCCAAACCCTAGTGTTGAAGTAAGATGCACTGGCCAGTCTTGTCAGCTTCTGTTCATGGAATGGGAGGGGGCGCCATCTTGGCCTTTGTTTGAGACAGCACAGTACTGGGCTAGTTGAGGAATCCCAAAATCACCGTTTCCTGGTCCAAATGTCATGGGAAATTGTGGCTGCACTCTACAGAAAAGAAGTTTCTCTTCAGAAGCTGGCTTGCCTGAGTAAATTTACCAGAGACTCTAAAAGTTCTGCCTTGACGTTTTCCTGCTTGCTCAGCCATTCAGCTCATGAGCCATCTTTCATCAAGCTTGACGCCTGTTAAGCTTGACTTAGCTTGACATGGCCTGCTGCACACCACCCTGAACCTTCTGCTGTGCTAGCTGGAAGCCCACCACCTGCAGGGCCTCACTTATTTCAAGTGCCTATCAAAAGCACACAGAGAGAAGCAGCACATACTTAAGAGAAACCAGGAATCGTTTGTTGACTGTTTAACTTCTGCTAGGCTGTCCATCACAGGAGCGCATGGGGTCAGTGTAGCCTCCAGAGAATGGTAAGTGGCACGGAAATGATGTTGCAATGGTGGCGGCAGTGGACAGAGTGGAGAAAGCCAAACATGGTACAATCAGAACAACAGGTGGACACAAACATTCATTCATTCATTCATTCATTCATTACAGGAAATAATACTGATTAACACGAAAGATACACGATCATGCACACCTGCACATTGCTGAACCTAGAAGTCACTGAGAATGTCACAAAACATGTAATTAAAAGGGTGGAATGGGATGAAACGGGGGGGGGGCTGCTTCTACATGCTCCACCGATACATGGGGGGGGCTGGGAACAGAACTCCCACGCGAAATGGTCGTAACTATATTAGAGTGGCTGGGGAAATCCAGCCAGATGGGCGGGGTACAAATAATAAATATTATTATTATTATTATTATAGATCTCTTGTCCAAGGAACTCAAGAAAGCATGGTTCTCCCACTCTCTATTGTATCCTCAAAGGTAGGTTAGGCTTAGAGATAGCAAGTAGCCTAAGGTCACCCAATGGGCTTCATGGTTGAGTGGGGATTTGAACCCTGGTCTCCCAAATCCTAGTCTGACACTCTAACCACTACACTATCTATCTTAGAGTGTATTACTTGCTGGCTCCTGACTTGGATGTGGTGCCTGTTGCCTAAAGGGCTCCAGGAGAAGGAACGTGATGGTTGCTGCTAGCATGGCTCCCCCCCCCCTTTCAAAGGCAGGTTTCAGCTTCACAGTTCCCTTCCCCAGCTAAAATGTCATGGGATATTTCATGAGCTTGTGGGGACAGAAATTTGAGACGTCATTCATTTTAGGGGAGCAGATAACGCTTCTCCCAGCTGTGATAGTAAGCAGTTTTCTTCAGGTCAAGAATTGCCTTGCGACTCTTCAGTGATGCCGTGTTGATGGAATACAGATCATCTTACATTCAACTCCAGACATATTTACTGCATATTGATTCAGAGAGTCAATGTGTACATGCAATTTTTATTTTTTTTTGTTTCCCTTCCGTGTTGCAACATTCTTTGAATCAACCAAGTTGATGGTAATTTAAGAACAGGAATGGTTCTTTTTATTGATGTGTTTCTTTGTATTTATTCAGGGTGAAGTTGGAAAATCGTTTCAGCTATATCATGACACACATATTGATTCTCCTTCATCAACTCAATGGGGTTTTTTGTTTTTTAAGTGTGTGCATGTGTTTGTGCAAACCATGCTAGAACTTAACTGAGGTAAGCTTGTGTGTGTGTGTGTGTGTGTGTGTGTATTTCTCTTTCCAAGTTTGTAGCCTCTAAGTGAGAGAACCCTGGGGAGGGTTTCATTTGACCTTCTACACTGTGAATTTACTTACATTGTTTTGCCAGGTGATTGATTATGGATAGCATTTTTGGCGTATTGTCTAGCAGTGTTGGACTGCAACTCCTATCATCCTTAGCCAGCTTGTCTTTTGCAGAGAGTGAAGAATGATGGGAGTTTTAGTCCAATAACATCTGTTAATGTATATTTTTTTAGTATGAAGTTCATACTAGTATGAAGAAGCATACATTTAAATTGTAATAATAATCACTATCTGAATATATGATTAGGCTTATAAGCAGACACCTGTAAATCACAGGGACACTCCATGCTTTCCAAGAATGTGTAAATAGGGGGATGGGGTCACAAGAGCTACTTCAATATCACCGCCTCCATCTCCCAGACCTCTAAAATTGGGCAAATGTCCCAAATGCAGCTCTTCCGCATGGTCTGGATCTCCAATTATGCAGTTTACAAATAAGATACCGGTACATAGAAATGCAAGTAATGCATAAATAGGGCTAGCATAGATTTTTAAAGATTGCATCATTGAGATTGTTTCTGTGCTTAAATAACAAACTTGCCAAATGCAATAAACCCAGATGCCAACACCCAGACAACACCATTACTGTCCCCAACAACATCAAACATACCATCTCAGGACTATTTAATTGCTCATTTTCCAACATTGTGCATGCCATCAAATGCCAACAGTGCCCTTCAGCTCTCTATATTGGACAAACAGGCCAAACCCTACGCCAAAGGATAAATGGACATAAATCTGACATCAGGAATTGCAAGACAGAGAAACCAGTAGGAGAACACTTCAATCTCCCAGGACATTCTATACAAGATCTCAAAGTTGCTGTCTTATTACAAAGGAATTTCAGAAATAGACTGGAAAGAGAAGTTGCTGAATTGCAACTTATTACCAAACTTAAAACCACGGAGAGACCTGGTCTGAATAGAGACATTGGATTCTTACCTGATACATGATAAAGCTATTTTTAGCCATCTCACCCCTTGCTTTTTTTCTGCAAGACTAATTGCAGTTGTTAACATTCGTCAGCAGGTTTACCACACCTATCAGCCAATCACCCATTCCCACCACCCTTCTGAGTAATACCCCTCCCCACCCTCTCACTATATATAAGGGTCTGGTGACTTCTGTTTCAGTGTATCTGAAGAAGTGTGCATGCACACGAAAGCTCATACCAAGAACAAACTTAGTTGGTCTCTAAGGTGCTACTGGAAAGAATTTTTTTATTTTTTATTTTGTTCAAACTGCCAAATGATCAAACTAAGAAATAAACTCCTGAACTTGTAGGATTTTTGTTTTGAGTCTGGTATCATCAGAGCCATTCTTAAGAAAATAAAATTTGCTATCATTTCATTTTTACAGTTCACAATCCAAGTAAGAAAATGGAAGGAAGGAAGGAAGGAAGGAAGGAAGGAAGGAAGGAAGGGAGGAAGGAAGACAAGTGGAAGTTCTCTCTTTTCTCTTACAAAACCCAGAGCTACAATTCATTTCCCAAGCATTTTAAGTGCTTTAATTATGAGTTGTTGCTTTCTGTCTTTTAAAGCTATGCAAATAATTTGAATGTGATAAATGGGGAATATTCAAATTGCTTCTATGATAAGTTCTCATCTCTGGTTAACACTGTCCTCCAATTGAAAAGATCTGTATGCACTTTTGTTGTTGTTGTTGTTGTTGTTGTTGTTGTTGTTGTTGTTGTATAGTCGTTTAGTCGTGTCCGACTCTTTGTGACCTGTATGCACTAGTTGAATACAATAATGTTTAAGTATACACTGTGTTTCTTTCCTTCTCTCCTCCCCCCCCTTTTAGGACACCTGCCTCAATTCAGCACCCAACAATGGTGCAAAGGGAAGGGGCCTACAGAAAAGCAAGCAAGCAAATAAATAAATCCATTCATTCATTCATTCATTCATTCATTTGTTCGTTCATTCCACCATGGAATCTAGTGGGAAAGTTGCCCAATCACCCCCAAGCACTATCTGGAAAGACAGTGGCTGGCAGAGCCTGCTCCATGTGACCCAGATCACAGCATGGACAGACCATCATACTCTGAGAGACACACATAGTTAACTTAGATCAGCTGTAGACCTTGGCAGCACTGAGGAACCTGAGTTCAGCATGACTGGATTTTGAGGGCTTTGGTGCTGATATCCAGGGTCACTTTGACCTGCTTGCAGATTGCCTCTGGAAAATATTATTACTAGGCTGTAGAGTACTTGTATAAATATTTTTCAACATTGGAAATGATTGTTTTAGACACATCACTGTGACCAATACCTAAGGCATGCCAGTGCACAGGAAGATGATTGAAGAGTGGGAGATCTCTGCATGCAGAAGGTCCTAGATTCATTTTCATTTTCATTCATTTTCAATTATAAAAGTAGGAAATAATGAGGAAGACTACTGCAAGTCCTTGGAGATCCCCTGCCAGTCAGAGTACACAATTCTGGGCTTGATGTACAACTAATCTGACATGGTATAAAGGCAGCTTCCTATGTTCCAACCTAACTGTGGTTTAAGGATTGTTGCTCATATACCATAATCTCGATATGTATGAACAGCTTTCTTATGCTACATTCTTGGTGTTTTCCTCTCAGAAGGAGATAATCTCTACAGAGGGAAAAAGTCACATATGATGCTAAGCAACCTAATTAGTTGGAGAAACAAGTAATTTAATTATGCATCTCCTCAGTTGGTCCCACAAGTCCTTGAATACAGTAATTGTTTTTAGTATTCTTTACCACTCCTTGCAGAATGGCAGAGGTTTTACAAACAGTGTATAATTGTATTTGGATATGATTTTTTAGATGGAAAGAAAGAAAGAAAGAAAGACAGACAGACAGACAGACAGACAGACAGACAGACAGAAAAGTTTAAGATCTGATCAAGTAGCATTCCAAAAATGTATGCATATAGTTAAAATTAGCATAGCAGCACCATTGCATAAATTAGGCTTCTCAATTGAGGCTCCCCTATATTTTCTATGCAAGAGGAAATTGCAGTGACGGGAAAGCAGAACTCTGCTGACCACTCCAAATGAAAGGTTGAGTGCTGTGCTGCTCTTCCAAATTCATCTCACTAGGCTATTTCAACCCCCCCCTCCTCCTCCTACTTTTTATTAATATCCCACTTATCTGACTGGGTTGCCCCAGCCACTCTGGGCGGCTTCCAACATACTAACATAATTAAACATTTAACAACTTCCCTATAGAGGGTGGCTGGGGCAACCTAGTGACTTCCATGATTGTCTGACCTCTCCGTTCACTTTTAGATAACTAAATTGATTTGGTTAATAGCTCGAACCACGTTCAGATATCTACGCATCAGTACTAGAATGGGGAAGTTATTAGTTGTGCAAAGTGCTTAGTCAATAGGACATGGTGACCGCTTGTGGAATGTGTTACCCTGGAATGCTTTTGCCTGATTTTCTTGCTCATGTGCTTCGGAAGGCTACTGCTGCTCCTCAGGCATTTTCCTGTTCCACATGAGGAGCATTTCGTATGATTATACATTATCTGACATACTATGCATTATTTTACTGTAATTCACCTCAAGGGCCTGCTTGGGTTGACTAGATAGGGAGGAAGGATATAATTTGGAATGAATATAAATGGCGCTTGGTGTAAAGTAGAAAATAAAATGGGAGAAAGCAGGAGCAAAGTAAGTTAATTTATTATTGTTATTTTTTAAAAAACCAAAAGCACCCAGGTGTAGTTCAGCACTGTTTTCATTCTAGAAGAAGCATGTCATGTACCTGTACCATGCACCAAGCTCTGGATAATTTATGGTCCTGTTTCATAATGACTTTTCATTTTTTCAGGAAGTTATAACTTGGCTTGCTCTAGGCTTGAGCTTGGCAGACCAAATCTCAGCTTGGAAGCAGCTCGTCATTTGCGGAAAACTGCAAAGCAATCAACTTGGCTGAAACTTCGCGGTTACTCAAGAACATGTTTTGTTAGTGTGTGCTGATTAGAAGGCATATTTAAATGTGCACTTATATAAATCTTTCATACCAAAGTGCCTTATGTGAAATGAAGCACAGAGAGGGGAGGGGGGGGGGGGGGGAACCTTAGGGACAGAAACTGAGAGCCAGCTCCTCTGTGCACCTCAACACTACAAAAGATGCTATTATTTTAGTATGAAACACTTTTACTGCCCTTTCACATGACCATTTGTTGGTAGACCATGGGATGGAAGTTGGCCAGATTGTCCAGCACTTTCCACTCACCTGCCAGGATGCGACCCATCATCACATGGAAGAGGCGCTTTCCTAAAAGTAAGAGCTGATTCGTATGCATTCTACTTGCATTGCCAATAAGACAAGTGAATATGGTGAATGGTCAGGGGAGATTGGAATCTTAGTCCAACAACCTCTGGAGGGTACAAGTTCCCCAACTCTGTTTTAAAGTAGAGAGATGCCTGGAATTTATCTTGGGACTTTGTTTATGCGAACTGCAAGTTCAACTCCTAAGCTATGGTCTGTCTCCATGCAAATTCTAGGCAGTAGTCAGAAGTCACACTGTGACAACTAAGGGGTTTCAATCACAACGAAGAAAACACACATCAATGAATATAAACTGAGATTGCATACACTTAGCAGTAATGAAACCAGAGTCATGCCAGTTATCATTTGCACAGTACAATGTTAGGGAGGATTGGAAACTCGGGATGAGGACTCAGGATGAAGCAATCATATGGCAGTGTTGGCTCATATCCTGAATTGTTTGAAATAGCTGCTGTTAATTGGGCCAAATAAATGTCAAGTACATGTGTTTCTGACTTCCACTATCGGACAACCAAGTCTTAGAGGGATTAGTCTGTGGATTCATTCTATTTTCTCATTTTTCTAGAGAATTATGAAGATGATTTAAGCATCTTGCAAAGACAGGTTGGTCAACTTTAACAGACCAACATTTTAGGGGTACAGGAAACTTTAAAGGTTTGAAGTCTAAACTACATGTGACAGCCAGGGGCGTAGCAAGGTAAATTGGTACCCGGGGGCAAAAAGTTTTTTTGTCACCCCCCCCCCCAGGCATGGGAAGGTCAGGTGGTACCCAGTGCAGAAAATTTCTTGTCAACCCCCCCATTGATTCCCCCCCCCATTTTTTTACGTTGTTTCATATTTTCTTACAAAGGAATAATAACAAGTAATAATAAAAAACCTTTTATTTATATCCCACCCTCCCCGGCCAAAGTCGGGCTCAGGGTGGCTAACATCAGATACATAACATTGGTATAAAATCAAACAATAATTAAATTACCTCCAAAAAACATCTCAAAATCAAATTAAAGTCTAATTAGATGGCTTTCCACAGGGTTAGGGTTGGGAACAGTAAGTGTTCTCTGAACTGAAATTCCAGTCTTCATGACATAGGAAAACAGACAAGTGTGAACAGCTATTTTGGTGGAGGAGGGTCAAGATATTAACCGATATGCATGAAATTTCATATATAGCTATATAATCCCTAGTATAGTAAGAAAAGACCTTCGGAGCAGGCATTTAAAAAAATAAAAAATAAAAAATAAAAAAATCAATTCCCCCCCAAAAAAATTGTTCCTTGATAATTTGTCACCCCCTCCATTATGGAACACGGGGCGGCCCGTCCCCCTCGCCCTCCCTTGCTATGCCCCTGGTGACAGCTATAGGAGTCCCCCCCACTCCACTGCTAAGCACATTGGGGTAGGGGGTCATTTGGGCTGTAGCTGGGGGGGGGGAGAAGGTTAAAACCTCCACTCCCCACATGTTGTTGTCTTAATAAAAATCACCCTCATGCTGAGGTGTTACATGGTGTTGTTGGGTTACCTAAGTCAACAATCTAATTGCTGCATTCCACACCAGATGCAGTTTTCAGGTTAAGCCCAAGGGAAGCCCTATATAGAGTGTTTTGCACTAAGATCACGATAGACAAGCTATCCTGGCCCAGGGATGTCCACAGCTACTTTACCAACTGGAGTACACCCATATCCAGATAGCAGCTATGACCAACTATATTTATCCTGCCTGTCACCCTGCTAGGCTGAGCATCCTCCCAAATGGAAACATAATTTCATCTTTGCTTAAAAATAGTATTTCTTCTTCTTCCTCTTCTTCTTCTTCTTCTTCTTCTTCTTCTTCTTCTTCTTCTTCTTCTTCTTCTTCTTCTTCTTCTTCTTCTTCTTCTGTTAGCAGACATTGATGAACTGAATTCTTTGAAGACTCTTGGCCTCTATACCATTGTAAAAGCATTTCTTCCCCCAGTGAAATCTTTCATTTCAGTGGCCAGACACCTGCCATCATGCTTGACATACACCAGGTTATGTGAGATATGAGTCTGTTCCTTTTATTTCTGTAGCAAGAGCACAGCTGTATTACATCAAAGTCTGTTCCTGTAAGAAATTGCTGTCTAAAAATAACTTCGGGACCAAGGCACTCCGTTGCTGCACTGATGCGTGCTTAATCTGGTAATGCAAAGATGGTAAGGTTTCACACTCCCTTTTCCTGAGCACTTGGGTAATCCAAAGGCAGTATGTGAAGGATCTGTTTCTTTGGCAGGAAGGGACCCCTGGAAATAGCAGGTAACATAGGATCTGGGTTGGCTTGAGCACAAAGGTGGGTGACTAAGCAGCCATGCAGTTCAGTTTCACTAAAGTTCAATATTATTTCAACCTGGGTGCAGCTGAGGGAGATGTGAGACAGCAGGGACGGCACCATTGGTCTGGCTGACATCAATAGCAATTTGACTCTTCCCCTGCTAGAAATGTCTCTCTCAGTAGCCTTTGCACCTTGTCATAATACCCGTTATGTAATGTTACATAAAAAGTGGTACCTGGATCTGCACATTCCCCCCTCTTTTTTCTTTTGTATTGCATCTATTAAATGGTGCACCATTATTATAACTTGTAGACCACCTGAGTGCCTTGACAGAAGGCCAGCCAACAAATGCAGAAAAATGCATTCAAGGGGCAGTCTGACTACTGGAGAGAATGTGGGCATTGTGCCTTGTCACTTCAACTGCAGCAAATCCTGGAGTGTCACATTTTTGTCTAAGCCACGAAAAGTGGTTTTAGTAACACAATCTATCAAGAACGGGAGCCAGGAGAAGGTCAGTAACAATTCACATGGACAGTGAAGTTAACTTCTTTGCTTCTTCACTGCTCAGGAAGCCTGACCGATTGAGCACAGCAACTCTTCCTGGTTGCGAGGACTGAAGGTCCTACAGCTCTCTACGTCTCCTCCCCTCACCTAGGTCTTTCCCAAGGAATGTGAGACAATGACGCCTTGTCTGTTTTTGCCCCACCCTCTTCATACCTCTGTGGGTTCTGGGAAACCAGGGGGGAGTGGAGCTAGTCATAGCAGGAGGGGGGGACCCCCTGGCTTCTTCAGCAGTGTGCCTCATCTCTGCTTCTTGGCCCCCCTCCACCTCAGCCTCCACTTCTGGTTCTGGTTCTGGACTGCTCTCTGCTACAGACTCTTCCTGCTCACTGAACCCTGTTACCTCTTCAACTTCTTACACCTCCTTCTCCCAGTCTGCTCCCTCTTTGTCCCATCACCAACCCCTGGCTCTGGGCCTTCTTCCCTTGGGGGTTCCCCAGCTGGTGCCTCCCACCACTCCTCTTCATTCAGCCAGTCCATGATACAAACCTAGGCATGCCTCCTCAGATGTAAGCCCTATTGAGTTCCAATGGGACTTATTCACTAGTCAGTGTGCATAGGATTGCACCCTATGTTTCACTTCTTTTAAAAGAAAAAAACAACAACACCCACTTTTGAAAGCATATTTAATCCTCCCCTTACTGAGCACGTCTTTGGGGCTAGACAAGACTCTCTCAGGGCTGCTGATGGATATGGGATATTTCTCCTGACATGAAGTAATAAAATCCCACCCTCTGGCCCCATGAAAGTTACACTGGACATAAATTACAATTTCCTCTCATATATAAAGATAATCTCCATATGGTAAAAAGTACTTGGAACTTTAAATACAGAATGCAGTGTGAGGGTTTATTTCACATTAAGTGTATGGATCAAGCAATCAAGATTATGGATTGTTTTCTGTATGAAATATTGATACAAAATTGTGGGCCCATATTCTTTCTAAAGGACATAGGAAATGCAGATGAACAAAACCGTATCCACATAAACCGTGATACGTTAAAATTGTTTTTTTCCAATAAACTAGTCTATTACTTAACAATAAATACCCACAATGCCTTCCATTAAATATAAATTCATACCAATGGAAGATATTTCCTCAACACTTTCAATCTCAACAGAGGAGGTGTCTCACGTCCTTCTGGTATGCCCATGTTCTTAATTTGTACCATCTGTATCTAATGAGATAAGTGAATTTCAGAGTACCTTGACATTTTAACCATAAAAGGGAAAGAGGAAGAAAGAAGAAAGAAATCTGCATCATACATTTAAAGCACTCATATTAAGAATCACAGGAACTGTAATTTGCTAAGGGTGCTGGGAATTTTAAGGAAACTCCTGTTCCCCTCCTATAAAAAAAGTATGCAGAGTTCTCTGGGAAGAGAGATTGACCGCTAAACCACTCTATTGTCCCCATGATCCTTTGGGAGAACCTGTGACTGTTTAAAGTGGTCTTATAGTGGGACACGGGTGGTGCTGTGGTCTAAACCACTGAGCCTAGGGCTTGCCGATCGGAAGGTCGGCGGTTCGAATCCGCGCTACGGGGTGAGCTCCCGTTGCTCGGTCCCTGCTCCTGCCAACCTAGCAGTTCAAAAGCACATCAAAGTGCAGGAAGGTGAACAGCGTTTACGTGCTCTGCTCTGGTTCGCCAGAAGCGGCTTAGTCATGCTGGCCACATGACCCGGAAGCTGTCTGCGGACACACAAACGCCAGCTCCCTCAGCCTATAGAGCGAGATGAGCGCCGCAACCCCAGAGTCGTCCACGACTGAACCTTACAGGCAGGGGTACATTTTTATAGTGCTTTAAGTGCATAATGCAGATGAGGCTTAAAGTACCATTAAAATGTTTGTCATCTTTGAAATGGAAGAATAAGTTAGTATGCATGCCAGTTATCTTAGCTGTTTTCAAAACATGGTGAAGGGTTTGTCACATGGTATGTATTCATTTACTACATTTACATGCTGCTTTTCTTCCAAGAAATGCAAAATGGTATACATTCCACCCCCACCCCCAAAGTTATCTTCAGAAAAAACATTATGAAGTAGGCTGAGAGATTACAGGTGGCCCAAGGTTACCCTGTCACCAACATGGCAGAGTGAGGATTTGAATCTCAGTCTCTTTACTCCTAATCCAACATGTAATGTATTGAAGTTCTCACCCTAGGCCACTAGGGGTGTGTGTATATAGTTCATTCTGTTGCAGTTTTCACTCAGGTCTGCACATGCAAATGAGGGATTGAAAGTGACGTTCAGGGATTGGGTAACTACAGAAAGTTGTTACTGTTGCTTGTAGCTGAGTTCTATATAAGCAGGCTGCTGAGCCCTTCAGTTAAGTCCTGTTCCAGCCTGAGAATAAACAGAGCTGCTTGGAAAATCACTGTGTCATCTGCTATGTCCACCCACTATTTAATACAACACTAACCATTACACAGCACTGCCAAAGTCCCTGAACATTCCTGTGAAATTAAAAGAAGTGAATTCTTCTGCTGAGTTTCCTTTAGTTGTTTTATTACATTTGTATTCCACCTTTCCCCCAAGGAATACAAGCTGGTGTACATAGTTCTCCTCCCTCACATTTTACCCTCACAACAACCCTGTGAAGAAGGTTAGGCTGAAATTGAGAGTGGCTGGCCCAAGGTCACCCAGTAAGCTTAATGTCTGAGCGGGGGATTCAAAGTCTGGTCTCCCAGGTCCTAGTTGGGCACTTTGGCTACTGAGCCTCCCTGGCTCTCTAGTGTCACCCAAAGTGAAATTTTGAGGCAAACCTGAAAGGTCCTGTTTGGGTGAGGCATGGAAGGAATTTAAGAGGTATTAAAGAGGAGTGAAAGTCTTACACATCCATTGATGAGAATTCCATTCCATTCCCTTTTCTTTTGAGGCAATTGCCCTGGGAGGATAAGGCCATGGGAATTGCACATAGACACTTCTTCAGAGATGATCAGGCACACATGAGATTTGCTGCATGCCAGCTTCCCTCGGGGCCTTTCCATCTGCTCCCTTCTGATGTTGCTGATGAGAATGCAGATTTACATAACTGTTCTGGGATGGGAACAGATGAATCTTAAGACAGCTTGGGAGATTTGCACTGCAAATGCTACAGGCTGGCACAGATTTGTTGCGTGCTCCCAATCCCCTGGTAGATTTCGTTTGTCAGTGAACAGTCATGTCTTTTCTGGGTCATTCTTTTAAAGTTCAACTTGTTTTTATTTTCTCTATGATGGCCTCAAAATGGCTTAATCCTTGTCTTCAGTGCAGGGGCACACCTGCAGATGTGTGTGTGTGTGTGTGTGTGTGTGTGTGTGTGTGTAAGGAGGGAGGGTGGGACCTTGATCACACCAAAATTTTTTTAAAGTGTGTGATACAGAAGACTATGAATTCCTAGAACTTTTATACCTGTAGGTTTCAGATGACACAAGTGCGGTTAATAAATAATGGATCTTTTCTCAAAGTCAAGTTTCACATGATGCTGTTAATGTAATTAGCAAGTGTGTGTTGTGTGTGTGTATCATCTACCTACCTACCTACCTACCTACCTACCTACCTACCTATCTGGATCCTGGAGGTTTCAACCTTTTGCCTGCCTGCTCCCCCCCCCCCAGTTGTGGTCTACATGGGTGTGTGTCCCCACACCTGCTATTTGCATTGGATGAAAGACTTTCATTGTAATAGGAGTTTTCCTTCCAATGCACATAGCAAACAAAGAATCCAGATTGCAGTGACAGTGGGGGCAAATGGCTAAAGTCCCCCTGCCCTCAGGCAGATCAGATGCATCATGCCTGCTGCTTACTGAAGATTGGAGATTGCTAATTGTGTGAATTTTGTGTCGCATCTGCTTTGGCCCTCAGGCTGCACCAGTGTGACTGTTTTATCAAAGACTCAGAGGAAGAATGTTTTTGCCCACAGTATGTGCATTGCTCTCTTGCCTTTCACAACAAATTCGGGTCAAAGAGTTGTTTGTTTTGTTTTTGCTGCACCTTGGGCTGTAACTTGAGTGCATGAAGTCAGTTCATATTGAGCCAGGTCTGTCTGACTCAGGACAGTGTTCTCCTGCTCTCCTGTGAATTCAAGAAGAGGACTTTTCTAACCCTGCTGCCTTTTAACTGGGGTTGTCAGGGAACCCTGAACCATCTGCACCAAAACCATGGGCAGCACTGCTGAGCTATGTCTTCAGCCCAAGCTTAGAAAATCCAAAATCAATCCTTAGAAGCACGATCCAGTGTTGAAGTAATTGAACAGTTGTCCAAAACAAAAAGCCCTTTCACGGCCTAATTGGTTCCTATATCAACTTGAATATATTTTAGCTATTTTGGTCTTTAGCAGCTTGTAACTATAGCCAGCCAAAGTTCACATTTTTGTGCACACGTGAGAATCCGCCCAAGCATGAAGAATAGCAGACTTGGTTGAGGGATCTCTGGGGAGCCAGGAGGAATCAAGTGACAGATCCTTGAGCAGAACTGGTTGCAACACACATTGCATATCTTCAACCTCCTTTATTATAGAACTGTACAAACCTATGATTTCTGGAGCATGCCATGCCCTGTTTGGTGACAATAATCAAGGAGGCAACCTTGAAACATATCTATATCCATACGTGTATGCCACAGCTTTAAAAATGAGAGTCACAGGCAGTGATGACATCAGGTCAGGGCCTTACTTGGCAGAATGAGTGAGAGAGCCCCCAAGTTTAGCTGGACTGTCTTGCCACATTTAGAAGTAGTGAACCAATGCCCATTACCAAGTAATGTCTGTGGTTATGTAGGTGGTGGTAGGGATTAAGTCCAAGGTTTGGAATTAGCTATCTGCATGGGGTGTTCCATAGCTCCCAGGTTTTGTATCTAACCGTACCTCTGGTCCCAGGGGCTGATAATTTGGGAGTTGAAATATTTAAAGACCACACTTTTAATAATGATGATAATAATAATAATAATAATAATAATAATAATAATAATAATAAACACCACGAGGCGGTTGTATGCTCCATTCATTCTGTTAGTCACTGCTACCCTACAAATAGTCATTGCTACCCTACAAATCAAGGAGATTTGACAGGAGGGTGGAAGTGGGAAAACTCTTTTGTCCCATGACCTCTTGTTGCAGGAATGCAAAACAGTGATTTCGATTTCCATAGCTATATGCCAGTATAACCAGGGACAAAGTTCAGCCAGCGGAGACTGGCAGAGTATGCCAGCACACTCTCTGGCAGGAGAGCCAATGTCAGCCCTGTTTATTCCAGTCTTTTTACTCAATATCCAAGCCGAACCCCAGAGAGTTTTTCCAGCTCCATTTATTTTGTTTTCTTTGGTTCTCTTAGAGTACTCGTCTTGTCTGCCTTTTGAAAAGGAAAGAGTAGAGCAGGCCGTAAAGAGGTCCCTGCCTGGTCAAACGTTATGTGAGTGAAGTAGTGCATTTAGTCTGCTGGAGTTTCTAGGAGGTTCTTGATGAGATCTCTGGCTTAATCATCTGGCAGGAAAAAAAAATTGCATAAAAATGGAGTAGAACCTTATTGGGGGTAGGGGAGATAGGGGGAGACTAGAAAACAAAAATCCAGAAAAATGGATCCAGAAAATTAAATGCCAAATATAAAATTCTGTAATACGGTAGCTGAAATAGATACGCCCCCAAATGAGCATACATCAAAATAATAAATGTACAACCTGTGAAGAACCATACAAAAATTGGCATTAAAAAAACCCTCTGTACAGCAGACAAAAAGTTATTATGGTTCTTCAATCAGATTCTCTAGATAGCCAAAAGGTTATTATAATTATTAATACACGGCTGCTATTAGCTGTTAATGGGAAAACATTCATCATATAAGTGGCTGTATGTTTTCACTTGTGTGACTGATAGAATTTTGGGTTTAATCAACAAGAGAGGAAAAGGTTGATCCTTGCCCCCATCCACCTCACTGCACTGCAGCCCCAGTTGAAACCGGCTGCTTTTAGGTTAACAGAAATATGTTGGGAGATGCCTTCATGAACTGATGATTTAAAAAAAATAGTTTGGAGAAGAGATTATCATGCCATTATCATCTTTTCAGTTTAATCTGGAACACTGCAGACAAACCAGTACAATGGTAGGGCACAATGCTGAGGCTGTTGTAAGTTAAACAAGTTTTCTCTGGCTGAAAAATAAGAAAACTTAAGGAATCAGTCCCTTCAGACTAAGAAGGTGGATGGCGAAACCTTGTCTGATGCTGTTTGCTGGTGTGTTGTACTGTCCAAGATGGCCAGCAGGGAAGCCCTTAAGTCAAATCTCATATAAACAGTGGGTTCACTAGTTGCAAATAAGTAAATCTTTTCTAAGCCAGTTGATATGAAGAGAAGAAGAAGAAGAAGAGTTTGGATTTGATATCCCGCTTTTCACTACCCGAAGGAGTCTCAAAGCGGCTAACATTCTCCTTTCCCTTCCTCCCCCACAACAAACACTCTGTGAGGTGAATGGGGCTGAGAGACTTCAGAGAAGTGTGACTAGCCCAAGGTCACCCAGCAGCTGCATGTGGAGGAGCGGAGACACAAACCCGGTTCCCCAGATAACGAGTCTACCGCTCTTAACCACTACACCACACTGGCTTGATTGATTGATTAGACCTGTATATCACTTTATAGAACAACAAGTGATTATATATCAATCTCTCTCTTTATCTCTCTTTTTAAAATAATAAAAAACACAGTTGAAACATAATAAAACAATGAAGACTATCAATACAGTAACAGCGATAAAAAAACACAATATCACTAAACATCAATATCACTAAAGCTGCCCATCTGTTTGGGAGAATAAAATTGTTCTTATCTGGCTCCAAAATGATAGTAAAATTGGTATTAGGTGCCTCCCTGGGGAAATTGTTCCAAAGATGAAGGGCTATTAGAGAGAATAATATTGCAATCTGCTTGGCTATTGAGAACAAGATTCTGGACTAGATGCATCCGGCAGGCTCTTCTTCTCCTCACATGCCTGCCTTACAGGGCCACTATATGGCATGCTGGGCTAGGGTATGCTAAAATTGCAGTGACTGTTCTTCTTTTAGGCACATGCTTCTGCAGCGTGTAAGGAAGGACCTTGCGTGCAGAATCATCTGGCTTCACTCAAGGTCCTTTGTTATTCTTAAGCAATCCTGTATAACTTGCAGCATCCCGAGAGAAGCCAAAGATGCTCAGAGTCAGGGTCTGAAGTCATTTCCTCTACTCTGATTCCAGAGAAGCAACTGGAGTGGAAAATTATCTTTGATCAAAGAACTGCACGATAATTATGGTATATAAATATGTTGGTGGCAATTCTATAAATACCCAAGTATTTCAAAGCAGGGCTGGTGAAGAATGGGGGGGTGGGACAGGGAAAAAATCAGATTAAGTTAAATCAAAAATAAAATCAGCATGTTTGGTTAGGGAAGAGTTTTTCCCTTCATTCATTCTCTCAGCCTAGCACTCTTCTCCTTTAGTTGCTATCAGACTCACAGAGACATGATGTGCCTTGAGGCAAAAGGTATTGCCAGCTGGATCTGAGTTGGCTTTTCGATGGGAGTCGTTCAATGGAATCTATTGATTTTCTGATAAAGTACCAGTGCTAATGCAATCCCACAGCTGGGTTAATCCAGCAGCCTAATTAATTAGCATGGGAACCTGCTAATCAGTTAACATTTCCGACATGTTTCTCCTTGCTGCAGTGTGGCTGTATCCAGATGGGTCTTGGGGTTTGCAAATGTTTTCGCACGTCCTTCACCTGACTCGACACTATGAAATATATCAATTGAATCACATATTCAGTCAGTCACAAACTGTGGCTTTTAATCCATGTGTCTGTTGTCCACTTCAGTCTAAATGCTAGCAAACTCAAGATTCTTATATAACAAACTATGCCGATTGGTTATGTAAGTGTTCCCAGACCTATGTGTGTCCCGGTTTACATGTGCAAAGAAACTCCCACATTAAGTGTGTGTTCACAGATATTACTGTGTACCACCAGGGTTAAGAGTTGAGATCACTTTGAGCTGGAATTCAACCATGAAATCTGCTAAAAGATGTAAGATTAGTCCAGGAATGGAGGGACATTTTCAGCCCAACATTTGCATTCTGGGCAACCTCCCTGAGGGGACATGCCTGTGGCTGCTGGGGTAGCTCAGTCATTAGAGCATGAGACTCTTAATCTTAGGGTCATGGGTTTGAGTCCCACATTGGGCAAAAGATTCCTGCATTGCAGGGGGCTGGACTAGATGACCCTTATGGCCCCTTCCAACTCTACAATTTTACAATTCTATTATTCAGAGGCAAAAGTGAGTGGAACTATGACTGCAAATGTTAACTTTGTAAATTAGGCTACTTTAGACACACACTCGCACACATCTCTCTATCTAAAGAGGCAAGATGCATTCTATGAGTCTATGATACATGCATGTCTGCCCACATGCAGACACATCCCCAAAAGTACATACAGTGTGTGTGTGTGTGTGTGTGTGTGTGTGTGTGTTTGTGTGTGTGTCCTTTTGTTTCCCCACTGTACAGTGTCAGGAACATAGGAAGTCGCTTGATAACGAGTCAGACCACTGGTCCACCCAGTTCAATACTGTCTACACTGATGGGCAGGATTTCAGGCAAGGATCTTTCCCAGCCCTACCTGGAGTTGCCATGAATTGAACCTGGGAAAGTTTGCATACAAAGCATGTGCTCTAGCTCTGAGCTATGGCCCATCCCATGAAATGTTCATTGTACATGCAGAGGTTGAAACTTGTCTGAACAGAGCTATTTTTCAGAATGAATTGTTTACCTGTGGCTCAGGGAGGCTAGAGGGGCACAGAATGGGAGGGCCCTTAACCCTATCCAGAATTCAGAATATATACTCATGGATTGCTTTCCCATATTGCACATTATTTCATGTTGTATATTGATAAGCTTCTATTACCAAAATTAAGAGGGTGTACCCAGAGCTCCCAGGTGGCTTCCATCCAGGTAGTGATCAGCTTCAGCTTCAGGAGGGAGGCTGCATTATCTGCCTTCAAACCACATCCTTGGTTTGTGACACCTTCTGCATGGACTCTTCCTTCTGTCCTGCCCATAGGGCAAGAGCAACAGTTGCCTCTTCTCCTCCATCGCTCTCAATGCTGGGCCACAGATAGCAGTCAGGAGTGAAGCAAGAGCCAGGAATTGTACTGGGGCGAGTTGGGGAGTCCAAACCAATGAGTCACTGGGATTTGAGGGCATGCCAGGAGGCAGTTGGCAAAACTACCAACATTGCAATGCCTTTATACAAATCTGTGGGGCAACCACACTTGGAAAACACTGTGCACAGTTCTTGTCAGCACACCTCATGGAAAGCACACTCTACGTGGATTGTAGAGCTGAAAAAGGTTCAGACAAGGGCAACCAAAATAATCAAGGGGGTGGAGCAATTGCCCTATGAAGAGAAGTAACAATGCTTGAGGCTTTTTACTTTCTGTGGGGTGGGGAAGGCAAGTAATGGGTGGGAGGACATGATAGAGGTGCATAAAACCATGGGGGGGAATGAAGAGAGTGAAGGTTTTTTTCCCTTTCGCCTAACACTAGAGCCTGGGGTCACCCATGGAAGCTTCACGATGGAAGAGTTGGGATACATAAATGGAAGTGCTACTTCACACAGCTCATAGTTAGCCTTTAGAATTTATGGCCACCAACATGGTTGTCTTAAAAAAGGGAAGCTAAGGCTATAATGGCTACAAGCTATGATGGCTACATATTACTTTCAGTATTATTGGGATTCAGGAGTTTGCCTCTGTCTGAATACAGACAGGAACAGAGGCACCAACTTCTGAAGAAGATTTCAGGGGCCTGAAGCGAAAGATTTCAGGGCTGAAGAGCAAGATCAGAGACATGAGGGGTTGTGTAGGCCTTGTGGCTGAAGCAAAGTTCCACTGAGGAAGTAAGCCCTCACGTACTCCTTGTTGTCCAGGAAGCCAGTCTCGGCCAAGTCAGTTGAGAAGGTCTCACTGCCATGATGTGGGTCACCACATGAAGCAGCAGTCAGCATGTGGCAACCACCACTGTGGACGGCCATGCCTCCTTCAGGTATGAGGGCCCCTGCTGCACATCTTGAGTCTCTGGGGAGTTGATGAGAAAATGTGCTTTCTAGGCAATCTAATTATTATTTAGAAAGTAGCCACTAGTTAGCTTAATGAGCTGTATATGCATGGAGTGCAGTTTAATGTTGCCAGGGCATTCAAGTGAGAATGAGTGTGCTCCAGAGTCACTTTGGCTCCTGTGTTCAGTGACTGAAAGCTTTTGCTAATTGTGCATGACCCCAATGGGAAGTAACTACCAGCCGAGTCAAGTGATAGACTGTAACAGGATGCAAAGTATTTTGGAGGAGAAGTTCTAGGAGCATGCTATATACTCCAGCTACCCAAATTACACTCTCGCCTGCCAGGAAAATTACACTCTTCTTTGCCCCTTTCTCAAATTGCTTCGCCAAAGGGTTATAAGGACACACACACACACAGAGAGGGAGGAAAACACGAATAAAATCTGGGCAAAGACAGGATAACATTCTGCAAGGGGAAAATCTTTGCTTTCTCTGTAAACAGCAACTGCTAGGATATAAAATCAAAACACTGGAATAAACACAGCAGAGCCTGGCAGTCCTGCTTTTAAAAAAATAATGAAAGGATTGGCATAGACTGCCAAACTTTGCAGGCTGAACTTTAGGCCTGGTTGCAAACATACATGTAGGTCAGTCACTAACCGGCTTTTAAAAAAACAACCAACCAATTACAATAACTGGCTCATTTTCTCAGCTCCCATTCATTTATTTGAATGCAGTTTAAACTTTATATGAGAGATGTTTCTGCTCAGTTATGTCCTTCTTGGTGGAATCCACCTTTCCTTCAACTTTCGATCATATCTCTAACCTAAATCTAGAACTGCTGCCTGGGTTGGCCTGGGGCAAAGGACAAGATGGTGCCTCCATGCCTAATTCCACCAACAGAAGCCAGTTGGTTTGGAATTTGAATCTTCCTTCAGTACTGGCAACAGCACATCTGAGACCAGGACCCAGGGGAGGCTACCTAGTGCAGATAGTTCTGTCTTCTAATATCTCCCTCTGCTTAATTGTCAGGCCAGCCATGACAGTAGCTCCCCCTCCAAATAGAGCAGCCAGATATGAACTGCCAAAAAGGAGAAATCACATCATCGAAAGGCAACATTGGTTTGCATAAAATTTGCATGTGGTAATTTCTGTGTATCAGTGCATATTTAGAAAGGAAGACTGCTCTGCAGCCTTAAAAATCTTTGTGGGCTTTTGCATGCTTCTGAGCTAGGATGTCCAGAACCTGAATGAAGAACAGACAAACATGCGATTTGTTTAGTTGTTCAATGGAAGGCTCTCCTTTACCACACATGAAAATGTTGACATGGAAGTTGAGAGTCTGGCTCAGCTCTGCTTTCCATCTTTTGCCTAGGCCTGGCTTCTTGATGTCTGGCACTCTCCCAGCCCATCTCACTCTCCAGCCTGGATTAGATTAGCACCTGGATGAAGAACAGCTGGTTGGAAATGAACGAAAAGAAGCTGGTGGCAATGTTGGCAGGAGGAAAGTGAAGCTTCAAAGGAGAGACCATCTCCATTATATTAGGCACTATTGAAGGGCCTCCTCTAGATTGGACTGCAGCCTTGGGGGCCTTCTGGACTCCTTGCTGCAGTTCCCAAATGACAGGATTCGTGCCTTCTCCGTTTTCTGCCTGTGATCTCCAAGGACAGCTGTATGCCTCATGAGCTTCTTATCCCCAGAGAAGATTGTGATATAATTCACAGTTGCCTCTAATCAAAGTTATATTCCCATTAAGAGTTTTCCAGGTTCCATCCAGATGTTTCTCAGAGATGATCTCAGGATAAGCATGCAGTATCATTGGGCTTCCCTTCCCTTCCCTTTGGAAAGATGACACATTGTATGCCTGTGTGGTAGTGCCCCTCTGAGGATCTTAATTTATATTCAAATTTATTTTGTCTTTGGCTATCCTCCAGCCTGTATTGTAGGGATCTGGAGTAGGTGGCCCTTCAGATGTTGGATTCCAGTGCACAGAGAGTTAATGTGGGGGGAACAGCAGGAAGGTAGGAGAGAGGAGTGAACATACAGAAAAAGCCAAATAAAGGATACAAGGTGCCTGGGTGGGGATGTATGGATAGGTCATAATGTGAAAATGCAATTCCTTTAAAGGGGAAATGGTTAAATAATACTGGACTATGACAAAGCAGTGGCCAGGATGAGGCAAACCATGAAATATAAGCCCACAAGGGTGAAACCTGTTCAATGAGGTTCCTTTAGTCTAAATAATATGAGACCTAATTAGGACAATTGCTTAATCTACTTGCTGTGAATTTTATGGACAGTTACGGCAGCTATACTCTGATTTCAGCACATCCTACCTCTTTTTCTTCTTCTCACAAGGAACTGGATGATGACACAACTTTCTGTTCCTGCCCCATTATACTTGGGAATTCAGATACATGGACAGACTTCTACAGAGGAATCCCCTTTCAAAATTGATGGAGGTAAGTGTGCAACACTGGTTGTAACTGGCCGGTTTAGCATTTGGCAAAAGCAACCCAGAATGGGTTGGTTTGTTGCAAGTTCTAAGTACTAAGAAATATGCTCATTCAGCAAATCCCACCTGAAGAATTGCACATCAGAAGCTGCCTCGTAACACTGGTTCAACTAGCTCATATCTGTGAGTCATATAATTGGTTCAGCTGGCTCACTATTATCTCTACATTGACTGGCAGAGTTCTCCAGGTCTTCAGAAGTATTTCCCAGTCGTACCTGAAGATGCTAGAGATTGAACTTACAGTACTAGTGAGTCACAGGCCTTGATCCAATGGAAACCGCTCATTTAAAGTCCACACTATGATTTCTTTATAGAGTGTAAATGTCTCAACGATCAGCTTCTTGTAAATGTGTATTTTGGAGAAACATAGTTGAGGGCAAAAACCAGATGAGAAACCATCTCCCCCCCCCCAATAATTGAAAGTGCACTGGGGGTGGGGGGTGGTTTTCAGAATGTATTTGCTCCCAGTATGAGGAAACTTAATTAACTGCATGAAGATGGAAGAAGAATGTCATCTTTAAGCTGGATTTGCTGAAGAAAGCAAAGAGGAGGAAATGAGAGAAATGAGTGTAAACACTGGTGTTGAATTAATTGTTTGCAGTCTCTCGGTGGTCTGGAAAACTTTGTTTTTTCATTATCTTCTGTGACTTGAAGAAATGCCTAAATCATTAACAATAGCAAATTAGCTATAAATAACTGTTCTGCTTCATATATATATGTGTGTGTGTGTGTGTGTGTGTGTGTGTGTGGATTAATATGTTTATGAATTAATTCAGATGGAAATGACATTAATATGTTTATGAATTAATTCAGAGGAAATTAAGGTAGTAAAAGAGAAAATTCGGACAGTGGAACAGAAGCTAGACAATATTGACCTGGAGAATATAGAAAAAATTGGATCCAGGCAGAGAAGCGTGGAAGAATCTCTTGCGTTTCTGCAACTACAACAGAGAGAAGGAAACCTCCGTCTCAGAGGCCTACCAGAACTGGAGGAGGGAAGCCTAAAGGATTTCATCGTAACTCAATTTTCAACATTTTGGCATTTGAAAGAAGACGAAGTCTCAGCACTCATAGTGAAGGCCTTCAGATTTGGTGTTAAAGGAAAGAAAAGCTCCAAGACGGTGAGTGACTGTCTTATTGTGTTGAACAACAGATACCAAAGAGACTATATCTTGGACCTTCACTACAAGAACAACCTAGTGGTACAGCAAAACAGAGTTGTGCTTTTTTAAAGACATCCCCAAATTTTTCCTGGATAAAAGAGCACCATATAACGATTTAACAGCTGAGCTAAGAAGAAGAAATATCTCCTTTAGCTGGGAATTTCCAGAAGGACTGACTTTTTTGTTTAAAGAAAAAAGAATCAGGATAAGATCCCTGGCTGACAAGCAAAAGTTTTTAGACAAACATTTGGAAGACTTCAAGGGTTCTGCTTTAGACCCAGCGTTTATGTACCGACTTCCTGGAGTGTTTCCACCTCCAGGAACCCCAGGAGTGCTTCCACCACCAGGGACACCAGGAACAGGAGACCCAAGAGATCCAGAAAAAGACAAGAAAGACCTAGCGACAGGAGGATCAGAATAAAGACTTAAAAAATGGCTCTAAAACTGATGACATGGAATGTTCGGGGATTGAACCAGAGACCAAAGAGACACAGAGTGTTTTACAGTTTGGAAAAGAAGAATCTAGATATAATATGTCTACAGGAGACCCATGTGGTTCGACGACACAGAAGAATTCTACAAAACAAAAAATTAGGCCAAGAATTTATAACATCGGATAAAGTCAAGAAGAGAGGGGTGGTAATATATGCGAAAGAGAAATACAGCCCAAGACAGCTATTCAAAGATGAAGAAGGGAGGTACATTGCAATCGAAATTAAAGTACAAGGCGAAAAATTTTTGATTCTGGGACTTTATGCACCTAATGATGGTAAGTCAATTTTTTATAAAAAGATTCATGACATGCTGCTGGAATATCTGGACTATAAAATAATATGCCTAGGAGATTTTAATGGGGCAGTTTCCACACTAATGGACAGATCCCAGAGGGCCAAACTAACAAATGAGGGGAAACTGCCGAAGACTTTTTTTGAAATGGTTGACAATCTAAATTTGGTGGACACTTGGAGGCTAAGAAATCCTATGGAAACAGAGGCAACTTTTTTCAGCGAACCTCAGCAGTCATGGTCGAGAATAGATTATATTTGGATATCGAACGAATTGACACCGAAATTATGCAAAGCAGAAATTGGCCCTAAAACATATTCAGACCATAACCCTGTACAAGCAAATCTAAAACTAATTTCCAAGGACTCCTTTAGATGGAGAATGGATGACACCTTGATGAGAGATACCAAGCTAGTAGAAAGGGCAGTAAAAAAGATGAAGGAGTATTTTCAATTCAATTTAAATTCGGAGGTGGAAAAGAGGACTGTTTGGGATGCAAGCAAAGCAGTAATGAGAGGGTTCCTGATAAGTGAAAAGGCAAAGAAGAAGAGACAACAAAACGCAGAAATGGAAAGACTCTTGAAACTAATTCAGGGGAAAGAGAAAGAACTAAGAGGATACCCTAAGAATCAAAAAATACAAAAAGAAATAAAATACTTGCAATCCCAATATGCTAAAATCATAAATCAGGATATCGAATGGAAGATTAAAATGATGAAACAGAGATCCTTTGAGTCAGCAAATAAATGTGGAAAACTACTAGCTTGGCAACTAAAGAAAAGACAAAAAGCAAATATCATCAATAATCTGGAAGTAAACGGAAAGATGGTGGAGAATCCAGAGGAAATTAGATGGCATTTCCAAAGGTTTTACAAACAATTGTACAAGGAGGAGAAGATAGATGAAATAGAGATAGACCAATTCCTGGAGAAAAATGGATTGCAAAAAGTCCCAGAAGATAAATTAAGAATACTCAACCACCCTATTTTGACACAAGAGACTGAAGAAGCAATCAACAGTATGCAGATAGGAAAGGCCCCAGGACCAGATGGTTTAACTGCAAAATATTATAAAAGTTTGAAAGATTGGCTATCACAGCCTTTAAAAGAAGTTTGCAATAGCATACTAGAGGGAGATAGGGCACCAGAGACATGGAAAGAGGCCTATATCACACTGATCCCGAAGCCAGACACAGATAAGACCAATATGAAAAATTATCGTCCAATTTCTTTGTTAAATGTGGACTATAAGATTTTTGCGAATGTCATGGCTACAAGATTAAAAAGAGTGCTCAAGGATTATATACATAAAGATCAAGCAGGTTTTTTACCAGGAAGACAACTAAATAACAACACTAGAATAGTCGTGGACATCTTAGAGAAACTGGAAAAAAACATAAATACGGATGCGGCACTGATGTTTATAGATGCAGAAAAAGCCTTTGATAATATTTCTTGGACATTTATGAAGAAAAATCTGGAAAGAATGGCAGTTGGACAACGATTTTTGAATGGCATTAATGCCATTTATACAGAACAAAAAGCTAAAATTATAATTAACAGTGTGATATCGGAGGAGATCAGAGTGGAAAAAGGAACAAGACAAGGGTGCCCTATCTCCCCTTTATTATTTATTACGGTCCTGGAGGTTCTTCTAAATATGATACGAAAAGAGAACCAGATTAAAGGAATAAGGGTGGGAGAGAAGGAATACAAGGTACGTGCCTTTGCTGATGACTTAATGTTATCCCTACAAGATCCTGAAAGTAGTGTCCCCAAAGCATTGGAATTAATCGAGAAGTATGGGCAGGTAGCCGGCTTCAAACTTAACAAACAGAAGACCAAAGTGTTGACTAAAAATATGAAAACAGAACAATTACAAGTGTTACAAGAATCCACTGGCCTCAATTTTGCCAAGAAAGTAAAATATCTAGGGATCAATCTCACTGCAAAAAACCTGAACTTGTACAAGGACAACTATGAGAAGTTGTGGACCGAGATAAAAAAGGACTTAGAGATATGGACAAGATTGAAACTCTCACTAATGGGCAGAATAGCTGCTGTGAAGATGAATGTCTTGCCAAGGATGCTGTTTTTATTCCAAGCCATTCCAATTTTAGATAAGTTGGATTGCTTTAAAACATGGCAAAAGGACCTATCAAAATTCCTATGGCAGGGGAAAAAGCCCAGAATTAAATTTAAGATTTTAACGGACTCTAAAGAGAGAGGAGGCTTTGCTCTGCCGGACTTAAGGATTTATTTTGAAGCGGCGGCCTTTTGCTGGCTGAAAGATTGGTTCAAATTGGAAAATACTGATGTTTTAGATTTGGAAGGCTTTGACAATATGTTTGGATGGCACGCTTATCTTTGGTACGACAAGGCTAAGGTCCACAAGACTTTTAAAAACCATATTGTTAGAAAAGCCTTGTATCAGGTTTGGGCGAGATACAAAGACTTGTTAGAGAGAAAGACTCCTAGATGGATTTCACCAGTGGAGGCCAAGGCTTATAAGAGACCTAACATGTCTGCAAGATGGTTAAGATATATAGATATATTGCAGCAGGAAGGTGAATCGTTTAAATTGAAAGGTTATGACCAGGTAAAAAGCGAGGTCACCGACTGGCTGCAATATCATCAAATTTATGAGATTTTTAAAGCAGACAAGAAGATCGGTTTTCAAGTTGAAAAATCAAAACTGGAAACAGAGCTAATAGAACCGAATTAAAAAAACCTTTCCAAAATGTATAATTTGTTGCTAGAGTGGCATACGAAAGATGAAATGGTTAAATCAACAATGATAGACTGGGCAAAAGATGTGGGACATAACATTATGTTAGAGGACTGGGAAAGACTGTGGAAGGAAGGTATCAAATTTACAGCTTGTAATAATTTAAGAGAGAACATTATGAAAATGTTATATAGATGGTATTTAACACCAGTCAAGATTGCTAAGATGAATCCGTCAATGACTAACTTGTGTTGGAAATGTAAATCAGTGGAAGGTACCTTTTATCATATGTGGTGGACATGCCCAAGGGTTAAAGCCTTCTGGGATAAGATTTACAATGAACTTAAAAAGGTAATGAAAATTACCTTTAGCAAGAAACCAGAGGCTTTCCTTTTGAGCATGACCAATGAACAGATACCCAGCCAAGACAGAGTATTTTTTATGTATGCCACAACAGCAGCTAGAATTTTATTGGCAAGAAATTGGAAAGGTGAAGAGATTCCAACGGTGGAAGAATGGCAGATGAAGTTAATGGACTTTATGGAGCTTGCTGAACTGACCGCGAGAATCCGAGACCAGAGGGAGGAGAAGGTGTCGAAGGATTGGAAGAAATTTAAGGATTATTTAGTTAATAGTGTAAAATTGAATATCTGAGCAGAATTAGCTGTTGAATAGGCTTTAGCTAGATAAACATAAGTTAAAGTTTTGGTAAGAATTTTACAGTATAAGATACAAATTAGAATGTCTGAAGATTTTGGGAATAGATTAAGAACTATGTTTTCAGTAAATGAACCTAAGGACAAATAAGATGGTTATTAGTTATGAAAGTAGATATATAGCTACTTAAAGTATATTTGGATTAACAATGCAGTGGAGGGTGTGGGGGAAGTCCCCCTATGCTTAGAAGAAAAAAATAAGAATGAGATAAAGATTAGTGTTTAGACAGGTTTGTATGTGTTTTTCTTATGTTTATTGTGTTGTTGTTTGAGTTGTTTATTGTGTATTGTATTTCGTATTTTCAGTGTATTGGTGTATGTTTTGTTTTCTTTATATATGCATATGGGAAAATAATAAAACCTATAAAAAAAAAGAATTAATTCAGATGATTCATTGAGGAAGACATAATACTGGGTTGCATCCATTGCTAGTTCAGCTCTAAGTAGATATGTTTAAATGAATGTACAGTACATGACTAAATGAAGTCTATTCATTTCAATGGCTCTATACTCAGAGTAGAACTCTTTGGCTGGGATTTACCTAACCAGCCCCACCAGCAATACTATATGGAGTATTTCTGGGACCTTGACCTTCACATGACAATCAATACAGAAACACACGGTTTCAAACATTATTCCTCCCCCATCCCATTGTTTTATTATTACTGTATTATTGAAGTGAGCTTAATGGCTGAGTAGCAATGTGTAGTGCTTTGAGGACCACTATGGGTGAAACACAGGATGCATCAATAAACAAAAAAAGGATGAAAATCAATGCTAATTTATGTGTAGAGATGCAAATTTAGGAAGAATAATTACAATTTAAATAAAAATCAACTACATCTCACCCTCCTGGGGAAATGTGTGATAAGGTGATCTCTGTGTTAGGGATGGACAAATCTGTCATCTTCAGGTTCTCTCTCATTGTTCTAACCTTATGTTTAGTTTGGTCCATTTCCCTACAAAAGTTTATATACATTTTCTTGCTCATTCCTCTGAATATGCACATTTCCGTATGCAATTTTGCCTAATGTACACATTCCCCCCCCAGCATGTTTCCCTAATGTACTGTAGAATCATAGCATCATAGAACTGTAGACTTAGAAGTTACTCAAGGGTCATCTAGTCCAGCCTCCTACAATGCAGGAATCTTTTGGCCAACGTGGGGCTCAAACCTACGACCCTGAGATTAAGAGTTTCATGCTCTACTGACTGAACTATCCTGTTCTGTTGCATTTGGATTGGTTTTACTTGTTTAATAATTATACAGTAATATCTGTGTGCTTGTATAATTGTATAATGTAGTGTTGTGACCTGCCGTGGCACCTTATGTACATTATATTTCACGAGTATGTTGTGCATTCTTTCCCTGCATATAATCATTTTTGTACACATTTTTTAAATATATAGTTTTTCAGAGTTTCAGTACATACATGTTCTACATATTTTCCAACATCTATTCCTTTAGAACATTTTTTGGTTGGTGAACTGCATCACAAAATTTGGGAAGCTGTAGATTTTTGACATCCTTTGGGCCACCCTTGCTTCCCCTCTACCAAGTGTGGAACATCTCATGTGAACTGGGCTTTCTGCCTGCATGATCAGTTGCACAGAGGCCCAGTTCACGTGACCTTTTCCTGAAGTATACCACAAACTGGACCGCCCCATGATTTGGCTCAATTCGTGTAGAAGGTCCAATTTGAACTGGACACCTTCTAGCTACATGGAGATGACAAGGGGTTCATGCCACTCCTCCATCATTATATGGTACCTTCTCAAATGACTGGATGTAAAAACTGGGATTGATCTTCTCAGACCACACAAACTTTCTTTAGGTATCATATGGAAGGAACAACCCTGCCTGAGGCTTCTTTCTTCCTTTCAGCTAAAAGAGTTTGCTAACATTCTATTTCTGTTTTGCCTCAGCGTTTCTCCTCCCAATTCTGTAGAATTCGCAGAAGGTTTTTGTTGTCTTAACCTCTGAATGTGGTTTAAAATACACCTCTGCCTGAATGGCACTGGGCAGCTTGTTACTATGATCCACTGTTTACGCTCGTCTTGTGCAGCCTTAAAGTGAATATTGCTGAGGTTAAACTGTTTAGATTTGGATAAACGACAAACAGAACTCCAGCCTTCCAAACATTTGAAGGCAGTGGATCTCTGAAGCGCTTTAACGGGAACCAACAGGAAGTGGCTTCAGTGGAAGCAGACATTCATTTATAAACAAATCGAGAGACCCTCCCCACACAACCCACACCCCGCCCTTTGCCCAAGGGCCCAGACATCTTCTTTCCATAAATGTACATTATTTAATCACTTAAAGACAATTTCACTTTAGCCTCATCAGAATTTCATTTATAGTAACTTCTCTCTTTCCATAAGTTTCTGCCACTTAGAAATGCCAAGGAAAATGGTTGCTTTGGCTTTAAAAATTCATGGGCCCCATTTGCACTGCGTCACACCACTTTAAACAGTCATAGCTTCCCCCGAAGAACCCTGGGAACATACTGGAAATTCTTAAGAGACTCCACAAAGTTACAATTCCCAGGGTTCCCTGGAAATAAAGACTGGTTGTAAAACCATTCTGAGAACATCCATTGAGAAAGCGGGTTCTCCATAGAGAGAGCACGGGTTGTGGGGGGCGGGGGCGGGCTGCAAACTACCCCTTAGTTGCTGGGCGGGTTGGTTTGGATGGCCACTGCTTTGATTGGACCCTGGGTGTTGTTGGGGAGATTTATATGTTGCCAATTTGTGATGGACAGCCCAGCCTAGTTAAAAAGGGCAGCTCGCAGCGTGCTCCGCCTCTCTGATTATGAGCTTCGGATCACCCGCCCTTTCCCTTCCTAATTTTAGGCCTCTGCATTGACCTTGCTGTGCCTGTCATGGGGTCATCTGCTTTTGAGGCAGGGGTCTGGTAGGAATTTTTCCATTTGGCCGATTCGCTGGTGCCATCTGGTTTTTGCCTACTGCATAGCAAATAGTCACAACTTGTAAGGTTGGTGGTTAGGCATTGGTTCTTATTTGATTGGTTGGTGGAGGGGACTGTTGACATATTCGTTTGCCTCTCCAAATTGATGATGGTTGGTGGAGGGAACTGCTGACATATTCGTTTGCCCCTCCAACGTCATCATGGTGTGGGGGGATTTCCGTCAAAGGAACCCAGGGGCTCAACATGCTTTGTCCGTATCCCCCAGTCGGGGGCCAGGGCCATGCAAGAGCCCCTGGGAGCCTGTGGGAAGCAGGGAGAGAGTGTTTCCCCCTCACTTTCTCTACCCGAAAGGCTTTCCCCCTACTGACAAATGTCAGTTCTGTCCTTAGGGGACAGATAGTCTGAACCAATGCCTAAGCAACCACTCACGTACCTTGTAAGTCAATAAAGTTGTGGCCAAAATCATGCCAAAAACCAAAACCAAAAATCATGTCTGTGGTGTGAATTATTTCAGGGGTGGTTTGGGGGGACCTCGACATGCAAAGTTATAGGAAAGCATAAATGCACTGTCTTGTGTTCTATTTTTGGATTCAAAACATCCTTGACAACTTGTCAGAATAATTAAACAACTCATCTTGGACCTAATGAAAGATATGCAAATGAAATGTGAAGCACAAGTAAGAAACACAAATGTCAGTGGAAACTACTATTCCCTTTGTCTTTGGTTAACAGACCTCAGTCATTTTCGGAATGTAAGAAGAGCCCTGCTGGACCACGTAAGAGACCCTTCTGGTCCAACATGCTCACATCATCATGGCCAATTGGGTGCTTCTGAAGGCCCACAGGTAGGTCATGACTGGTATTCGGAGGCATGGTACCTCCAGAGCCATAGTACCACTGCAGGGAGCTCATTATTATTGCTTATAACAACAACAGAACATATTAAAAAAGCAATTCAAATCCAATACAGATGCTAACTGGGATGAAGAAAATTCAGCAACTTCTGGAAATAGGAACATTATGGGGTGTGTGTGTGTGTGTGCGCGCACACACACACACACTACTGAGGATATTTCCTTAAGGAATCATGCCTGAGGAGCCCCCCAAATGCCTACTAAATCAGTAGGTTAGGATCTAAACAACCTCTAGACAAAAAAAAAGTTGTGTGCTTTGAAGTTGTGTTTCTTGAACAGCCTTTTCTCCCCACCCCTCGCTAAGCTATATGACAAAGACATTTTAAAGGGCTATTGCAAAAGAAGTTTGTGATGTGGCATTTGGGGGGCTGTTCAAATAAAATAAAACTTAAAAATCCCACCAGTGCAAGACTAGCATAAAGTAGCATTTTGGCTTCCAGCCATAGAGTTTTTGTTTGACTAACCTCATCTAGTTCTGTTCTGCAGATCCTGGAGCCAACATGGTAAATAATTTTGAATCTATCCGGGCCAAGTCTTTGCATAGGCCACTTGTAGCAGATGTTTCTTATCTCTCCTGGCTGAGAGGATTGCTATTAATGTGGAGCTGTCTTCATAGATCTTGGAAGATTCTGAACTAACCTTTCCTTTGGGAATATTCATTTGTAGATCAGCAACTGGTAAACTGGTAAAAGACAGAAAACAGATGGCTTGCTTAAATGGCCTATTCTCAGAACTGGTGGGAGGCAAACACCAGTAGGGGCTCTCCTAGAAATAGTCATCTTGTAAATATGACATGAAAATGGTCATGAACCACAAGCAGCAGAAATTGAAGTTGGTATTGACAATGCCATCCAGCTGAGCTAAGTCTCAGGTTAGATCTGGAATTGTGGGGATTTAGGGGTAGTGATCAGATGCAAATATGAAATATACTTCATATTATAACTTAGTGGATAGAAGATATTAATAAAAGACACCATCTCACAGAGCTTCAGCCAAAGACTTCTGTGAACTGTTATTTACCCCTCACCGAGTTACAATTTTCAGCACCCTTAACAAACTACAGTTCCTAGAATTCTTTGGGGGAAAGCTGTGTGCTTTTAGGGAATGGTATAACCCTTGGTCACACCCCCAGCATAAATTTAAATCACATTTATGTGTTGTTGCATTTAACCTTTATTTTTCTTTTTTGAATTCAAACAGTAGATTGAGGCATGTGTGCTTATAATGATCAGAATTACTGCAGCCATAGACAGGGAGAATGTAATTGGTTCCATCCTTCTTGTGGGCATGACAAATACCCCTCCCTTGAAGCTGTGATTTGCACTAAAAGAGGAAATCATTTGTTGCACCAGTTCTTCCTCCTTTCTATGACCCTGAAGGTTGATTATACTGTTACACACCACCCCAATCTCTGAGCAGTGTGGGATTCCAGGGGTTCTAAGAGCTTACCCAGGGTTTGATTTCCTTGGAATGAGGGACAGCGGAGACTGTGGTGTCCTTAGGATGTATGGTTTAATTTAAACATATATATTTACACAAATACATATATATATCTATAGCCTTTAAAACTGTCCATAGGTTGGGGAGTTAATGTTATTGTTTGTTATTATGGTATGCATTTTTGAGTTTTTATATCACAAACCGTTACTACTACTACTACTACTACTACATTTTTAAATAAATGTTCTGCCCATGTTTGCCTTTGACATGGGGACCCCAGGAAGTTGCCCAGAAAGAAATGTGGTTCCTGGGCTGAAAAAGATTCCCTTGGTCTAAATGATACTGCAGTCAGACACAAGAGAACAGAGAGTCTCCTAGATTTGTTGAGTCCCAGACATTTTGTGCTTTTAAGATCAAGATAGGTGCCTTGAGTTAATGCGTTAAGGAGAAACATAGACTAGTGCAGAGTCAAACGATAGCACAGAATGATGTCTTTCAGGAGATACATTGCTGCTTGCTGCACTGGCAGAGCTTTCTGAAGTGTCCTCAAGTGTTACAGATGCTCTGAAGCACAGAATCCCTGTGTGCTGGTCCCAAGGGTAATCCAAGAAGCAAGGTCCACGTTCGGTCTGGAGTCCAAAGAGTCAGCAAAGAGTCAGTCCGACAAAGCCAAGGCAGGATACAGGGCAGGAAACCAGGCAAGGTCAGGAACAGGATCACAGGCAGAATCTGGCAAACAGCAATGTTGCTCCCGTCACCTGGGGCAGGGTCCGACAGCCTTTTATCTCTGACGAGGTAATGACTGGTCCTGATTCCCTGACGACTCACCACCCTGTCTCGCCCGAAGGTGAGCACTCCTCCTCCTCCTCCTCCTCCTCCTCCTCCTCCTCCTCTCAGACCTGAGTCTCTACAGCTCGGGAGACGCCGGTGGGTTACTAGACCCAGGGGTCGCCTCAGCCTCTCCTGCCCCAGCCGGTAGTGGAGCAGCTGTCAGTGATGACCCAGCTGACGGAAACGAGGTATTCTCTGCATCTGGAGCCAGGGCAGGCTCAGGCCCCTGACTCGGCCCAGCTGGTGCTTGTTGCAGGGGAACCTGTGCAGACTGGGGCTCTTCAGGATCAGGCTCCAGACTTGGTTCAGATGATGTCTGAGGCAGAGGATCCAACATGGACTGAGCCTCCTCCGGTTCTGAGTCTGATCCCGAGTCCCAGGCCATCACACCCTGTTTTCTTTTGCATCTGGCACCCTGGCTGCTGTGGGAGAAACAGGGTTGGCCAATTTGCTAGTTAAGGGACTTCCCCTCTCCCTCCTCAAAATAAAAATGTAAAAGTGCACTAAATGGTGAAATCAATGCCAGCTTGTGGGAAGAGGGAGTGAGACTAGCTTCATACAAGCTGGGAATGTTAAAAAGCATTGCACGGATGTTCTTGTTCTTCAGTAAAAATTAGCAAAATGGAACGAGTACGGTGGGAGTTATGAAACAAGGGAAGTCGTTCATCAAATAGATGTGCTCACATATAACTGGTCTATAGCTGCAAGACTTATTTTTACTCAGGGCAAATAAAAAAAATGTCAAGCATAAAAACTATTATAGGACTAGGTCACAAATGCACATGCTGTAATGCTCAAACTTGTTCATTACAAAATGAAATGAATGAAGAGGCAAAAAATATTGGGAGCCTTTAGACCAGGCATGGCCAAACTTGGCCCTCCAGCTCTTTTGGGACTACAACTCCCATCTTCTCTAGCTAACAGGACCAGTGGTCAGGGATGGTGGGAATTGTAGTCCCAAAACAGCTGGAGGGCCAAGTTTGGCCATGTTTGCTTTAGAGAAATATGCAGAGTAGGGAAATTCGCAGGGATCCAGGAGCACATAGCATATGATGGAGTTCTCTTGCTGAAACTGTTTCAAGGTGGGCACTGTCTGGATGAGAGACACCCTGGGAATTCCCATGTATGCTGTCTTAAGTCCTATGGTAGAAAATAGGAAGGATACTAAATAAATGATAACTCACAAGTTGAGCTTCTCTGCTTATAGAATACTTGTGGCTTTGTACCCAGTGTTGTTCAGGAATTCCAAGGACAAAAAAGGTGCCATTTTGAAATCAGTGGTTAAAATCAATGCAGTTTTGAAAGATTCAGTCCACCATCATGATTCAAAATGGTGTCCAGTTGTAACCAAACTCAGATGAAAACCCATTTCATGATATCAGGCAACCAACACACAAAATTCTGGTTACAATATCTTAAGACGTGCACAGAAGCATCGCAAACAAGCAAGCCACTTTCCAAGTATACAGTAGAAGTGAAAATGTTTGTTGAATACATTTCATTAAAGGCCTAATGTTTAAATTAAAGTCTTGAATCTACATATTAAATACCAACAAGCAAAATGCTTCTTTCTTTTGAGGAGTGATTTCCAGGAATCCCAGAAATTATCGCTGACAATGTAAGCTACTGACAAGTGTGAGGAAAGATTTGGTTATTAGTGTAGGAGTCAAGCTAAATTAATATTTTCCCAGCTACACAGCTCTTTCTGCCAAGCTGTAGAGGTGACAGATGCTTATTGCTTAAAATGCAATTCCAACTAATCTTTAGTCTAGTTGTAAAGCAGCCAGTAATAAGAGAAATTAAGTACTGTAGACCCCTCTCTCTTTTTTCACTTAGCTAAACAATGCGAGCAACATGCCAAATTCTGTAGTGCCCCCCCAACTTTTTCCTCCTTTCTCCCATCAGCAGTACACAGGAAGCTGAAGTAAACCAGGTCAAACTATTTGTCTTTTTGTATTGTTGTTAGACTCCAACTCCCATCAGCCCTGGCCATTGTGCTCAGGGATGATGGGAGCTAGAGTCCAACAACATCTTGAAGGTGTGTCATGCTGGCTACCCCGATCACGACAATGGTGTAAGGCCATTGTTGGATCTTCTAATGCAGTGTTTCCCATCATCCCCAACCACTGGTCTTGCAAGCTAGGGATGATGGGAGTTGTAGTCCAAAAACAGCTGGAGACCCAAGTTTGGGGAACACTATTAATGCTTGTAGATTGAGGGCACAAGGAGAAGGGGATGACAGAAGGAATGCAGAGGACGAGATGGTTGGACAGTGTTCTCAAAGCTACCAACATGAGTTTGACCATGAGTTTGCAGGAGGCAGTGGAAGACAAGAGTGCCTGGTGTGCTCTGGTCCATGGGGTCACGAAGAGTCGGACACGACTAAACGACTAAACAACAATTAATGCTTGTGGGGGAGGACCAGGCTTCCCACCAACAGTTGCCTCCCTCTTTCTGATTATTTGCACTATTCTGAGAGTAGGGGTCATGTGTGTGAAGAAGGTGGATAGGAGGTGAGGCTATAGACTGACTTGCAGCCAGTGTTGGTCCAAGACGTTTTTTGTCGCCTGAAGTAGAGCACTAAATGGCACCCCATGTGCTGAAGGTTTGCTTTTTAAAAAGCCTTGCTTTGCCATTCAGACATAAATCCCTGCCTTATGTTTGATTCCACCACCTGAAGTAGCTCTGTCACTTTTCTGCATGACAGGGTCAGTTCTAGCAGTAGGGAGGCTTGCGTTTTGCTGGCAGCAGAAAGTCAAGCTAGCTCCGCCTTCGTTGCCAAGTGCAAGAGACGCCGTGCCAAATCAGCTGAGTTTGATTTCTAAGACGACAAGTCTCCAATCAGCTGATCGCACAATGTAAGCCCTGAAAAATGGCTCATGGTGCTGCATGTGGCAGCGACGTCAGGTGACTGGCTCCACCCACATGCCAAACTTGGCCAACAAGGCTGGGGGAGATAAAGGTCAGGCCCACTGATCAGATTCAGTTTCCTACCGCTACATGGCATCTCAAAGGCAGGGTATCACCCATTACAAGATGTAGGTCAGCCACCCCCCCCCCCCAGTAATGGCACGGCATCATGATTTAGCATCATTTGCACAGGGTATTCCGTCCCAAATTAGAAACGACTGCTACCAGGAGGCTGGTGGCAAAGCAGTGCCACCCTCCTCCCCCTCTGCTATGTCACCCCCTGAAAGTTCAGAGAATTTGCCCACCCATGCTGAAAAAAATTGTGGCATTGTCGTCACCACCTTCTCAGGAAACGGGTGGTCCCATGGAAGCAGGCAGTATCAGCCCAGCCTTATACTGTTGTGGTGCCAAAGTCTAAAACACAGGTGCAGGATGATAGGAGAGCAAAGAAAACAAACTGCTAATTTTTCTCATATTCATCTCATAATGTAAAGCTTTTTTTCAGGAGCTGTCTAAGGATGCCTGAAGGCAAACGGGAGCCTATATTTTGAAATGGAGGCTTGAGGGAACGAAGGAGGCAGTAGACATAGGCTTCCAGATAAGATGAAACATTTCCCCAGTCTATTACACACATTCTAATAGCCTACAGTAAATACCACTCCTTTTCCCCCCTCTTAACTGACCTTAGCCCTGAATACAGGCATTTATTTAGTAGTCAGAAATAAAGACAGGGGTTATTTTAGTGTGAGGTTATTTTAATTGTATGTTTTCATATATATATTTAATGACATGTGCTATATATTTTTACCATGTCTTATATTTTTAAATTGCACCCTGATCGAGCCTGAAGGACAGAGTAGCCTAGGGATCTAAATAAATAGATGAAGTCTGATTCTGTAGGAAACCATGACCTAACGCCAGACAGGGAAGACTCATGACAAGCAATGCAATCATCTCCTACGTATCCCACCAGAAGGCTGCCTTTGTAAATGGCGAGGTAGTGCAATTTCATAAAGTCTGCTGCAGGAAGCAGAAATCTGTTGCATGCAGACATTCCCTCCCACTGTGTGGATTGAGGGGAGGAGGTTTGTGGTAGAAGCTCTGCCCCTCATCTATACACATTTCTTAGAGCATGAGATGAGGGTCCACCCACATTCGTATTTCTTCAGATGTTTAAGCAAGTGGTAAAAGAGGAAGTGTCAGCCACTCCCCTCTAGTCTACATGCATTTGTACCCCAACTGAACATTGGTAAGAGTTACTTTTATCACACTACAACAAAGGAAGCAATATAGTGACATGTCACAATGTTGAAAAGGAAGGGGTACCATAGGGCGCTGGGGTGAATCTGCCCCTGCTCCTGCCACCTCCACCACCTGGTGCAGGGAGGAAGGAGGCAGCAGAGAAGGAAGGTAAGGCAGGCAAACCCCACCTGTGATATGCCACTGGGTGATGGCACCATTGTGTTCTGGCCCTCAAACCGGTGCTGGACGATGTATCAATACATCACCCAGGCTTAAGGGATACCTATAGCACTGGCATTCTTCTGGCTGGTGAAAACTTAGCTGATCGTGCAGGCATTCCTTGGCACTGATATTTGTTTGTTTGTTATTTTGTTGATTTTATTTTGTTACGCTAAGACCACACCATGTCATTGCCGAGGAGGCAGGTTTAGTCATTGTTTGAGGACTATCCCTGCCTCCAGGTCTGGTCCTGACTGGACGGATACTGGAATCAGCAAGGGATACCCACATGACCTGAAGGTGCTGCTGTGCAATGCCAGGTAAATGGTGAATAAGACCACTGCCATCCTGATTGTGGATGGAGGACTTGACCTGGCATGTGTAACACAGACTTGGTTGGATGAAGCAGATGGGCCTGTCCTTGCCGCTGCTTATCCACCAGGTTTCTCTTACGTGCAGCAACCCAGGCCTTGTGGGTGGGAAGGGGAGGGGCGGTTGCAGTGATTTTTAGGAAGTCATTAGTTTGCACCAGGCTTCCTATTGGGAAGACCCAGTTCTCTGAGTGCATGTTCTGGAACTTGGGCAATAGGGGCAGTACAGGATTCCTCCTGGTGTACCGACCTCCTCACTGTTGAGGTTTTGTGAGTAACTGCAGCTTTAAAGTAGACAATTAGTGAGTTAGCCAGAAGCCAAGTTAAACAAGGGAATTTTGCCTGGAGACAGGGAAGCATGGTGACAGGCTGCTGATTGGCTGAAAGTCCCCCTATAAGCTGCTCGACACAGCAGTTCTTAGTTGAAGTAAAAAAGAGCAGTTTGGAGTTGGAGTTTGTGATGAGAGTTCTGAGAGTCTGTGTATATGGTAACTTGTACAAAGCTGTATATAATAAAAGCTACTGTTCAGCAAGTTCTGTTCCTGAGTCCTGGATTACACCACCACGCTGTACGCTGTGCAAAGAAGGTTGTGTTGAGCTGCTAATTTCTCTGCTACACCAACACTCACTGCACCAAGGATTCCCCGCCCAAGCTGCTTCAGGTCGTGGCGGATGTTCTCCTGGAGACACCTAGTTTGGTTGTCCTAGGGGATTTTAATATCCATGCCGACACGACCTTACAAGGGGCCACTCGGGACTTCGTGGAAAGCATGGCCTCCATGGGGCTGTCCCTGAATAAGTCTGGCCCAACTCATAGCCGAGGACATGCCTTACACCTGTTATTCACCTCTATGGATGCTAGTGATCTGACATTAAATAAAAGCGAAACTAAAGAAGTGCCATGGTCTGATCACTTCCTGGTGCAACTGGACTTCTCCACGACCCTTCCCCTCTGCAGGGAGGTGGGACCGATTTGGATGGTCTGCCCCCACCATTTAATAAATCCAAACGGTTTCCTGAGAGTGGTAGGGGATGCTTTATCCCATGTTGATGGCCTTTCAGCTGATTCCCTGGTGACCCGCTGGAATGTGGAGTTAACCAGGGCTATTGACTGTTTGGCTCTGAAGCGCCCTCTCCAATTGCATGGAGTCCGGACAGCACCATGGTTTTCCCCGGATCTGAGGGCAATGAAACAATCGCTGAGAAGGCTAGAGCACTGGTGGCAGATAACTCATTCTTAATCTGACCGGACATGGGTTAGAGCTCAATGTCAAGCCTACCAAATGGCGGTAGCGACGGCGAAGAAGACTTTCTTCACTGCCTCTATTGCATCCACAGAAAACAGCAGCAGGAGACTTTTTCAAGTGGTTCGCAATTTAGTGGAACCACCTGCTTCATCAGGACCCAGTACGGGCAACATGATTGATCTCTTGCAATGATTTTACAAAGTTTTTTGCAGATAAAGTCGCTCAGATTCGGGAAGATGTAGACTCCACCGTGCGAGCAGGGCCGGGGTGGGAGAGTGCTAGAGTCCTGTCTAGTCCAGTTGTGTGGGATCAATTCCGATCTGTTACCTCCGAGGATGTGGACAGGCTGCTTGGACGAGTGAAACCAACCACCTGTCTTCTTGATCCTTGCCCATCCTTGCTTATAAAAGCTAGCCGGGAAGGGCTGGGCGATGGGCTTCATGGGGTGGTGAATGCTTCTCTCTGCAAGGGAGCCTTACCAGACCCGCTGAAAGAGGCGGTTATTAACCCGCTTCTTAAAAAACCATATTTAGATGCGGCCAATATGGCCAACTATCGCCCAGTCTCAAATCTTCCATTCTTGGGCAAGGTGATTGAGCGAGTGGTTGCTGAACAACTCCAGGCACGCCTGGAAGAAGCGGACCATTTGGATCCCTTCCAGCTGGGATTCAGACCTCATCAGGGGAATGAAACTGCCTTGGTCGCACTGGTTGATGATCTCCGGTGGGCTAGGGACAGAGGTGAGAGCTGTTTCCTAGTTCTGCTGGATCTCTCAGCGGCTTTTGACACCATCGACCATAACATCCTTCTGGACCGTCTAGAGGGGTTGGGTCCTGGGGGCACTGTTATATAGTGGTTCCGCTCCTTCCTCCTGGACTGTGTTCAGAAAGTGGTGGTGGGTGATGAGTGTTCATACCCCTGGGCTCTCACTTGTGGGGTACCTCAGGGTTCTGTCCTCTCCCCATGCTTTTCAACATCTACATGCAGCCGCTGGGAGAGATCATCAGGTGGTTTGGGCTGGGTGTTCATCAGTATGCGGATGATACCCAGCTCTACCTCTCTTTCAAATCAGAATCAGTGAAGGTGGTGAAGGTCCTGTGTGAGTGCCTGGAGGTGGTTGGAGGATGGATGGTGGCTAACAGATTGAGGTTGTATCCTGACAAGACAGATGTACTGTTTTGGGGGGACAGGAGGTGGGCAGGTGTGGAGGACACCCTGGTCCTGAATGGGCCCTGAAGGACCAGTTGTGCAGCCTGGGAGTCATTTTGGACTCACAGCTGTCCATGGAGGCGCAGGTTAATTCTGTATCCAGGGCAGCTGTCTACCACTCAAGGCAGCTGAGACCCTACCTGCCTGTGACTGTCTCGCCAGAGTGGTGCATGCTCTAGTTATCTCTCGCTTGGATTACTGCAATGCACTCTATGTGGGGCTACCTTTGAAGGTGATCCGGATACTATAACTAATCCAGAATACGGCAGCTAGACTGGTGACTGGGAGTGGCCACCGAGACCACATAACACCGGTCTTGAAAGACCTACACTGGTCTTGAAAGACCTACGTTGGCTCCCAGTATGTTTCCGAGCACAATTAAAAGTGTTGGTGCTGACCTTTAAAGCCCTAAATGGCCTCAGTCCAGTATACCTGAAGGAGCGTCTCCACCCCCATCGTTCTGCCCGGACACTGAGGTCAATGCCGATGGCCTTCTGGCAGTTCCCTCACTACAAGAAGCCAAGTTACAGGGAACTAGGCAGAGGGCTTTCTTGGTAGTGGCACCCGCCCTGTGGAATGCCCTCCCACCAGATGTCAAAGAGAAAAACAACTACCAGACTTTTAGAAGACATCTGAAGGCAGCCCTGTTTAGGGAGGATTTTAATGTTTAATAGATTATTGCATTTTAATGTTCTGTTGGAAGCAGCCCAGGGTGGCTGGGGAAACCCAGCCAGATGGGCGGGGTATGTATAAATAAATAAATAAATAAATAAATAAATAAATAAATAAATAAATAATAATAATAATTATTATTACTACTACTACTACTACTACAACAACAACAAGCAGTGGTCTATAAATTTAAATAAAATAAGCAAGTCACCGCAATTCTGTAATTCATGAACTGACTGATGAGCCAAATGTTTAGGGAAATCTGACTTTTTTTCATTGCTGAAATCACGTTTTGATTGTATCTTGGATGAGCTCATTTGAAATTAAGTTGTGCATAGATCCACACCTTGATATCGTGAAAGCAATATTCTTCAGATGTTTTGCCAGATGGGTCATAATGTGCAGGTGCAGTTGCTGAGAGGCTCTGCCGACAGTTATTAGTTTGCATTTCATTTGCGAGGCAGGCACCCGCAAAAGCCCAGCTTATTGTAAGTTTGGCATTGTCTGCATGAAAATGTACCCATATGTTGCGGCCAGACAGAAGGCAAGAGACTATAGCAGTTGACCCTTTGACCTGCAATATTCCCGAATAATATTGGAGTAAAGAGTTGGGCTTAGGGATTTAGTATAAGGCAGTCCCCCTGACCTTAATTACTCTAATGCCTCCTCTAATCCTATCAGGGCTCTGTGAATGAAATGCATTTCGAGTATCTAAAGAAAAGATTACTCAGGTCACCATTAAGCTGCAGTTGGAGCACATCATGTTAAAAATTCAACAGAATGTAATACAAGTCACCTGTTGCCCAGGAATCTGCCCGTGTCAGAGAGCAGAGAGAGCCACATTAATCAGCCACGAAAGGGGCAGGTCAGCATCGCCCATGTCTGCCTGGCCCTGTGTGTTCTTTTCGTTGGGTTCACCATCACGGCTTCTGCAAAAGGAAAGACAGAGTGGAAATCATGTCACCCGACACTTTTGACCTTCTCCCACACAAATATTTGGGGCTAACTTCACAAGGCAACGAGAGAGAGCAAAGCACATGTTTCTAGCAAGAGGCCGCAAAGACACTGCGATCCTCCGAGCTGCAAAGAGCTGCAAGCAACTTTCCTTTCTTTCTTTCTTTTCTTCTTTCTTTCTTCTTTCTTTCTTTCTTTCTTTCTTTCTTTCTTTCTTTCTTTCTTCTTTCTTTCTTTCTTGGCTCCAAGGCCTTGCAGCTACACCGTGCCAAGAAACCCACACAGTGACTTTGAAAGTAATTGCATATTAACAGCCTCGATGGCAAGGATTAACATCTTCATGTGTATCGTTAGCAGAGGTCTTTAATATCAACAAGAGACATTATTTAAATCTCGGCTAAATTGCAATTACGGTAAGCAACGAAAAAAATCCCGCCCATTGCAGAAAACTAATCAGGATGCAGGAACTCTGGTGTACACCTGGTGCTCCCTGTAGGGTTGGGTGAATCTGTCCATTTTGGTTTCTCTCAGTTTCTCATTTTTCCAGCCTTAAGTTCGGTTCTCCACATTTTCACATCAGTTTCCAATTTTCTTCTTAAAACTTCTCAGAAAAAAACACCTCAGCATTTTAGTGCAAAGTGCTCCTAATGTTTACATTTCCCCCACCCCAAGCATTTTTTCGGTGCAAATTAGGTAAGCTGGGCTTTTAGTGTGAGCTGAATTTCATTTCTCCCACATCCCTCACTTCCTCCAATGAAATAAACTCCACATGCAATTCAGAGGAGGCTGCCAATCTGTACAATTATGCCTTTCAAATGAATGGAGACCCTGTGGATGAAGGCAACAGGCGGGCATCCATCTGATAGCACACACCCCTGTTTTGGACTGAGATGAGATTTGTTATTGCTGGTTTTTAAATGGAAACAACTAATTTCACGAGGCTTTGTTTTTGTCATGAATGTAAAAAAAGCTTTTTAAATAATAAAAATTTAATTTAAATAAAGATTTAATTTTTAAAAAAAGATTCCACAAGGCATCCTGATTTTCTCCCACCTGGGCCTTCCCCTGAGATGAAAAGAAAGAGACAGGGATACCTGTGAGAGTTGATGAGCTGCTTCTTTACTTGAACTCAGATGGACAGAGGTTTATTTGTCTATCAGTCAATGACTCCGCCAGATTTTTATCCCACCCTTTTATGCCACAGGCAATTATCAGGGCAGTTTACCAAAGCTAAATGGAATAAAAGTACAAAACAAACGAAACACCCAGCAAAATCATTGAAACAGTAGGATAGTAAAGGCACCCACATTCATGAAAAAATGGAGAAAATACATTAACTAGGTGTTAGCCTGCCGGGGTGCCACAGCAGTTTAGGCCATCTTCACCCGGGAAGCATTTGGAGAAGGACCTCTGAAGAGCCAAGTCTTCAGGCAAGTTGGTGTGGAAGTTGGTGTTTCTTCAGGAAGCCAGGCCTCAAACCATGTTGCTATAGGTGGATGTTGTCCATGGTTTGCAGGGCCGAAGGTGCCTTTGGGCAGAACCTTCCAACTGCAACATAAAAAGTGCCCCCAAGCCAGCTCACTAAGCTTACAAAGATAGTGCAAGCAACCTCTAAGGACCTCCAGCCAAATCAATACTGTTGTGGGTGCAGGTGAACACTGGCGTGTGGTGAATTTTTCGTAGGGGAACAGTTAGAGCTAGAGGCGGCAGCTTGCGAGGGCAATTGGCGGCGTGGCAGCAGTGTTGCACGTGTGATGTTGCACGCGTGAACATTGAGCCTCCCTTCCTAAGCTGGGTAGAAGCTTCCTGGGCTTTTGGGAAGGAGCCACCAGGTCTCTGACAGGGTGCTGGAGACCTCCTGCCTCATTCTCAAAGCCGGGAAAGCTTTGGAAAGGTGGCTGGAGGGCTCTTGGACCCGTTGGAGCATCACACCTCCTGTGCTTTGGGAAGGAGACGCCAGGGAAATATTTAGGAGACTAACTTAGTACTCCAGTCCACTGACTGCATACCACTATAGTAAAAAGAACCAGGGCATAGGCTGCTGCTTGCAGTTCTCTTCACCTCTCAACCTTCCTCACAGGACTATTATGAAAATAAATCCATTTTCTAAGGAGCATCAAATGTGAATGTACAAACATATCTTGTCCAAAGTTTTGCTCCCAGCATGAGCTAGCCTCCAACAAACAGGACACAACAGGGAAGGACTACCCCTGCAACAACTTTCTGCTTAAAAGAACTGGCCTATGTAAATTCCAGTTTTTCTTCTGTCTGAATTTGCCTGCAGGTGCTTCTGTACAACCTAAAGCCCCTTTCCCCAATCTGATGTCCTCCAGAGGCTGCAGTTTAACTTTTATCTGGAAGGCACCAGGTTGAAGAAAGCTACTCTAAAGTCACAAGGACAACAGGACATACACTTGAGTTTCGGGGGTTTGAAAAGAAGTAAAAAACAGAATTGCTTTTATGAGTTAAGAAATGAGAGTCTAGATGGATAGGAGCAATATTCCTTTCTCAGAGGCCTGAAACCTTAGAGTTTGTTTAGGTAATAACTTCATTCCAGAAGAACATTCAGAGGAAGGGAATATCTCCCTTGTAGGTAATTAACCATCAGCCTGCAAGCCCTGTGCAAGAGGACTTGTTGTTAGGATCTAAATTATATTTATGCTTTAAAACTGGGCTTGTTGAATATGCATAAAAAAGCTGAAATAACAGTTGAAAATTATACTTACCATATAACAAAACCTCTTTGGGGGTGGGGAGTTGGGGAGCAGAGGTTGTGGGGCAGCATAAACTCTTAACCTGAAGTGATTTGTGGGGAATGTGGTCTAGCTGAAGGATAATGGGTGGAAAAGAAAACAGAGGGAGGAGAACTAGTGTAGCTTGAGGGGAAAATGGTAATCCTTAAGCTTCAAGCTGATAGCAGCTAAAACCCGGAACTAGTTATTTACAGTATTCTAAGGCACTAATCGTACTCCTTTCCCAATTTTGAACCAATCAGTTGTTCCATATCCAGTTCTAACTGTAGCTTCTTGTCCCACATAGAGATTTCTCAGGAGGCAAATGAGGTGATCCGGCACTCCCATTTCTTTAAGAACTTGCCATAGTTTGCTGTGGTCGACACAGTCAAATGCTTTTGCATAATCAATGAAGCAGAAGTAGATGTTTTTCTGGAACTCTCTGGCTTTCTCCATAATCCAGCGCATGTTTGCAATTTGGTCTCTGGTTCCTCTGCCCCTTCAAAATCCAGCTTGCACTTCTGGGAGTTCTCGGTCCACATACTGCTTAAGCCTGCCTTGTAGAATTTTAAGCATAACCTTGCTAGCGTGTGAAATGAGTGCAATTGTGCGGTAGTTGGAGCATTCTTTGGCATTGCCCTTCTTTGGGATTGGGATGTAGACTGATCTTCTCCAATCCTCTGGCCACTGCTGAGTTTTCCAAACTTGCTGGCATATTGAGTGCAGCACCTTAACAGCATCCTCTTTTAAAATTTTAAATAGTTCAGCTGGAATATCATCACTTCCACTGGCCTTGTTGTTAGCGAGGCTTTCTAAGGCCCATTTGACTTCACTCTCCAGGATGTCTGGCTCAAGGTCAGCAACCACATTTCCTGGGGTGTATGAGACCTCCATATCTTTCTGGTATAATTCCTCTGTGTATTCTTGCCACCTCTTCTTGATGTCTTCTGCTTCTGTTAGGTCCTTTCCACTTTTGTCCTTAATTGTGGTAATCTTTGTACGAAATGTTCCTTTCATATCTCCAATTTTCTTGAATAAATCTCTGGTTTTTCCCATTCTGTTATTTTCCTCTATTTCTTTGCATTGCTCGTTTAGAAAGGCCCTCTTGTCTCTCCTTGTTCAAAATTGGGAAAGGAGTACGACAAGGCTGTATATTGTCTCCCTGCTTATTTAACTTATATGCAGAATACATCATGCGAAAGGCTGGACTGGATGAATCCCCAACCGGAATTAAGATTGCCGGAAAAAATATCAACAACCTCAGATATGCTGATGATACTACCTTGATGGCAGAAAGTGAGGAAGAATTGAAGAACCTTTTAATGAGGGTGAAAGAAGAGAGCGCAAAATATGGTCTGAAGCTCAACATCAAAAAAACTAAGATCATGGCCACTGGTCCCATCACCTCCTGGCAAATAGAAGGGGAAGAAATGGAGGCAGTGAGAGATTTCACTTTCTTGGGTTCCATGATCACTGCAGATGGTGACAGCAGTCACGAAATCAGAAGACGCCTGCTTCTTGGGAGAAAAGCAATGACAAACCTAGACAGCATCTTAAAAAGCAAAGACATCACCTTGCCGACAAAAGTCCGTATAGTTAAAGCTATGGTTTTCCCAGTAGTAATGTACGGAAGTGAGAGCTGGACCATAAAGAAGGCTGATCGCCGTAGAATTGATGCTTTTGAATTATGGTGCTGGAGGAGACTCTTGAGAGTCCCGTGGACTGCAAGAAGATCAAACCTATCCATTCTCAAAGAAATCAGCCCTGAGTACTCACTAGAAGGACAGATCCTGAAGTTGAGGCTCCAGTACTTTGGCCACCTCATGAGAAGAGAAGAATCCCTAGAAAGGACCCTGATGTTGGGAAAGATGGAGGGCACAAGGAGAAGGGGACGACAGAGGATGAGATGGTTGGACAGTGTTCTTGAAGCTACTAACATGAGTTTGGCCAAACTGCGAGAGGCAGTGAAGGATAGGCGTGCCTGGCGTACTCTGGTCCACGGGGTCACGAAGAGTCGGACACGACTGAACGACTGAACAACAACAACAAGGCACTAATAAACCATTTTTTCCTGGCGGAGGCAGAAGGAGAGTGGTGTTTGTCTAGGAAGAGATTTGTGTGTTTAATTGGATGACACTCAAGAACAGGAGAATGGATGGACTCTGAGCCAAAATTGGGCAGCTAACAAATATGACTAATATGTTGATTTTGGCTTGCTATGTTTCTCATTTTCCCAGTCTTAATTTTGGCAGCCCACAATTCTGCAGCAATTTGCAAATCTTTTTTTTTTTTTTAATCTTTCTGAAAATTCACCACTTTAGTGTGAAATTATTCTAATACATCCTTTTTTGCATGCACCTGTGTGTGATTGATTAGTAGCTTGGAGGGAGGACTTGGGAAAGCAACCCCCTCCTTGACACTGTCTCCTATCTATTTTGGCAAGCAATATTCTCTAATGTAATGCATTTCTACACCAATATCTGCATTTTTATATACATTACTTGGCTGACGAACTGCATTGCAATATTTGGAGCGTGTGAATTTTCAAGGATGGCCATAGTTTCAAAAACTATGAATTAGGTGGCTTCTCCTTTCAACGTGAGCAGAATCAACTTTCTCCCGCATGCCTACCTTCAGCTGAGGCGAGCTGTTTCCTGAAGCACTGTCCTGAAGTCTGAACCAAAGCTTGTGGTCACTGCACACCCCTATCAAGCAGAAGACTTTTCTTCGGGCAGCTCTTCAAACAGAGGATTGCCTTTGAAAAGTAGAACACCCTTCTCTGTGTTGTTTTCCCGTGAACATTTCGTAGGTGGGAAGAGCCATACAGACATAGATACTTTCTCTTAGCTTTCAAGGACTATCCACTGTTCTCTAGGTTAAGTCCTCATTTGATGCACATACTTAGAATGATTATTGCACACCTAAATTGTAGTGTGTTTGATTCTTCCATATAGATCCATGCAGCCTTCTGCTATTGGTATGTGTTAATCACAGTCCTGCTTTTAAAATGGGTTGTTGTTGTTCAGTCATTCAGTTGTGTCCGACTCTTCGTGACCCCATGGACCAGAGCACGCCAGGCACGCCTATCCTTCACTGCCTCTCACAGTTTGGCCATTAATGATGGTAACAGAACCTCTATGGTTCATTTTTAATGTGAGCTTCAGAAGTGAGTATTCGAAAGCTTTAGGTTTGTGCCCCTCTCTTCAGCAATTTAGAATCCATTATGTGTTCGCTTATTGCAGTCCTTCTCACTCTCTGCCCATTGTTTCCCCACACTGCTAATAGCAGGGCTGCTTGATTTCTGTATCAGAAATCGAAAAAACTGGCTGAATTTCAAAGCTTCGTCTATAAAATGCTTTATACTTTCTGCTGCCTTGTACTTTCTGCTGAACACCACAAGATAATTCTCCAGTTTGCAAACAACATTGGAAAAAGGTGTTGGAGCTTCCATTGATATAGTTCCCCCCCCCCATAATGCATAAAGCAAAAGGAGGGTAGTAAAGGGGGGGCATTCAGTTTATAGTCTGTGAATATGAAAGCTTCAGGGAGGCATAGTTACTACCATATATAACATACTTTCAGTGAACTTTACAGCTCAGGGAATGGGATATTTCACATTAACACACAATAAGGCAGTGTAAAGGCCAATAACAAGAAAGGTTAGACTAATTAATAGTACAATTGGGAATGGGAAATTGCTTCCATATGCTTTCTATAATTACCGTTACTGGCTAGATAAAAGCACCACATTTTTAGCACGGTTCTTTCGTTTCCTGACATGGTGGGAGCGCTCTTGAATAGTGTGCAGCACCCCGTGTGACACTGAAATTCAAGATAGCCATTTTCAATGGTAAAAACAAATTGCACAGCCCATTCACCTCTTTGATATCCAGAGCAAAATGGTGTCTGCAGCCAGAATGTTACTGTTCCTGCATAGGTTTCTACAGCAGGGGTGAGATATTTCAATCCTTCCAAATGTTGCTGGACTCCAGCTTCCATCATCCTTGGCCCATGGGCCTTGCTGGCAAGGGCTGATGGGAGCTGGAGTACCTGGAAGCCCTTTGTTTACTGTCTCACCATTGTGCAGCTAATGTGGCAGTCTGCCCATTTACTTTTCAATTACTTACTTATCTCTATGATTCTATTGCATACCCCTCATATGTCCCAAGAAAACTGGAACATCCCTTTTTTTTCCCGCACGAGAGCATGGCGGCTATTTTGAGCGCTGCAATCCCACCCTGAAAAAAGCACTTTTTGGGGCGCGGGCGCGATCTCTCATGACTCATGTGGGAGTCTAGCCCCAAAAGACAGCATCCCAGGTTTTTTTTTGCCTCAGTGTGTTTGAAGGTACGCCATTATCACATATAGGATCCCTGCCACACATATACCTTAGACTGCCAGTCATGCTCTTGAGACATGGTGAATTTGCCTCAAGTAGTTTCTCTTGAAGAATTGAAGAATTGATGCTTTTGAATTATGGTGCTGGAGGAGACTCTTGAGAGTCCCATGGACTGCAAGAAGATCAAACCTATCCATTCTCAAGGAAATCGGCCCTGAGTGCTCACTAGAAGGACAGATCCTGAAGTTAAGGCTCCGGTACTTTGGCCACCTCATGAGAAGAGAAGACTCCCTGGAAAAGACCCTGATGTTGGGAAAGATGGAGGGCACAAGGAGAAGGGGACGGCAGAGGATGAGATGGTTGGACAGTGTTCTCGAAGCTACTAACATGAGTTTGGCCAAACTGCGGGAGGCAGTGAAGGATAGACGTGCCTGGCGTGCTCTGGTCCATGGGGTCACGAAGAGTCGGACACGACTGAACAAACAAAACAAGTTTCTCTTGAGGGGAGGGGTTTGCAATGCATATGGAGCTTCTAAGACCTTGAGAGAGGGGCTCATGTCTAGCTACTTAAGCAAGCTCTGCCCCAACTTCTCCCCCTCCTCCAGTTCAGTGCCCCAAACTTTACAGTGTTGGCTGTGATAGTTTCCTTTTCTGGTGTTGAGTAGGATTTTATTTGTTCATTGCCTGCTAGATTTTTTTTTTTTAATGAACACTATAACCTGTATGATGAATTTATATCTGCTCTCCCCTCTGGTGAGGGGAATCAGTTGTATATTGAATTGTACAGCAGCCAGTCCAAACCTCTCAATGATGCTCCTGTTTATTTAGATGTTTCATATTTCGCAGAGAGAACTACAGAGCCTGTGCTTCACATTCTGAAACTATTCCTCTGTACTTGGAGAGTTAAATGAAAAAAGAAACTTGATTGCAGACCAGCCAAAATGAATGTGATGAAATGCCTGGATTATACAACACAAAAGCGCTAGTCTGTACTTGTTTGCATGCACTTGGGGCTCAGGGAAGATAGCAGTAACTTCGCCTTCCAAGTACAAAATGATTGCTGGCGGTACATTATGAACATGTCAAGTTCGGGGAATATGTGTTCTTTTTTTCCTTTTTTTAAAAGACCCATCGTTTTCTTTCTTTAAATGGTAGCCACCGAAAAGTTATACAAACACTTCAGCTGTGGAATATATAATCTGATGCTTGGCAGGCTTCCTTTGTTGATCCAAGGACTGAAATATGCAGTATATCCTTGCAGTTGGTTCATGGCTTACCCCAAAAAGATATTGGATACTTCCCTCCAGTTTTAACTAGGACAGCTCTAGCAATCTAGCGTGTTCCCCTGGCTTTCATGACAGTTTTCCTCCAACTATTTGACGATGCAATTGGAGCCCTAGTTATGATCCATTCACTCCCCAGATGCTAGCCAGCCATAATCCCCAGACCTGATCAGTTGCCATTCCCCTTCTGCAGGAGAATGTATTTTGACTTCTTATTTGTATTTTGGTCTAAGTACAAATTCACTTCCTGATATCTCAAGCCATTATCTCAGCACATTGGCATGTCTCGGGAGGGGGAAACTTTGATGTAACACACACACATAAACACACACACTCCTTAAGAGCTGGCGTCACATGGTCCTGTGCAGGAAGGCCCATCTATATTCTGTGCTGCTGTCTCCAAATAGTCAACCAGGGCAGCCCCACATAAAAGCCCAAAGAGACGTTACTCTCTTTGGATGGAGTATGGATGAGTAACACACACAGTTGCAGATAAAGCCCTCTGAAGTCACAGAAAGTCATAATACTTTCTATGTAGTAGTACTTCTGTGTGAGTTGGAAGCTGCAGAAGCAAAACTTTATTGTTTTTGTGTGGTTTTTGACTTACAGAGCAAGTCCCATTATATGGAGTCAGACCATTGGTCTATCTAGCCTGGTACTTTCTGCACTGACTGGCAGTGGTTCTTCAGGGAAGCACATAAGGAACATTCCTAGCTCCGGGATTCAACCTGGGACCTTCTGCTTGCAAGGTAGATGCTTTATCCTAGAGCTTTAGCTCTTTCCCAAGAGCATCTTTGCCCTTGCATTTCTATATTTACTTTATTTCTAAAACATTTCTCAGAGTTGGGTAGCAACAACACAGCAAGACAAGCAAAGCATAGTCAGAAGATGAAACCGTCAGCATCTCTCACACCTGTCTCAGCATAGGCATCATGTGCCTGGAAGAAGAGAAAGGTATTCAGCTGGCACCGAAAGATGGATAAAGTTGCTGCCAGCCTAACCTCAGGGAGGAGGGTGTTCCTACGCCAGAAAGCCACTGCTGAGGAGGCCCCTCTGATCTCATTCAAAGATGGTACTGCCAGAAGGGCTTCTCCAGCTGATCTCACGGTTCAGGCACGGCAGTATGGGAGGAGGTGCTCCTTCAGGTAATCGGGGCATGAGAGACATTTAGGTTTTTATACATACAAACATGCATACATAATTTTATTTGTATGCTGCCTTTCCACAGTTCAAAAACCATGCTCAAGGCAGCTTATGGCCTTAAAAAATATATATTACTACAACGTAACAGAAGTAGTTATAAACAATAAACAAAACATTTAAAAATACACAACCCAACACAAGACGATCTAAAATAATGATTGCTCCCCACATCAAATGGGGGGTGACGTTTGCGTGGTCGCGTGCAGCCCCTTGAGCTCCTAGGTGACACCTGGTAGTTCAGACTGGCTGCGCCTTCCCCCAGGAGGGATAGCTGGGGTCTCCGCCTATCCCAGCTAAGTGCCCAATCCTGCCTGGTGGGAGGCGTTGCCAGGGGATTGGCCAGGTAAGGGGAGGGACTACCTAGCCCACACAACAGAAGGTGTGTCTTACCAGGAAGCAGCAGTCGGGCTCCAGAAATTCTTCTACCCTCCATTCCCTCAATTAACGCTTATTTTGCAGGTTAACCTCTTCTCCACAGGTATGCAGGCGCTGCTATGTCAAGTTCGCTGTTAAAGGGTCGGAAAGGAATTTCCCTGCATTGGCAGGTTTCGCCTTTCCCGTAGCAATTCATCACAACTTTGGCAGTTTCAGGCCTTGGGCATCCTTTAGTCATCTTCCTAAATGGGTGGGGGGGGCGGTGACTCCACGTCCCCAGTGCGGCGGTGATACCAGGGTTCCCCGTTAAAGGGGTATTGGGGGGAGGCATTGACCATATGCTGAGAGGTTGGCATTGCTCTCCCCCACCAGTGGCGGCAAACGGGGGGCGGGCTCTCTGCTTGAACATATGTTCTCCAGAGCTAGCCCAATCCCCACACATTCTGGATAACCCTGCAGTTTCCCAGATCCCTGGCTGGGGGCTGGGAAGGATGAACGCCCAATGCCTGAGCCAAGGTCTCCCTACATCTGAATCTTAATAAAGTTGTGGCCAATTTTAATCCCATAGCACGTTGTCTTGTGTCCTTAATCCGCTCAGGGGTCGCCCGGGGGTTGGGGGACTCCGCCTGTCCATGCAAAGATATAAAAACCCAACAGCAACAACTTCCCCCCAACACCCCCCCCAACAAAAACACTACGCGAGCCTGAGTCTGGTCAACAGCCTCAGCTTTTGTAGCTGGAGTCAGGGCTTTGCCCTCCCAGGACAGGTGGTCAAAGGTCTGCAAGGCGGGGAGTAGGTCTTCCAGGACTCACAGCCAAAATGGTCTCAAAATTATTTATATCAAAACTATAGCCTCTGAATTGGGCTTGGCAATTGTTGATCCTTAAGGACTGGTATGACATACTCCTTTGGAGGCAGGCCCATCAACGCTCTGAGCTGCAGTCTCTGAAGAGTCTTCAAGGGCAAGCCCACATAAAGCAAATTGCAGTAGTCCAAATGAGGGGTTACTAGAGTATGGGTAACCATGGCCAGAGTATGTGTAAAAAGTAACTGATGTGTTTTCCAAAGTGGTCATTGGTAGTGAAATGGAGCCCTGGAAACCTTACAAGCTGTTCTACCTCCTGGAGTAGCAAGCAGTCAGGACATCAAACCACTTGGGTTATGCTAGAGATGCCCATTCTACCCATTGTTTTTAGAGAGGAATTAGTTTTGGATCAAAACTGGTTTGTTGGGGGGGTGCATTAAAATGTAGAATTCCATTAAAAAATGACAGGAGAGATGTAGATTGTGGTTAATGTCATGTGTACACCTAGCTCAGTCAGTAGAACATGGGACTCTGGATTTCAGGGTTGTGGGCATGAGCCCCACACTGGGCAAAAGATTCCTGCATTGCAGGGGGTTGGACTAGATGACCCTTGTGGTTCCTTCCAACTCTATGGTTCTGCACCCCACACACTGGATGCAGAGTGCATGGGAAGCATGTGCACCTACCGAGGGAACCATTTCACATGATTTCATGCTAAGTGCAACCACTTCTTAACACTTGTCCAAATGCAAAAGTCTGTTAAATCGGAGAGAACTGTCCATTTCCCCCATGGAGGTTATGGTTAATAAAAAACTGGGCACTGGGTTCAACGCAGGCTCTGACCCATATAAGCTGAAAATTAAAATCCTCTTTCCAAACTGGAGCAGCAGCGGAGGCAGTCAAGGTGGTCGTAGCACGTAGGATGATTTGATTTCTGGCCTCCCACATATCCTGTGATAAATGGTATTTCCTTTCAAGCTCATTACTGAGACCCTTGTGGTACTTTGTAACTGGCAGGGGTTTTTTTAATATAAAGAATGAAAAATGAGTTTGCAAATGCATTTTAAAACACACAGTGCTGGATGTAACTTTTGAGATGGTCAAACTAAGACCACCACCCTGCTTCCTGCTACCTCCATTTTCCTTTTCTTTCTCCATCTTATTTTTTCCATTTTTGTCCTGCCTTTCTTCTGGTTCTGTCTTGGTTGGCCTATCCTTTTCTCTGGTTAGCTTATTGGCTGGAAGGTTACATATCTTATGTGAACAGTAAAGGGCAAGACAAGGAGAAGGTGGGTTTAGGGATGAAAAGTGGTGGGCAGAGTATCATTGGGCCTCTTATTGTTTAATGAATTTCTGTACAGCCCAAGGAGCACAGATGACCCGATAGTTCATTATTTGTCGATAAAGCATGGATTTACAGTTGCTCCTGAGGTGCACTAAACACGCACACACTTCTTTGGCGATCACTCATGGCCAAGTAAGATTGTCTTCCATGAACACGGTCTTAACGGTGTGTCCGTAATGCTAGTTATATTTTTTGATATTATCTAATAATGAGTATTGCCATGGTATTAGGGAGCTACTGGGGTTCCATTGACTTAGTCCAGAGCTTCCACGAAACTGTACATTTTCATTCTGCATTTAAAAGAAGTGAAGTTAAAACAACAGCAACTGCCCCTCAGTCCACAAGAGACCCAATATCCACCTTGAAGGGCAAACCATTGTCACATAACGGCTTCAGTTTACTGAAACGAGCACGTGTCACATTTTGAGCACACGGAGGTGATGCAAATCTGAGGGGTAAAACCTGAGTTGGTAACTGAATCCAGTGAGGAAGTCTGGATAGATAATTCAGTGAAAACATCTGAATGATGCACTCGTGGGCTTAAGTGGTGGGGGCAGCCCTTCCACAACATGGGTGAAGGTATGTGAAACATGGTGTTGGGGAACCAGCAGAATACAAACCTGAATAGTAAACATTTGTGAGCATGAGCAGTGACTCACACGGTGTGGCATGGGTAGGTGGGGGGTGAGCCCAGAGGCCTGAAGAGAATTGGATATGAGCAACTCCAGCACCTCACCGGCCAGCCTGTTTAAACTATTCAGCATCTGCCCAGTCCCCTCACAGCATGTAATTTAAATGTACCAGAAGAGAGATGGACCAGGTGTGTGATTCGTATGACTCTGAAAGAAAACTCCACTAAAGTGACACATAGATTGTATTACATGCCAGGAAGATTATTAGGGATGTCTCCAGCTGCCTCTGAAACTGGAGGTCCTATGAAACAAAAGGCACTTTTGTCTGTATGCGGTGGGTTTGTTATTTGATTTGATCAGTGGCTGAGGAAGTTTTGGAATATTACGCTGATGAGTAAAACTACTAGTCTGTTTATTTCAGGAAATATATACACCACTTGGTTGTAAAAAACAAAAACCATTTTATAAGAAGACAAAACAAGAAAAGTAATAAAAATGTATAACTGTACTTTAAAATATGCAAAGGGTATCAACATTTATGGGAAGGAAGAACCCAAATGATCCAGATTTTTTCAACAAAACTGGGAGGCTTTTATATTATGTTCATCAAAAATGGGTGACACACGCGACCAATGCAATGGCTACTGTGGAGCCATAAAGTTACATAGCTGGTGGAGACTGATTTGTGTTTGCAATTGTAAAAGTAATAATAAATTTTTAAAAGCTGTGGAGGAACAAAGAGAAGAGAGTCTCTTAGAAAAGGGCCAGGTGCTATATTTGCCCAGTAGCTTTGCTAATTCCAATAGGAGGTCCTTCCTCAACCTATCAGAAGTGACTAGGTGGACTCTGGGGACTTTTAACACCGAACTGCAGTGATACTTGCTGTCATTTCCCCCAGCCCTCCAAGGGCACTTCCATTGGCTCTGGTTCTGCTCTACCCAATCAGTTGCAACATTTGGGTGCCTAATTATTTTCACGCATATTGGCTTTTGCGATGAGTGGGAATGACTGCATAGATAGATAATGTTCTGGCAGATGCGTGTGTGCTCCTTGGCCAGACCTGCTTGGGAGTGCCTGCATTCATTTCGCCTGTTGAAAGGATACACTCCCCCTCTCATCCGCAGGGCCAGTTGGCTGCCTGCAGGGGAGACCGCGTACCAAACTGACAGGAGCGCTGGTCCCTGCAGGAAGCACTAATTGTAAATTAATTCGTGTGGATTTTTTCCAACCGCTGCAATAATTAATTTACAAGCTCTGTATGCACCTGAAAGACATGCCTGTCACTCCTCAGCTAGCAGACATTGCATGGGCATGAATCCATTGTTCCCCAGACTTCAGGAAGGATTGTGACTCATGTGATTTAGAGGTATAGGAAGTGGGGCCGCTGGAAAAAAATAACATCCACTATAAGCATTTTTTTCCTGTCAACTATCGCCCTATTGCTCTCTGTATAAGAGAAAGTCCCAGGTTTATGGGCTGTATATATGGTGGAACATGGGAGTGAGAGTTCTGTGCCTATGTGTTACACTTCAAATGACACAGGGGGAGGTAAACCTAGATATGGGAAGGCCAATCCAATGCCAATGAACTTGGAGGGGGCAGCCTCCTCAAATATATTATTGGGCAGGTTAAGGGAGTTAGCTCTATGGTGGCAGATGAGGAGGGAAAGTTTAACTCTTTCTCCTCTTTCCAAAAACTTCTTTCCTCCTCTTTGCATTTCATTGGTGCCAATGCAAATTGAAATTTAAAGAGCAGCTTTCAATAGGAGATTTTTGCCCAGCCTGTGACAGAGAAAGAGACCTCAACCTCCCCACCATCTGCCACCCACCGCTGCTGTCTGCTATCTATATAGCAAAAAAACCCTACATTTTAATTGCATTCATATGATTAGCATCGTACAGTTTAGCCATAAGTGGGTCTAGACCCAGAGGCCAATTTAGGTGAAGGAGACCAGTTTGGTATGGAATAAGGAAAGAATTCAGAAACATAAGAGGATAGCTGCTGCATCAGGCCAAAGAGAGGACAAACTTCGCGCATTTGTCTGTAGTTAACAGTGATGCTTCACCTGAATGTGAAAGTGCACTTTCATGTTTTATTTTGAAGACCAATCAAGGCAAATAACCTACTTTTCCTGTTGTGATACAAATATTTTAAAGCAGCACCCAGGTACAGTGGGACGACAGAGTAAAATAAGTCTGTGAGGCACATAGGTGAGGTTCATAAAATGGGCCCCTCTTAACAAGAAATAAATCATTTTGTGATAACAATATTTGACTCAGGATATATATATATATATATATATATATATATATATATATATATATATGAGATAAAATAAGAAAAAGAAACAGCCTCCTGGACTTGTTTGGTTTGGATAGTGCCCAGACACATAGCATAGGCCTATATCACAATTCAGCCCAAGGTTGAGAATATCAAACTATTAAGAACATCAGTCACATGGCTTCAATTACCGCAGTGTATGTAGGATTGAATTACGCTGAAAAAGAAGCCAGTGTGGTGACTATAACATGATAATATGGATAAAAGGCGGGTTTGGCAAGCGCTGCTCCCTCGGCACTGATGGGCCTCTGTAAGTTGCGGTCGTTTGAAACACTTTGATTCTAGAGGCTCAAAATGTGTTGCTGTTTGCCTTGGAAGGGAATCGCAGCCTTTCCCTTCGTGCACAGAAATCACCCTGAGAAGATTCCGTTTCCAAGTTCTGCTTGCAGTTGGCAGTTTACTGTACTTGGATACTGGACGTACTGTACACGGATTTGCCATAGAAACATGTGCTTCTTTGAAGGCAGAGCTTGTGTGCTTTCTTTCTTTCTTCCATTTCCTCCTAGGCATCCTCACACCCCTGTCTGAACCCCAGTCTAGTAGGAGTGAGCATATGAAACCATACCCTCCAACATTTCTCCGATGAAAATAGGGACGTCCTATTCAGTAATAATAATAAATTTATTATTTATACCCTGCCCATCTGACTGGGTTGTCCCAGCCACTCTGGGCGGCTTCCAACATATATAAAAGCAAAAGAACACATTAAACTTTTTTTTTTAAAAAAAACCCTCTTCTATACAGATGTCTTCTAAAGGTTGTTTAGTTACTTATCTCCTTGGCTCAGGGGTTGCATAACTCCATACCCTCCAACATTTCTCCAACAAAAATAGGGACGTCCTAAGAAAAAGTAGGACATTCTGGGATCAAATCGGAAACCGGGGCAACTTCTGTAAATCCGGGACTTGAACTCTTTCCCTTTGCAACATTTCTCTGATGAACCCACCCCAACTATTATTTGATCCGATTTTAGGTGTGCTTCAAAATGGGGCCTGCATTTGTAGAAGGTTTGGGGAACAAATTCTCAGCAGGTCAGTGAAAGGATGGAATGGGTTAACTCCTCACCACCATCACAGCCCTAATCGGCAGCTGCTTTTTGGATACAAAGACATGCAGCTGTGTGTGTGTGTGTGTGTGTGTGTGTGTGAGAGAGAGAGAGAGAGAGAGAGAGAGAGAATCAAATATTTCTATCTTGGACTAAGAAAGTTTGGGTTTTGTTTTCTCTATAAATGGTGTACACGAAGGACATTTTAAGAGAGTTGCTTACATTGCAAAAAATTATTCTACACAGCTGGACTGTGAACGACACTTGTATGCATAAGTGTGATCCCTGATAGCAGGAGCTGGAATGCCACTGATAAATAGAACAAACATTCCAGACTATGGAGTTGTGTGGGTTTTTTAAAAAAACAATTTCCATTGCTGATATAAGAATCTCAATACTTGATACAAGCCTTGCGTGCAAATGTGCTCCATGATTTTCTCACCAGTGTGGGGAAGTCACTGGGCACATGCTCAGAGGCTGACTGGCATCACCACGGACATTTGAAATGAAGCCTGAACCAGGGCTGGCCGAGGACGTTTCGTCACGTGAGGGCTGGCTCCTCCCTCCCTGCTAGGGAAGAAGGGGTGGGTGAAGATCTACATCAGAAACAAGGATGGAATCAAGATCTACATCAGGATCTGCTGCACCTGTGGATCCTGCCACCTGAGGCACTTCTCTCATCTTGCCTAATGTGTGGCCCAGCCCTGGCCTAAACAGTCAAGCAGGTGTCAAGGTTCAGCCCAACTCAGGGTGCATTATAGTGCTGGTGCAGGCAGGTGCTGGATTTAGTTGAAGAGAGGCCCTAGGCTACTCCACTTGTGAGGCCCCTCCCCACCCTCCACCCTCACAACTAGAAGAAAATGGAGGAGTGTTATAAACAAAATTGAGTGAAGCCAAGGATGATGAGGGGTATTTAAAATTCTGCAATTCACAATTTCTCATTTAAAGGACATAAGATATTAGTGTTAAATACCAGGTGATTTTTAAAAATGCATAAAATTAACACTGAAAAACTTTTGCAATAACTGAACTTTGCAAACCTTTTGTGGTCTGGGCAAGCTGGGTCTTCTTGTTATATACCTGCTGGGATTGACAAGGCATCTGACCCTCACCTGAATCTCATAGCTTTCCTGACAAGTGCTTTGGTCTGACCACCAGATACCAGTCACTCTACGATTCAAATTAGGCCCCAGTGTTTTTGTTACAATACTCTTCTCAATAAAGTAATCAATTTTAAGCTATAATTTAAATTCTCAAAACTTTCTTATTTGAAAATTCGAGCAAGTAAACTACTGCTCTCACTTCATTACAAACAGTATTTCTACCTGCAACACACTTGAGCAAACCTGCTCCTCTTCCTTTCACAGATATTTTGTTGACATTTGCAACTGTAGCTGCCTCTGATCAGTTATCATTTAACTCTTGGGGGAAATAATTAGCATCACACGTCATGTATATGGAAGTTGCCGAACCAATTAACCAACTAGAAGGATTACTGTTAATACCACCAGTTTTCCTATAACTTGATATTGCTGGATAGTTTTGATGAACTGCAAAAGCATTTTTAGTTTGCTTTCTGTTGCCATCCTGGAACTTTTCTTTCTTAGTGCCACTTTGTTTTCTACGATTCCATGCAAATGAAGGAAAAGAACTTTTCTGCTTGTATATGTTGATAATATAATTTTGGTTACTGAGGACAAACAAGATTGTACAAAAACAAGATTGGGCGCAGGCCTGGCCAGGACATAGGCGTCTTGACTGTGACAAAGGTGACCTGTGTGCTTGCTTGCTTGATTAACAGCTGTGGGGAACTTCAAGGTCCCTGCTCTCCCTTCTTATGGTCTTTGTACTGGACCTGGAGACTCCAACAGAGAGCATTCCATGTCAAGAAGGAGGGCAAGTGGGCTATCAAATAGGGTTATCAAATGACAGGGTAAGAGCTACATGGAGCAGGGCCTTTTCACTCGTAGTGTCCATTGTATGCCCCGCTCTTCCCAGACCTGCTGTCTTTTGGCCTGTATTTTGGAGCTTTATAATTTAGGAAGTCTTTGGAAGAACTGGTTGACAAGTCTTAATAGTCGCTGACGTATGAGCAGATTTTATTTGCTGCTATTATGGGCTTCTGGTGCACCAGGGTTTACACCAGCGTAATAGAGTTGGCCCGGATGCCAGAAGGGATACAATTTACAAGCTTTCTCCATTATCTGCACAGCAGGGGGTGTTCAGCCAACAGTGCAAAGGCTGAACTGAAGCATTCCCTGCTGGTTACCTGCTTTTGTTAGTACCCAATTGGTTAGCTGTCAGATTCTAGAGCTCCCTATTGGTGGCTCTTAGGTAATTCAGAAAATACAGAGTACATTCATAAAACACAGTGTTCATTCATAAAGCAGTAACATAAATCTCCATTGCTACATATTGGGTATATATTTCAGTGGTTGAATGTACAGGTTTATGGCCATGCTGTAGTGCAGTGCTTATGTGACTGTGAATAAAAAGGTGGCTGGGCTCATTGTCTGGGGGTTTGGGGCAGGGGAGAGTTGACAAAACTAATTTCCAATAAGTACCACCCTTTATTTCCATAACAAGTCCTCGAGTCTGTACTCTGAATAGCGACACCAGGGACCTAGAAGGGCTTGTCAGTCCAACCCCTGCAAAGTTTCATCAGGGCTGACCTCCTAAGGGGGCCCCCGCACCAGGGCAATCTAGATGGATTTTATTTATAGTTGCTGGACCTGAGTTGCCCTGCCCTTGCATGAAGTCTTGGGTTTACAATTTTGGGAGAGGGGAGACTGGCCACTGGGGAGTGGGTGGGTTGGCGAGGCCCCCTAGGCTTCAGCCTACTTAGCCTATACAAAAAAACGTCTAGGCACAGGAATAGTGTTTTTTCTTGTGCCACCAAACTGTTGAATTTGTAGTTGTGTGCGGAAGGGAGGTCAGTTGGTGGTATGGGGTTCCTTTGTTGGGCTGTTGTATCGTGAGGGGAATAGTGTTTGTATGAGGTAAGTTTTCTTCACATTGCCATGTAGTTGAAGCAAAATTCCATGGACGATTGATACTTGGCCAATAAAATTATTCCTATTCCTATTCCTACATAAATCCATCACTGGGTGCAGCAGAGGCAGGGCTTGTGGGTTGTATTAGCAGAAGAGCAACTCCTGTATTGAAAATGCACTACTTCCTCATTTTCCTTCAACATCCAACCTGTACAAGCTTTAAATTGTGCCCCTTCCATCTAACACAAATGGATTTAAAAATACACATACCTATTTAATGAATAACATATTTAATGTATAACATTCTGTTTGGTTATACCTAAAATCACTACTGCTCACTTCTACTTATTTCCAATTGTTTTCACTTCATTTCTCTTTCACCACCTTCTCTTCTCCTGAACCAATCTCCTTCTCTCCCCCTCTCTTGTTCTCTCTCTCCCTGCTCCTCCACATTTTACTTATGTTGCTCTACAGCCAGATTGGAGAGACAGTTAATGCTGCGTTTTTTATTAATAAAAATCGCCCAAACTCTCTGCCAATTGGCCAAATGGGCCGAGGATGTGGAAAGTACATATCCAATTAGATTCTCGTCAAGAATTCCCATCTGGCGAAAGTATCAAAGGTCAGCTGAAATTGAAAAAGCACACGCGGTCATTCATGCTGTTTTATACAGAGCACAGAGTGTTCTTCTTTGGAAATGTCTCATCTTCAGGCGCAGTTAAAAAGGAAAGAAAATCCAGCAGGTTGCAAATGAAAAGAGAGCAACTGGTCACTTTCAGTTTGCAAGCCAAGTTCTGACCATTCCCACCAACATTTTTTTTAAAAGCTTCTCTAAAATCCACTGTTATTTCAATGTCATGGATTTTTCAAAACGTGCAGCAAAGCATATCCCAAAAGCTGCAGTTTAGGACTGTGACCAGCAACTGAAACTGCTGAGTAATAGCGGAGAAACCACTAACAACATACATGTGTCTTCTGTCACCAGCAAAGGATGAACACAAAGGTCAAGAAAATTAAAAGTATGAATTGTGGGATTGGGGTGAAGGTGACGAAACTGTCCAGAAACTATGTGTCGTAAAATCATTGACTCCACGCCACCACTCCCCTTGAATTTAAAACCATGGTGAAGAATAGAAATCACATTTAATTCAGCTTCCTCAAAATGAGTTTACTGCTTTCAATGTTGGCTCTCCAACATAAGTTTGAGACTGCACCCATCTTTGACCCTCACCCCCACCCTGGTTCCCCAATCCATTTTAAGAGAAAGAATTCTATAATTCACTGGGTTAAAGGGATCATTTGCTGGCTTTGTGGGATGTACTGCCAGCACTTAGGAAACATTTATTTTTCGTTATTGGAATGGATACAAGTGCAGCGGTTTAAGAAATATTTCCTTTCCTTTGGTTCCTGGCAACGAACGGTAAAAGTGGCTGCAAGCTCAGGCAGGAGGAGCACGGATCTGCAAGGGTACACAAATAACATTCCAATATTTTTGTCAAAAATAAATAAGCGAGCTATTAAGTCATCTTGGGGTGGGATTTACTTACTGCTCGTGTACAACAGCAAGCATGGTGTTTATTCACAAACAGATTCTTTCCTCTGTGCTTAAGTGTGCTGTGCCTCCCACATTACCATTTAGGAAGGATTAACACTATAAAAAGCATTCTGGGCTACAGCAAAGCACTATATACATGCAGGTCAAATTCCAGTAATAACCACATTGCAAGGTCATCTTACTCCCTGGGTTTCTTTTAACTACATATTCATTCTTCATATTTTGTTGGCATATGGTGATTGTTTTTTAAATGCCCACAAACGCAGCATACGAATAACAATGCCATTTTGCAGGCCGATTCCACCTGTATTTACTCAGAAGCAATTTCCACATTTCATGCTTGCTTCTAAGTTAGAGAGCCAGCATAGTGTAGTGGTTAGAGTGTCGGACTAGGACCTGGGAGAGTTCAAGGTTCAAATCCACACTTAGCCATGAAGCTCACTGGGTGACTTTGGACCAGGCACTGTCTCTCAGCCTAACCTACCTCACAGGGTCGTTGTGAGGAAAAATGGAGGAAAGAAGGCATGCAACCTTGAACTATTTGGAGAAAAATTAGGATAAAAATATAATAAAAAAAAATAAAATAATTTTGCCCAGGATGGGAGCCATTTCAGATTTTGTTATGGTGGTGGAGATGGGAGCAAGGACAAAGATTTCAGCAGGCAGGGGGCAAGGTTCACAGCAAATTTCAAGGGCTGACTATTTGAGATGATAACGATAAAACTGATGAAAAACAGTGCACTTAAAGGACATCTTTGGTGGTTACTTAAAAAAAAAAGATCTAGCAAAATTATCTACACAAGATAATCACATTTTTTAAAGCAAAAAAAAAAAAAGGCCTTTGACGTGTAAACCTGATCCATAAGCTCATTTAATACATTGTCCGCAATATTTGACTTGTATCTGTAGCTTTGGGAAGCAGCCTGATCTGTTTTGGAACCATTCTGTGTCTCTCCAATTCGACTTGTTATTTGGGACCAAATTAGATCTGCGAAAAAGAAAGTTTTCTGCCCACACCCCATATAGTAGGGAATACAAAAATGGCTATAACTGAACCCCCCCCCCCTTTCACAGAAGTGGATAAAATGTGTGGGCATAGCAGACCTTCAAAAAGTGGATTGTCTGCCAAATTGTAGGCAGTTGCATCTGGGGTTTTTATGCATGGCTTTTTAAAACAACAACAACAACAACAACCGGAAAAGTTTATAACTTTTTTCATTTTCTGGCAGAAGTGGATAAAGCTTGCCAAAGTGCAGAACTACAGCTGCAGGGGCATTCTCACAAGGACAAACTTTAAAAATTGGGTGAGGGGTATAATTTGAAGCACAGGGGCAGTCATGGGTAAAAGTGCATGGATCTCCAGGAATGGCTGTGATCATGCTACCCCAAGCATCATATTTCTACATAGAGCTTCTTCTTCCTGGGAAAGAGAGATGTCTCCATTGAAGGGAAGGGGGAAAGACCACGGATCCCAGGAGAAGCATGACTCAGGAAAATATCTCCCTCCCAGCAGGGACCTGTTACCCCAAGGGTTAGTGGGGGGGGCATCAGTTTCTGCTCCTCCATCTCTTGATCTCCATCATTGACTTGCACAGGGGAAGGCAGTGGAGGAGAAAAGACCATAAATCCCTAGGAAGGACTTGTCTGGGGAACATATCCCCCTCCTACTGGATCTAGGTGACCCCCCACCCCCAGAAATCTTCTTACCTTTATAATAATAACAATAATTTATTACTTACACCCCACCCACCTGGCTGGGTTTCCCCAGCCACTCTGGGTGGCTTTGAACAGGATATTAAAAACACAATAAAACATAAAACATAAAAAACTTCCCTAAACAGGGCTGCCTTCAGATGTCTTCTAAAAGTCATATAGTTGTTTGTTTCCTTGACATCTGATGGGAGGGCGTACCACAGGGCAGGCACCACTATCAAGAAGGCCCTCTGCCTGGTGTTTCCCTGTAACCTCAATTCTCGCAGTGAAGGAACCGCCAGAAGGCCCTTGGAGCTGGACCTCAGAGTCCAGGCAAAACGATGGGGGGCGGGGAGACACTCCTTCAGGTACACTGGACCAAGGCTGTTTAGGGCTTTACAGGTCAGCAGCACAAACACTTTGAATTGTGCTTGGAAACGTACTGGGAGCCAATGCAGATCTCTCAGGACCGGTGTTATATGGTCTCGGCGGCCACTCCCAGTCACCAGTCTAGCTGCCACATTCTGGATTAATTGTAGTTTCTGGGTCACCTTCAAAGGTAGCCCCACATAGAGCACTTTGCAGTAGTCCAAGCAGGAGATAACTAGAGCATGCACCACTCTGGCGAGACAGTCCATGGGCAGGTAGAGTCTCACCCTGCGTACCAGATGGAGCTAGTAGACAGCTGGCCTGTGCCGGGGTTCGGTGCTGGAGCTCCCCGTGCGTGGGTCTAAACCACCCACGCACGAGGTACCAGTTGCGGGGGGAAAGCGGCCAGCATTCCGCGTGCTTATGAGCACGGGCGCCGGCCAAGTCTCACAATCTGAAGGTTGCTGAGTAAGACGGAAAATGACTCCGAAGGTGCGTGAGTAAGTGGATGCCTCAAAACTAAATAAATGCCTCGAAAACGAATGGTATGCCTCGAATCTGAACTGGATCTAGTTGTAACCTCCTGCGCTATCATTTAATAATAAAGGAAACCAAACCAAGGATGTTGCCTAAGCATGAAATAAAAAATTTCTGAAACCTTTACCCTTTTCCCCAAAGGACGACAGACACCGAATCTTTCTTTTGTGGCTTTGGCAAAACCCGCATAGGCTCGTTCTCTAGCCCTAAGCTAAGTTTCCCTAAGCTCTCAGTCCCTGCGCGCCAAATCTTCCGCGATACTAAACTAAATAAAACTAAACCGAATATCTTCCGCAAAACTAGCCCTAAGCTAAACCTAGAAGCCTAACTAAAATCTCACCGAAATATCTTCCGCAAACTAAACCTAACTAAAAGAAAACCCATCCAGCCCATCCAGCCCGCTCCCAAAACCCTTAAACTAAACTTGACTGAACTGATCCTCAACTGAACGAAAGTAAAAGAAAAACGCGCCTAGGCGGGGAGCCTCAGCCTTTTATTTAGGAACAGGTATGACATCACGATTAATATTTTAACCAATAAAACCACTGTTGCTGCCCTCCAAAAAGGCGGGAAGCAGGATAAACGTTCATTGATAACTTTGAATAACCACTGGAACTACAAGTTAAAGGCGGAGTAATCCTAATGGCAAAATGCCTCTTCATTCTTACTTCCACTTTCACTTTTAAGTGGAAGGATACGAAAAATAGTTCTTAATAACCATTAAAATAAACAAATAACCGCGGATCTTTAACGGATCCACGAAGTGTATTCCGACAGGCCTGGGCATGTTTTTTCTTTGAAAATGTTTAAAGCAATTGGTGTTGAAAACATTAAATTGTCGCAATAGTCTAATGAAATCTGTGATTTCTATTGAGATTAAAGAAGCACCAATATTTTACATTAATTTTGAAGATCTATGCTTTACATTTCATTAATGTCTTCTTCTCATAGCAATGTTTCGTTTCCATGAACACTTTTTTTTTAAAAAAAAATGCAAACTGATGTGGAAATGTGGGAAACTGAACTTAAGAGTGGAAAATGGGAAGCATTTCCATTCCCGTCAGTCATCCTTCAGTTCAGATGGACAGCTCAAATATATATTAAAAGGAGGAATTGAGAATATGATGAAACATCCTACTGTTTCCATGTGCCATGTGATGTTTATGAGGTCAGTAAATGTTGCTTGTGGTCATGGGCTGCAGAGCCATTTCATTTTGAAGAATATAACACGATCATTCTTACCTATCACTTCAAAGTTTGCCTGGGTCAACATGCTCCAATATTTTGTCAGATGGCCTGAGCTGGCAAATCAATGCTCTGCTTCCCCTAATCTCCTTTTGGGTTAGATAAGGAGGAAGAGCCTCCAGAGTGGGCTGCACTGATATTGGGCACTCTGTTGAGAAGCAGCCCCACTTCTTTGGCAACCTACTTAGTTCAACAAACTTTATGAAGGCTTCAGGAAGGATTGGTATCAGCTTTGGCCATAAGACAAATATGCCCACCTGGAAGTGAGCCAGTCCAAAGCTAGAGAACAGCAGATGGGGAGGTGGCACCAGTATCAGAGTTCATACTCTTCTGTTTGAGAGTTCTTGGCTCTAAAAGGTGTGCATTCATTTCAAGACAAATGGAAAGCAGTACTGAATGGGGCTCATTTGGACCAATCAGCATTTGTCTTGAAATGAATGAAATGAGCCATTCAAGGCTCCCATTCACACCATGCATTCAAGGGTGCTGGGTATACCTGGATCCAGCAGCAGTTGAATAGACATTGGTGACCGCTAATAGCTTCCATTAGCCCCTACCAGAATGCCCTGATGCAGTGCTGTTCCAAGGAATTTTGGAAGGAAAATGACACTCCCTCATTTTATTTTAGGCTGGCAGCTATTCCCACCCCCATGCCTCTTAACTGTGCTGCATTCAGGCAAGAGGATAGGAGTGATTTAGGGCTCACCGAGAACTTGTGTACCTTTTTTAATTTAAAAAAAGGTTGACGATCATGTACCAAGCATTTTTTCCTTACCACTGACCATGCATAAAAAAACCTCCTGCACATTAGGTGTTAAGTTTAACTACTTCTAGGGCAGCGAGAGTGAGGCTATATAGATTTACAATTTTAGTCCTGGCACAATAATATTATCTTCAATCAGGATCTCCCTTTGAACGGGTTTGTAGGTCTGTCAGAGTATGACTGAAGGAACTGGTCTCTCTCAGTATGCCTGAAATCCATCCCAGCTTTCCAGTCCTGGATTTCCCTGGCAATTCACTTACCTTTCTTAAAAGCAAAGGTAGTTTTTAAACTCCTTTTGGGTTGCCTCTTACATTTGCCGTGGTAGCATGGACTGCGGCTGCAACTGAGAGAGATGGTGGGGGTGCAGGGACTGGGAGAGAAGAATGTGGTCACTCTGGCTGAATGGAACAGACACGCTGATCACAGATAACAAAGAGCCACAGTGTGTGTGTTTGTATATGTAACTACAAAGGGTCACTTGTGTCAAAGAAGAACATGTGAGCAGATGCCCCAGTTTGTGCATGGCAGGCCCATTAGTTAATCTACTTTCTGTACTCTAGTCGGGAACATTTATTTATCCCCGTCCCTTTTATTCCTGAAAGCTGGGCGCCAAGGAGACAAAGAGAAATCCTTTGGCTTCTTCTTCTGCCACTAATCAGCTGTGAAAGCACAACAGGCACCGTTGTGTGTGTGTGTGTTTTTCTAGAAAGGAACAGAATATATGATTTCCACATCCAGGAATTGGTTTGGAAATCCGATTGGTTTCAGTGGTAATTGCAGGTGCTCAGGTCTTCTCGGAGTAGAAAAACAACAACCCCTCCCTTGGTTATTATTACTGCATTTTCTGGTACGAAAACAGTCAAAGGTACATGAAACCAATCAGGTTACTTTAATGAGCAGTCCTTTTATCCACCCTTATGCATTTAAGGAAACCATGAGATTCCTGGCACTCCTTTTAGCAGCTGCCAAGCCTTGTATTAATAGATATTATAGGGCAAGGGAGCCTTGTTAATAAAGGGTTCTTTCTTGCATTCTACCCATAATATTGCCTGCATTTATTTATTTATTTTAAACTAAATTCTTAACATACTAAAAGCAGTATTTTATGTTGGGGGTGGGGGGGAAGAAAAGAACGACACAGTAGTTGCAAACTTGCAAACTTTTAAGGTCAGGATTCTGTCCAATTTGCTGCACTTCTGTGGTGTTCAGTAGGAACATATATGCTTTTGGGGGGTGGGTTTCCTCCTGATACATGCACCACTCCTGCATACTTGGACAGGATTGGGGTGATGCAGAACAGTGGTGAGGTTGAGGCCATGAGGATGCAGGCTCCTTCCTTCAACCTATTCTCTCACTTTTGATAAGTTTCCTCTTTTGAAGTCAAGTGTGGCTGTGCTAGGTTTTCTTAGAAATCCTCCAGTTACATTGAATTTGATAGTATTATGGTCACTGTTATTGGTTCAACAGCGCTTTCATTTCACACCAGGTTCCAGAAGGCACCAGTCAAGTTTTAAATTGAGAATTGTGCACCCTCTGCTCTAGGGCGCAAGGTATTTAGGATATTTAGAAATGTCAAGTCTTTGTTCTGACTGGAACATACCAGTCCATCTGCAAGGAACGGAAGGCACCCATTATCCTTGAGAGGCCTCCTCGATGTCATTATCCCTTTCAAGATCACCCTAGACAACACAGGGACACAAGAGTATGTCTCCAAGGCCAAATTACTATTGGGGCCGGTATTACCACCTGCAGTGATTCTGTGGAAGAGCCCCCCCCACTTTGGGGGATTTCTAGCTGCTAGGACTCTATGTCATTCTTAAGTGACACCACCTCCAATACCCCGTTCCCTGTCCTTCCCACAGAATTTATATCCAGAGATAACAACTATGTCCCATGGGCTCTCTCCATTCCATCATGTTTCCATCATGCCCACTTTGTATATATAGATATGCTCTCCTCTAAGATGAAGCTCTCCAGCTTACCCATCTTGCCTCAGAGGTTTCTAGCATGAGCATATAAATACCTGTACACAGTGTCTTTCTCCAAATGTCTTTCACATGTGTGTTTTACCCTATGATGCTTTGACCTCTCTGAGTTGCTCTCAGGAGTGTTCCTGTACTCAAAATGTCCAGCTCTACTCATCCCCAATTTCAACAACCATAACCTTTTTACGCTCATCCCTGAGGGACAATTTGTTCCAAACAGAACACTCCTCAGCTCCCGTCAGCATTCCCTTCTCAAGATTAGTTTAAAACCATTTGGAAGCTGCTTTTAGACTGCTGTTTTAGTTTATTATGGTAGTGAGATTTTGTTCTTTTTTAATGCCTTTATTCATGCTTGTGACACACACAGATACCCGTGTTTGCAGAGATTTGCCCCGGAAGGCAGGATAGAAATATCTGAAATAATAATAATTGTATTGCAGGGTTTTGTTAGTTCTTCTGGACTCATTCTCAACTCCTCTCTAAGTCCTCAAAAGACACTTAATGACAGCTTTCACAACAAATATGTAAATATTTGGTATCAGCTGCTGCATCTTCCAAAGGCAAAACGAATTCCACACATACACCCTGGTATCTTATGCAGCAATATAATTATCTCTGGGCTTTCTGTCGTCAAGGAACTGGTCTTTCAGGACACTCCTACCACTGAGAGAACATGAGGATTTCACTCTTGCATGAGGAACAAAACAATCAGGCTGGGAGTATTTTTCCATGCCTCCCTGCAGAGAGTCTGAATCTCTGGCTGTGGACACACTCCCATGTACTCTGCATCTAGTGACGTGTGAAGCTGTGAACACATGGCTTTAGCTACAATTCACATCTCTCCTGTAGTTTCTTGAAAAAATACTGTGTTTTGCTGTATTTCCTCCTGCCACACACCCAGCTCTCATCCAGTTTGAAAATACAAACCACATGAATACATCCATGCCACATTTTCACCCCCTGGTGTGGGCAGAAAACAGACAACATGGAAACATATCCAACCATGCTGATATCAACCACGGGCAAATATGCTTTGATATTCAGCTGGGAGAAATCACCTCACTACATTTTAAGCCAGTAACTTTGGGTATAAGCAACTCTGCATGGATTGAGCAGGGTTGAAACTAACAAAATATACTTTGTAGTTTGCCAAGCTCCCACTCTCCTGCACATCAAGGCAGCCATGCGTGGTGGCTTAGAATCCTAAGCCATCCTTGTAAAAATGAATAAATGGTAAATAAAAAATGCTTTTTTTCTTTACCATTTGGGGCCTATGTGTGTTTTATTTGCTCTTTCAAAGCAATGTGAATCAAAGTGAAGCACAAGGCAACATTTTCAACCAATTTGTCATAGTCAGCCTCTCACTCTTAATGGCGAAGGATTGCCACCACTGTTCATCAGTACGGTCAGCACCGAAGAATAAAATAATGCTTTTCTGGGAGTACCAAGATGTGTGGGTGTGGAGGTAGGATATTACAATTCTGAACATCACTGTGTATACTCATAACTGTTAACCTTCCCACTTTTTGTGGGAAATTCCTCTATCAGTACTAGACTATAGTACTGATAGGGGAATTTCCTGCAAAAAAAGGGGGAAGGTTGACAGCTATGTGTATACTTTGCACATAGGAAGCTGCCTTGGTCCACCCAGTTCTGTATAGTTTACAGTGGTTTGCGATGGCTTTCCAAGCTTTCAGACAAAAATCTTTCCCAGTACTATCTAGAGGTGCTGTGGATGAAATCTGTCAGACGGACTATCCCTGGAAAATCAGGACACCTGGAGGGTATGTATGCATGGACAGCAGTGGGAGCGGCTCTTAGGTTTGGTGGGGGGGGGGGGTTTCACAGATAGCTGGTGCAGCACCACAATCCCTTTCATGTAAACCTCAAGTGTGTGGGTATGTCTGATCCTCCCTCGTTAAAAGCTTTATACACTGAACAAATACATAAACTGGCGCAGACTGTTGTTAATCCCATTCCCAGCAGGCCGATGCAAGAGTGGGCGTGTGAATATTGCTGACACAGCAGAGTTGGTACCAGCTGCAGCAGGGAAGCCTGGAATCCGGTTTGGTTGGGTACAAGGCCAGTGTGAAGATACACGCCGTATGTTAATGGATTTCTTAATAAGGGTAGTCCTGGCACTGGTGCTGCCTAAGAGCCATACTGTTCACCATGGAAAGTCATACTCCTCATCAGACATATGTGGAGGCAAACTGTTGCTACCAAGTGGCGAGGGAAATTATGTTTTCATTTGCCCCTTTATGATTTAATATGTTCTAAGATTTGGTGCTGGCATTTTTTTAAAAAAAACACACACACTCAAAAAAAACCATCCAAGTTCTGAGGGAAGAAGATACCACAGATTTTTATTTAACAACTCTGCAAGAGCAGAGGTTTGTGGATAGCTTTGCAATAATGAATATTCATTAATAGAACTGTGCTTCACAGTTAGCAGCTATCTTTGCTTAAGCCAGAAAGAAAGCACATAGCCTGGTTGGGTTTCACTATAATAAGAATGTTCTAGTTTTGTGTTAAAAGCATCTCGTTGAGCTGTTTTATCAAAAAACCAAGAGGAACATTCCACCCACCACCTCCTCCTCAGTATCCTCATTTCTTCAGTCTTGTAAACTACTGTTCAAGTTTATTTCTTTATTTAATACCACATTGGGTAGATGTCATCTTGGATGGACAGGAGGTTGTAGTCTCTGCCTGCTTCCCTAGAAAATGGGGCATCCTGTTAAAGGGATCCAGAGGAGATGCTTCTGTCTGGACGCCCAGGCGGGGGCTAGGGTCACAGCACTCCCCAGGTGCAATCCAGAGGGGGAGCCACTATTTGATGTAGGTCAAGAACTCCCTCATATTAAGTACTTCTGGCAGATGGGCTGGAAAGGGAGTGGTCTACCCAATGCCTATGCCAAAACTCTTACATTTGTAAAGTTGTGGCCTGATTTCACCCAAATTAGAACTTGTTGTGCCTCATTATTTACGATTTAAGATGGTCCACCGGGTGAAGGAATGCCTGGGCACACAATCCAGTTCCCACATCTTTCATAGTCTATCTGCTGTGCCCATATAAATTCATATTAGCATGATACTATTATTCTTCTTATTATTATTTATTACATTTATATCCTGCCCTTCATCTGAAGATCACAGGGCAGTTTACAAGATAAAAACACAGAATAGAACCACAAAATACATAACATAAAGGATACGGGTGGCGTTGTGGTCTAAACCACTTGAGCCTCTTGGGCTTGCCAGTCGGAAGGTTGGCAGTTCAAATCTCCGTGACGGAGTGAGCTTCAGTTGCTCTGTTCCAGCTCCTGCCAACCTAGCAGTTTGAAAACATGCCAGTGCAAGTAGATAAATAGGTACTGCTGTGGCAGGAAGGTAAATGGCATTTCCATGCGCTCTGGTTTCCGTCACAGTGTTCTGTTGCACCAGAAGCAGTTTAGTCATGCTGGCTACATGACCCGCAAAGCTGTCTGTGGACAAACACCAGCTCCCTTGGCCTGAAAGCGAGATGAGCGCCGCTACCCCATTGTCACCGTTGACTGGACTTAACTGTCCAGGGGTCGTTTACCCTTTACCTTACATAACAAAATAACCCCTGTCACATTTTAAAATGCTATAGCCGTTGTTGTTGTTGTTGTTGTTGTTGTTGTTGTTGTTGTTGTTGTTGTTGTTGTTGTTGCTGCTGCTGCTGCTGCTGTCATATACAGTCTGGAGACCAACTCACATTCTGCATTCTGCATGCATTGCAGAGCCTAATATTTGCTCAAAGAGAGCAAGATCCCTCAGAGCCTGCTCTTTAATATTTGGTTGTCAATTAAATTCCCAGCTAGGTACCATACCAACCATGAAATACTGGTATACTTAAGTTGAATTTTCCACATGTCCCTTAGGAGCAGTTGGGATGGTGCAAAAGGGCTTTATAGACTACAATCCCTGATGTATAAAGCCCTGCCTCACATAGTGGATGCACAGGAAACCGACTATTATCACATGCAAATTCTGAGTGACAGTGAAATGGAATAAGAGAGGAGAACCTGGGCAGAAGGTGATCCTTTTGCTATTTCCAAACCTGCCAGACAGCCTTAAGGGTGGACTTGGCAGTTGATGCATGGGTAAATAAACCTTGTTTGACAAATGAGATCCATTCTGGGAATTGTACTGCCCTCATTACCCTCTCAGGGACGCAGGTGGTGCTGTGGTCTAAACCACTGAGCCTGGGGTTTGCTGATCAGAAGGTTGGCGGTTCGAATCCCCACGACAGAGTGAGCTCCCATTGCTGTCCCTGCTCCTGCCAACCTGGCAGTTCGAAAGCACATCAAAGTGCAAGTAGATAAATAGGTACCACTCCGGCAGGAAGGTAAACGGTGTTTCCGTGCGCTGCTCTGGTTCACCAGAAGTGGCTTAGTCATGCTGGCCACATGATCCGGAAGCTGTCTGCGGACAAACACCGGCTCCCTCAGCCTATAGAGCAAGATGAGGGCGCAACCCCAGAGTCATCCGCGACTGGACCTAATGGTCAAGGGTACCTTTACCTTTACATTACCCTCTCAGTCTACACCCAAAACCAAAATCTAAGGCCAGATTTTATGTGCCTCATGATAATGTTTGAAATATAGGATTCCTCCAGCCTCTCAAGGAGGGTGCCCTGCCTTAGAATTCCTGGCTTTACGACTTTGAAAGCCAAATGTTTCCAGGTACATAGTACCATGGTGGGGACTTCTATGGGAAGAGCATACAAATGTTAGAGCCCTGAACGCGTGCAAATGGGAGCAGGTTCACATGTAGTTAATACCAACGTGTATAATTTAAAGTTGGGGCTGATACCACTCCACACCATCACATTTACAGGACTGCGAGGACTGACTTTTGAGAATAGGTGGGATTTACTTTTTTAAAAAGGTCTGGCATTTACTGTAACTCCTTAGAAACTTTATTTTAAAACCTCATTAACAGCAACAAAATGAAGAGTCCCACATGTATTATCTGAGGGAGTGTAATATCAATCTACAGCTGATGGTCTTTTGTGCTTGACTCAGAATTTTGGAGAGTCAGCTGCTCAAACAGTTCACTTTCTCTTCTACCTCTCTTTTATATATTTTAGGAAAATGTGACAGCAAACCACAGTGCTGTGGTAGACTCCACATGGAGATACAACAAAATCACCACATGAGGTTTACAAAACACAGAGAATCAAAACAATATGTGCTTCAACTGAATCATTCCGAGGCACTGTCATAGGTGGGGAGGAAGTGTGGAGAAACACATTTCTGGGATTTATTTATTTTAGTGCAGGAATGATGACATCATCACCCAGAGCACCAGGGTAATTGGTGGTGCCTCTTCGCTCTGGCAAGTGCATGAGATGGTAAGAAAACATCCATGTTTTCCTGTTTTTCTCTATTGTTCATTAGCACAGAGAATGGATACTTCTTTCCTTTTCTTTGATGAGGTTCCAACTTCACACTAGCAATAATACTTCTTTGCAGGATTGTCTGCTATCCCAATTTAAAGCTAAAGATTGTATGAAAGCTCACTGGAGATTTGTTCAATGTGTTTTACAAGTTCCATCTAGTCTGTAAACATCTATTCTATGACTGTTAGCTGATCCTTGAAAACTGGGTTTTATGCAATTTACTACTGCCCTTTAGGGAGGGGTACATCTGTTTGCATATTCATATATCAGTGGTGGGTACCCTTGCCCACATTTGTTTTCATAGCCCTGGTCTCAACATGGTTGCTTGCTTACTGCTGTGGAAATGAGTAATAGCTTCTTCATTAGTTGGGCAGACTGATTTGGCTAATCCACCATAATCCAGTTTGACATAAAATCCTGAGGTGTTTTGTTTTGTTTTGTTTTTTTTAACCACGTCTTACATCTCCATGAAAATTGCCTCCGGTATTTCTTCTGTACTGATTCTGTGACATCCTTCTGTTCACAAATGCAACATTGTCCTTTCAGAAACAGGATTAGAAGGGAACTTGCGAATATTCATGGTTTAATACATGGTGGCAATGTTTCCAAGAACCTAGTTACTTTAGCTTGATGTTTGCTATATTGCATAGTTGAGTAAACACTTCATTTGGGTTTTTGTTTTTTTTAAAAAAAAAATACACTGTCATGTGGACCGACTCACTGTGATATTTTTGCTAGATGGTTTGCTGACAAAAGTCATAATCAGGCATTTATTCCTCCACATGATGCTATTCATGTAGAGGCAAAAGTGGAGATAAAAGCTCTTGCCCTGTCCTTCTCTGTCTTGTTTCCATTTGTCTACATCAGGGAATCTGCACTGTTTGTATAGGATTCCTGTTTGGTTCAAAAATCTGGTTTTCCAGGGTTCTCCCATCATCTCTTAACAGTGTTCAATCTTCCATTTTTGGCCAAGGTTCAGAAATTTGACTGAGCAAATGTCAGGAATCCCTAGATGCACTGATTTTTTTTCAGGGGGTACTCAGGGGTAAGCAGTAACAGCACCTTTTCGTTGTTGTTAAAAAGTGTGGCACTTACTGTAACAACTTCATGGTGAGTACTGGCACCTATTATTATTATTATTATTATTATTATTATTATTATTATTATTATTATTATTATGTTTTTTAGAAAAAAGCACTACCTAAGTGATACATTTTTCCTTGGCCCTTTTCATTCTGGCATTGGAACTGCTTAGAGTAGCTCTACTGGATGAGATTCAATTGGGCAGAACTGGCCAATGTGTGGTTCCCCCCCCCCAATGTTGTTGGACTGCAATGCCCACCATTCCTGACCATTGACTATCAGTGAGAATGCCTCCTTGTGTTAATTCTTTTTGTCTTTTTGTCACGTTGGCAACTTCTGGCTTTCGACACTAGATTATTGGATCAAACACCCTCCACTGATGTCTTAAGGAAAGCCCTTCAATGGGTTTGTTCATTATCTGATCCTTTTAAGAGTGAGAAATCTGAGGCTTCTCACTCTATAGTAAGGAGGGAAATGTGCTATATTTGAATTAATGGAAAGTTTCCCTCTGTTTCTGCCTGAGAGGAGCAAGTAGAAAGCAAAAGGGTGGTGGCATGCAGGCACGTGGAAGGTAAAGTCCATGATCCTGGCAAACAGGCATGAGAGTTGTGAGGAGACCTCCCAACACATTTAGGGCAAGTGCTGGAGATGATAGCCCCACTTTGTCTACTGGCACAATGAAACCAAGGATTTCCACTATAGTAAAAAGCTTGGACTTGAGCTGATTGCACAGGAAGCAAAAACTGGCATGGACAGACAGGTTAGCTCCTTGAGCAAGTGGCGTAAAGAATGAAGAAGACCTCTTATCCCATAGTGCGGGTGGGGGGAGGAGAGGGGGATCATCTGGGAAGCGGAAATGCTTCCACTGACGGTATGATCAGAAGGGCACACCCTTGCATTCCTCCTCCCTTTCTTGCCAGTCACAAAGAGAAGTTCAGCATCGTGTAGCCTTCAAAATACTTATCGAGCAGCTTCAAAACAATGAGAATGATACACATGATTTTCCACCTTTTTAATTCTTACTCATGCTATGATTCAGTAGCACACTTCTGCCCAGCTGCCTAAAAAAACACCAGTAGCAGTCACACAAACTCTTTGCAGCAGGAGGAGAGTGAAACGACAGATAAAATAGTTTCCCATCTAGAAAATAAGGAGATTAAAGGCAATCTGGAAGCCGGGCCCAGGATCTGCACCATATTTAAACCAGGAACGTTTCATTATTATGCCCAAGACATTGCCTGAGAGTCAAGCCAGTAGTCTGGATGGCATGACATTTTAATAAATAAAAACCCTTCCAATCATCCATGAAATAGCTTTCTTACTTATAAATTCAAAAACATTTACAAGCAAGGGGAACATTTGCAGATTGCTTTATGTAGTAGGAATTCCCAAGGGTATGCTGAACTCCACAATCAGAAGGGCTCAGGAAATCAAAGGGATGGAAAGTTTATTGAGCAGGTCTGACAATTCATAATAAAGATCTCTGCACTGCTGGGGATTAGAAAGCAGTTACAGGATGGTCAAGCTAAATCCAGATGACATTGAAAGAAGCAAGGAAAACGTTCTTTGCTTTAATTTTTTTTATATATAAAAATAAACATGACCTCAAATCCTGCAAATATCTTACTTTCTGGTATGCATGGTTTTTGATTTAACAAGCAAGCAAGAGGAGCCTTGATTGATTGCAGTTATAAAACGTTTTTTCTATAAAGCGAGCAATAAAAAACTTGGAGAATAGGCATGAAACAAATGTTTTTTACGGGTTAAGGGAGTACCTGTGTTGGAATTGAATTGGGCAGTCATTCAGGCTAGTTCTGCAATCTCAATAAACTCAAAATCCAAATTCCAGGCAAGTCATAAAAAATTGAATTGATTTACGAAGCATTTATGGCTCTCCAGTGAATGTCTATTTTGCCTCTCTGTTTCTCTAATTTTATTTCTTTGTCTTATGATGCATAGTCACTGATTTTGAGTGGGGACTTTCAGACATTCCTGAAATTTCTTCTACAATACATGGTTAAACCAAAGATGTTGCGACAACTTTATTTAATAACAAGAGGTGCTTTTCTTCTGTCATTTCTGATTTGCTGCTGGAAATTACTAGAAAAGAGGTTGTTGACCTTTTTGAACCAGTGGGCACATTTTGACTTATGGGCATGACACAACGAAACACAACATGGCTGCCTGGCATAACACAGAAATAAAAAGAGTACTGCCAGGCTGGAAATTTTTCCATAATTGCAGTTCCAGACCAGAAAATGCCTAACCCAGGTTTCCTCAACCTTGGCCCTCCAGATGTTTTTGGTCTACAACTCCCATGATCCCTAGCTAGCAGTGGTCAGGAATGATGGGAATTGTAGTCTCAAAACATCTGGAGGGCCAAGGTTGAGGAAGCCTGGCCTAACCTGTTGAACAGCCTGCCATACGGTTGTTAAAGTCACAGGAAACCTGTTTTTCTTCAATGCCAACCCTAAACCAAACTTAGGCTGCTATCCTGTATCCACTTATCTGGAATTAAGTCCCATTAAACGCCAAAGGATTTACTCCTGGGTAGACATTACACTATTGTACTGTGTGAGGAAGGGCCACAGCAGCAGAAATTTGGTTTATCTCAGTGGACTGGGGTCTAAAATAAGCCTGGTGTGCTCTGGGACATATTCCCCATTGCCTCCCCTGATCCATTTTGCTCTGACCCATTAGTCTTCATTGAATGCTGCATGGCATGAAACACAGACATCCTGCTTTAACTACAGTGGAACAGCAAAGGAATAGCAAATTCACACCTTCAAAAGGAGTGCTTCAAAGTTCAGGCCTTGAAGGATTCTTATCTAGTCCTGTTGGCAAACCAGAGCAGCGCACGGAAATGCTGTTTACCTTCCCGCCGGAGCGGTACCTATTTATCTACTTGCACTCTGACATGCTTTCAAACTGCTAGGTTGGCAGGAGCAGGGACCAAGCAACAGGAGCTCGCCCCGTCACAGGGATTTGAACTGCTGACCTTCTGATTGGCAAGCCCTAGGCTCTGTGGTTTAGACCACAGCGCCACCCACGTCTCACTAGCTTAGGGCAGGGCAAACCACACGGAAACACAAGGTAACTAGGTTCGTCAGCCTGTCTACCTTGAAGCAGATGCTCACGACCCTGGCTTCTCTGGAGCAGATTCACAGGCTTCAGGATTAATTTCTGCACAGCAGAAGACCTCGAGCGTTCAAGAAGAAGGAGACTTCCTCCTTGGCATGGCCACAGTACCCACTGTCTCTTTCTGCTATTGTCCACCCCTCGGAATTTGTTGCCTGAGGTTGCTGCCTCACTCTGCCTCATGGTGGGGCAGATCCTAGATGTTAAGACAGCCAGAGCTGGGTTGCACATGTGCTTGGGGCAGGGGAGATGAGTCATAAAAACTCAGAGAAAAGTAAGGGGAAAGTTCTTGCCATGATTCACCTTTCATTTGGCATCACAAAAACCCGTCACTCACTTAGGGTCTGGAGCTCCTACCTGTGGGCACTAAGGAAAGCCATTGCAAGTACAATGATGCCTGTAGGCACCATGTTGTGACTCCCTTGGTTCAAGAGAATGGAGATAATCTGACTCACATGCACCTGATGAAATGGACTCTGGACGACAAAACCTTATTCCAGGGATGAGGAACCTGCAGCTCTCCAGCTGGTGTTAGATTACAGCTCCCATTATCTCTGACCACTAGCCATGCTGGCTGGGGTGGATGGGAGCAGGAGTCCTACACAATCTGGAAGTGCAACAGGCTCCCCATCCTTGGCTTATGCCATGACAAATCTGATCATCTTTAATGTGACACCAAACTCTTTGTAAGACAGCCTTATTCTGCAAGCATCAGTTCAGACTTCTTTTTGAGTCAGGTAGGGCTTGACCTTGGTGTCAGCTGGCAGATGGGACCCGTTATGTAATGGTATTAATTAATTAATGCACATAGAAGGGATGAGAGCAATGCATGTCACCCCAAGCGGTAGCATGCAGTGAAAGCTGCTTTTCTCTCTATATGAATTAAGGAAAAGAAGCCTTCTGGTTCTCCTCTCTCAGCAAATGTTCCCTTCAGGCATTTCTGCTCGGTGGGAGGTAGAATCAGCTTGGCAGGCAGATCCACTGTGAAGGGCAGAAAGCATCCAAAGTGTGTGTGTGTGTGTGTGTGTGTGTGCGCGCGCGCGCGTGAGTGTGGGTATGCTGTAAAAGCCCAGATGATCTGCAAACCAAAAGAGCAAATTCTTTTCTTCTTTTTCCTTTTAAGGAACTTAAATGCACATTGAATATGGAAAAAAGGAAGGAAGGCAGATATGAGATGAAAACATGGGAAAGACTGTCTTTGAGGAAGACACAGGCAGACTGCAGACTTAGCGATCTACTTTGTTCCATGCTCAGGCTCGTCTACTGCAGGGGGTTGTACCTTTGAGGGCCACCAACTTGGACAGCTATAAAAGGGCATTAGAAATGGAGAACGAAGCTATGACTGGCTACTAGTCTTGACTGTGTGCTAACTCCAGCATTGAAGGTGAATACCAGTTGCTAAGGAATACTAGAGTGGAGAGTGCTGTTGTGCTCATGTCCTTCTTGTGGACTTCCCATGGGCCACTCTGAGAACAGAATGTGGAACTAGATGGGCCTTGATCCAGTAGGGCTCTTATGTTCATATATTGGAAGATTGTCCAGAAACTGAAGTCAACCCAAAACACAGCTTCTAGGCTACTAACTAGGCCACAACATATCTCAACAGTGCTTAAAGAGCCCAACTGGCTTCTCGTCTGAACACAATTCAAAGTGCTAGTGCTTAGTTTCAAAGCCCAGTATGGATTGGGATTGAGTGACTGTCTTCTCCACATCACCCAGTTGCACACTGACAACTTTCTTAGAAGCTCTCTTCTGGGTTCCTCTACCATCTAAAGTGAGATTGGAGGCCTGGGGCACAGATCAGAGGGGCTCGCTAACTCTAGAGAAGTACTCTAACATAACTTAGGCACCTGCATATGTATTTCTTCTTATGATTGCTTTTGGCACTGTCTTTGTACTATTTTATTATGTTTTCATTTGTTATTGTAAACCAGCCTGGAAATTTTGAATCAAAGGGTGACATAGATTCAATCAAACGCATCAATAGCTCCTAGAACCCTGAGGTCCTCCAACAAGAACCAGGTGATAGTGCCAAATAATGACTTGGAAGAGAGGAGCCCAATGCAAAATGAAAGTTCTGGAAGTGACCCCAGTTGTCTACTGATATTTTAATGGCACACATTGAATTGTTACTGTGCAATTTATGTATGGATTTTATAATTGATTTTATAGTCTTGAACTGTTTAGAAGCCATTTTGGCATCTGAGTAGTATATAAAGAAATAATAATAAGCATCAAGCAACGGCTGTGCAGGGCAAAGCTATATAGTCTCCAACTATACTTATTTAATGCTCTCTGGGTGCATTTGTTGTGGATTTTTACCTTATTTGTAGATGGATGGTGTTGTTTTTATTCTGCTCTAATACCAGATCTCAAAGTTTTGCTAAGATATAACTGAGATGCCTGGGGAGCTAGCCAAGAAGCTTTGCTTAGAGTCCCAATAGTGAAAGAGGTGAGGTTGACTGGAAATTAGGACAGATTAATATATAGCCATTTTAGCTGACAAGGAATATCTGACGAAGCCCCAAGACTCTTCCATGCTAGGAAACACTTTGCTTCTAATCATGCTTATTTTATTTCATACTTAAGTTTCTGGTTGGGTGGGCAGCTAATGTTTATAACAGTACAACGTTTGTAGCATCTTCAAAGACTTAACTATTACAGCACAAGCTTTCAAGCACTCCTGAAATGGTGCTCCACCAGACCCACTTCTCCAATTTCTTTTAAGTATTCTTTCTCAGGAAAAGCGTCTTCTGTTTTCCTACCTCATTCTCCAGGAGCTTTAGAGATCCTGTTATAATTTTGGTGGGTACAGGGTGATGACCTTGTGATCATGAAGTGGCTGAGAGTGGTGTGTGTGTGTTTTCGTTAAACATTTTCCCAATGGTCTGCAGCCTCCCCAGGTGCCCATACATTCTGATTTGAAAAAATTACCATAGGAGGAATTACCCCTGGGCTTTAATTGAAGATTGGGAAGGGAAGCTGGCTACCAAGAGCCTGAGACCAGTACACACCTTTACTACACAGATTTTTTCAAAAGTAAAAAGACTGCACTAAACATTTATCAGATGCACCGTAAGCAGCCTTCCCACCTTCCTATGTCTGCAGCTTAGGCCAGATGAGGCCATCATGAGGTTCTCCAGAAGTGGGAGCACCCAAGAAGGCTGCTGAATGCAGGTGACCAGAGAGATGATTTGGTGAATGAAAGAAAGGACACCTCAAAAGTAAGGTAAGTGGAACAAAAACCATTCACCTGACCAATGAGAATATCACTGAATTTCCTCTCCCTCTTGAGAATTTTCAAATGCAATTTCTTTTCTCCTCAACTAATAGGCAATGGTGCCAGGGGCGGGGGCAGAGCTAAAGAAAATTTTAGCACAGTCCTAGACTAGAGTCTACATTATGTTAGTTTTAAGGTGCTGCAATATTTTGTTGTTGTTTATGACAGGCTTTGGCCACCTCATGAGAAGAGAAGACTCCCTAGAAAAGACCCTGATGTTGGGAAAGATGGAGGGCACAAGGAGAAGGGGACGACAGAGGATGAGATGGTTGGACAGTGTTCTCGAAGCGACTGGCATGAGTTTGGCCAAACTGCGAGAGGCAGTGAAGGATAGGTGTGCCTGGTGTGCTCTGGTCCATGGGGTCATGAAGAGTCGGACACGACTGAACAACTGAACAACAACAATGACAGGCTATACAGTTTAAGGAAAGGGGCAAGGCATCCAATGAGTTTGATCAGCACTGGACAAGAGCATCAGGCCTCCAAGTGTCCCTATTTTCCAGGGACGTCCCTGATGTAGAGAAGCCATCCCAGTTTCTGATTTGATCCCTGAATGTCCCACTTTTCCTTAGGATGTCCCTATTTTCATTGGAGAAATGTTGGAGGGTATGGAGCATAAATCTCTCTCTGTGTTGCTGGTGCACCTGCAGCCATGGGACAGAATGAGCAAAGGGAGACCCCATCAGGATTCTGTATTCATAGGATGAATCAAGATTCAGATTGGCAGACCCAGCCTTCCAAGATCCAATGGGGAACAATGACATTAAATTGCCTAAGGTCAAGACAGTCCATTTCTCCTAGCAGCTCCTCAGATATTATAGACTTATTCTGCATTGATGAGGAGCATATAAATTATGTGGTTGTTTTGACAATGTTTCAATTTCACCTCTGCTTATTCTCTTGCTCATAGCTTTCTACGGCACAGGTGTTAATGCAAGACAGGAATCCAAATCCCATTCCAAATCCAGGTCAGAGGTGAAGCGTACAAATCCACAGACAGATTTGAGCAGCTCTAAATCTAATTCAGCACACCAGCAAATGCTCTCAAGGGCTCAGACATCCTGCATTTGTGACTGGACTTGATTGCAGATTTTCACTGCAGGGCAAGAAGCTGCCTGTTCCAATAGCACACAGCCTATCCACAATAATGTCTAAATGACAAGATCAGTCTTGCTTCCGTTGGCCTATTTTGCAGATCTTGGTGAGCAGCAGAATTTGGCAATGCTCATGTGCTGAGGCCAGTCCATGAAGCAGTGGAAGCAAGATACTGCAAACTGTAAGTAGGATCAACAGTAAAGCCATATATAGCATCAATATACATAAGAGCCACACTTGTTTAAGCTGCAGTTGCAGCTGGAAATTGAAACATTTTATTTGCTGTCCATCCAGAATCAACAGACAATTTCCCCATTCTCTAAACTGAATGGCATAGGCTAGTTTTTATAGATATATTATTTTCGAATAAACATGAACAAGAACATTAACAACCACCCAGACACACAAGTACATCACATTTAATTTCCACTGGCCAATGTAAACATTTTACTGTACATTTCTTCTTCTTCTTCTTCTTCTTCTTCTTCTTCTTCTTCTTCTTCTTCTTCTTCTTCTTCTTCTTCTTCCATTTAATTAATTTATATACCACTTAATTGCTGAAGTGGCTTCTAAGCAGTTTGCAAGTATATAACCAATTACCAAGAACACAAACCCACATAATTAAAATACACATTAAAACAATTTCATCAAAACATTAAAATCACCACCCGCAATTGAAATGCACAACTAGACAAGCCCATTAAAAGCACAACAACAAAAGGAGTTAAAACAGCTATTCAAATTGGAGATTTGTGCCAGGAGAGATGGGGAATGCTTGGACAGTATTGCAGAAAGAGTTCAGTTTAGGCTGCGTCTGCTGGCTGCTACAGAATAAGGTCCCTCCAGAAAAGTTTCTGCAGTCCTGTATAACTTCTGCATAGGTCCGTTTGGACATTTTTCAAATATGTTTTATTTAACTCTGCATCAGTGGTGGGAAGCAAGGCGTGCTTCTGGAAGTAATATTCAGATTGACAGCCGTTTATTAACACAGCTTGAGGCCTGTTAGCCAAATGTCAGTGTCTTTGAAAACCAAAGAGGGGAACAATCTAGTCTTCCGCTGCATTCTTCCTTCTCCTGTGAGCTGCCATGCATGGGGCACCCTGCCAACTCTTCTCCTTTCCTTCCCACATACACAGAGCATTTGTGTGGTCATTTCCCCGTACATCTTCATTTATCTAATGTTTCATGGAATACCCCCCAATGTTCTTTAATACATGAACAGACAGCTTCTCTTATAGTTGATGAGTACAGTGGGAGGAATTCAACATTGTGCTATGGCGATTATTCCATCAGCATTTTGTCTTGTCTGATAGAACGATTCCCTCCCATGCAGTGTACAGGGACAGGACGGTTTCTCCAGACACCCCCTCTCCAGAAACCAATTTTGGGAGCATGGGTGGCATGCTGGGAGAGGAGAGGAGAGGAGAGGAGAGGAGAGAGGTGAAATCACCATTGTTCAAGTGGATGTCCTTGTCCAGGGCACCTGCTGATAGGACTCATTAATTTAATCCCACCCAGAACTTCCCATAGAATACTAGTGATTTTTTTTAAAAAGCAAAAACCCTGGGAATGTTTTCTCCTAATGCATCCTCTTACTGAGTTAGATCATTGGCCCAGCTAGTTCAGTATCACCTACTCTTGCTGGCAGCACAACTCTGAGGCCAGGCTGGCCCATGATGTTTTGCTTCCTGAAGTAGAGCAGAAAATACGCATGTACACACCAACGCCACAGTGCATAGTAGCAGGTGCAACTGCACTGGTGGCCAGTTCATTTCTGGGCCCAAGCAAAGTTGTTCACATTAATGACTTAATCCCTAAGTGGTCTAGGCCCCAAATATCTCTGTGCCTGCTGCCCTTCTCAGATGTTGTGCAAAGGGGGCTCTCTTGGTCGTTCCACCATCCTCGGCTTCGTCTGTGGCAGCTCTAAATTGTGCAACTCCCTCCCCACAGAGATACACGCTGCACCTTCACTGTACAGCTTTTGTCATATGCTGAGGATGCATACCTCTTGACCCTGGCCTTTGCCAGTTAAGGTGTTTTGTTTTGTGGGAAGCACCTCTTTCTCTGAGTTTCTACTGTGCTGTTCCGTTTGGAACAGCTTGACTTGTTTTAGAATTGTACATTGTTGAAATGCAAGTGGGACTCAGTGGTGAAGGTCAGGTAAGAAATCATATTCACACACACACACACACACACACACACAAATCTGCTCCCTCAGGTCACTTGTTCATTTCTATCCACTCACTCAGTTCTGCACGTCCGTTGCTGTTTCATCTGTTTACTGGGCTGCCTCCAGACTTTGAGGAATCCAGAGTTTCCTTAAAGTTAAATATTTATATTAAACTGAACCTGAGCTGGAAAAGGAAGGAAGTCACAAGGTCAACACTGAAGTTGCAATAAATGTGTCTCAAGTATAGTAATTATGGTCTTTTAATGGTTATTAACTAGCAAAATAGATTTTGCTCAAGCAACCTCCAATCCTGGGGGCACAAATATTGAGCGGTGAGGAGTTTGAAGAACTTTATTTTATTTTCCCCGTTGCTAAACTGAAGGTGGTAATAAGACATTTTAAACATAGTTTCTAGGAGCATGCCAGAGGGCATTTGTCAAAAGTAATAATAAAATCTAAGTTTGCTGTGGAAGAATTCTATGTGGAAATATGAATTTGAAATCTCAGAAATTATACTCACGCAACCACAGAACCCGCTCCCCCCCACTTATATACATACACCCACACCAAGTGTGGTTTGTATTATATCTGTAAATGAAACCCTAGTCCAGTGTTTTTCAACCACTGTTCCGTGGCACACTAGTGTGCCGCGAGATGTTGCCTGGTGTGCCGTGGGAAAAATTGAAAAATTACTTTATATATAGTCAATATAGGCACAGAGTTAATTTTTTAACATTTTCTAATGGTGGTGTGCCTCGTGATTTTTTTTCATGAAACAAGTGTGCCTTTGCCCAAAAAAGGTTGAAAAACACTGCCCTAGTCCATATTGCCCTCTTATCCCTTTCATATATTGTAAGCTCATTGGAGAAAGTATCTGTATTTTATTTATTACTCTCAAAATCAATTGATACCATTACAGAACAACAACATAGGAATTGGGAGCAGCAGTATAAAGATATGGTGCCCTTCTTTAATAGTAAATGTTGGGGATTGGATCTCCTTAAATGCTTCTTAGAGTCTCTGCCTGCCCTACTGAAGCTAAATCTACCATTTCCCTGTGTTAATTTCTGCCTTATCATTGAGCTTTCGCAAGCAGTAAAAGCCACTTCCAGAAATATAGGAGAATACAGTGCAGGTTTATCACTCATTGCCATGTTATTTGCTTCCAGAAAAAAAAAATCCATTTAGAATATCACAGAAATGAGCGCTATATTCTGCTATATTTCTGGAAGTGGCTTTTACAGCATGCAAAAGCTTAGTGATAATGCACAGAAATTAAGAATTTTGGAAATGTCAGGAAACTGGAACAAACTGCATGGAATGCAGCCTTGAGCTGGCCGATCATGCTCTAACATATCCCAATGCGCACGTTCACAGCAAAGAAAGAAAATATTCACACTTGAATATTTTGCTGGCTATTGAAATCCTTCTCCTAGGAGCTAGCTGTCAACGTGACTATATGTAACAGCACTTCCCTGTATCTGACCTTTCATTTATCCAAATACTTTTTTTGATGTGCCCCAAGACATTTGAAAAAATGAACTTATACTATAATTTAAATCCACGGGCAAAAGTAAATTGGATCATTTATCTTGTTAACCTTGGAGAAGGCAGCTGCCATGTTATTTAAAGAACCGCTCATTTAAAACCAGTCTTTCTTGGCCCTGATCTGATCTGTTATCTGCTTACATTTGAAGCTGGACTTGAGGGAAGTGGGGTTATGGGTTACTCTCAATGGGACCTGCACCATAATATTGCAGTGTGGACTGCTGCTGTTCTGGAACCCAGTCTCTCCATTCCATTTTCTTGTCCTCCCCACTCAGTCCCACTTTCCCATTTTTTCAGTGCCAACTGAGGACACTCAGCCTTCGTTGGTCTGTTTTGGGTCCCCCACCCCACCCCTCATTGCCTGCCTTAGGGTTCCCCCTTTCTCATTTTTTTGTCCTTATACAAATGTCAGGGCTCTCTCAAGTCTTTATCTCTTACTTGTACATGGGTTTTGTTACATAGACAATGGTGCTCCCCCCCAAAAAAAAACAAATACAAAGTTGATGATCCACAGGGATGCTGTCTTACTGAAGTGGAGCCATTCCAGAATCTCTGGTGGCTTATTGACCCTTGTGATGCTTTATTTCTCATGCACTTCAGAATGCTTGTCTTTTTGCACAGGACATCATGTTGCTAATGGACTGGTGTCAGAAGGATCTGGAGGTGGGAAAACTGAAGAGTGGCATAAGGAAGCCATATGCTTCACCAAGGATTTTAAGAGAAACAGCCATGCTTCTTGCCAACAACCTGGGGAATGGCTTCAATTTTATGACAAAACTAGAGGCATGTGCTTGAGATGCCCCCAGTGAGCTGAGGGCTTACAGGACAAGGCATGATATGTGGGACAAAGGGTTGGGTGCAAGCACACAATCTGGAAGTACTCTTGGGTCCAGTTCTGTCACTGGAGGTCCAAGTGGTGTCTGTAGCTGAAAGTGCCGACTTCCAGATCCATTGTCAGCTAGATGGGTGGCTCCATTTTTGGGATAACCCCAATCCCCCCCCCTAAGGTATTAACCATCAGCACATCTTGGGGTCCTGAATTCTTCAAGTCAGTTCCACATTGTGGAGAGAAATGCATTCTCAGCCCTCTCCCAGTCATCTTCACTGGATGATCTGAGTTTTAGTACAGAGGGACAAAAACAACAGTCATAATTCTGTAAACCTTGATCATGTTCCCACTTAGTCATCCTTCTTTTCAACTAAAAAGCCTCAAACACTTTAGCCTTCCCTTGTAAGGGAGGTGCTCCAACCCTTTGATCACATTGCTTTCCCTTTCCAGTTCTATGGCATCCATTTTTTTCTTTTTCTTTTTGCAGCAACTTTAGGACTCTGATGCCAAACAGTTTTGACCTTTTCATTAAAAAGTAAATCAAGATGTTTGTGCATTGAGTCTAATTGAGAACATGCAACTTTATTGGGGGGGGGGGGGGTAGAATCAATTTTTCTTTACTCCTAACAGAGCCTGACTATACGCTGTTAAAAGCTTACATTGTTCCATCTCATTCCTACAGAAACAAACTCACTGACAGTGGAGGCTGCGTTGTCGCTCCCTCATTATCAGATGGAATCAAATGGTCATTATGGAGCCAGAACAAATGCGGTCTAAGTGCAGCACGAAATAGCCCTCCAGTTCCCAAAATAAATGTGTTTACATAACATGCGCAATCTCCCAATCTTTGCCTCAGGCCCTTTTAGCGGAATAGCTCATTACCACTCACAAAACTGTGTGCTAAGTGGAGATAAAAAGGCTAGGTTTGTTAACAATGTATTTGGTTTCCAATAATGCTTAGTTGGTTAATCACATGCATCCATGGGGAAGTTACAGCTGGGCAATGGGATGCAAAGGAAGTAGGGGTTGTGTTCTCTCCTTGTTTGGTGATAGGGAGAACATTATTTGCCTGGATATTTCACTTGAGGCAAGAGGCTTACTGATGATGGCACTGCCACGTGGGAGGGATAATAGAATCTCCTGATAAATCTCAAATATTTCTTGGACTGATCCACCAGCTGGAGATATCATTGATTTGAGAAAACTGACTCAAATTTGTCTAGTGGTGAAAAGTTAGAAAGGTTCCCGATTCCAGATGACTCTACTACCAAAGCAAACACCACCACCCCAAAAACACAAGCCCATAGCTACATGCTTATTTATTTAAGACATTTCTGCTCCACCACCTTTCCATTTTAAAAGCCCTCAAGGAACCAATAAAAAGCAGTATAAAATACTGAAAGAAATGTAATGAATGCAGTTACAGCAGAGGGCAGAATTCAGCGTAGTGCTAAGTGGAGTATTTGTGTGGGGAACAAGGTCCGCTTGTGCAACAGGACTCCCCCTCCTCTTCTCCCGCCACATGTACCCACTAAACCTGTTGAGGTGGTTTCCCCAAACCCATCAGAGCAGATTCAGGGGCATATGTGGGGAAGAGAGATGGGAAGTCCCAGTTATGTGAGCGGAACTCATTCCACTCACACCACAACTTAGTTTAATCCCACTCAGACATTTTACACACCTTTGAAAGCTCAGATAAACAGGACATACCTAGCCTGATAGTAATGGTGGGACTTGGTTAACATGTCTTAGGAGGATTCCATAGTCGGTGCCTTCCCCAATATGGTGCCTTCCAGATGTTGTTAGACTACAGCTCCCATCATCCCTGACCACTGACCATGCTGGCTGGGGCAGATGGGAGTTGCAGTTCAATGAAATCTGGCAAACACCAGGTTTCTAGGGCAGGCAGTATGGTGTCCTCCATTTGTTGTTGGACAACAACTCTAAACAGCCACAGCCAGCAGTACCTGGGATCATGGGATTGTAGTCCAACAACAACAATTTTTCTACACTTACTGTAGGTCCTCTCTTTATTACTACCTGCCTAACTTCCAAATATTAGGACACTGGATGCAGATCCTTTGATAAACGTTTCAGCTGACAGGTAACCCAGGTAAGTGGCTGCTTAGATACCCAACGACGAGGGCTTAAACTATATTCAAAATGCTCAAACACACCAAGAATGGACCAAGATTTCACATACTCTATTCAAATCTCTTCCACACAGTTTCTGAGCATCATACTGGGGTTAACCTATCTGTCCTCCTATCTTCTGTAGATACACGTTTCCTAAGTTCATAAGTGATGCTGAAGGCTTAAGTGGCAGCCCTGTGATTTGGGCTGTAGGGGTTCACCAGCACAGCACTTCCCTACCTACTCAGTAGCCAAACTTGGTTGTGGGTGGAGTGAACCAATCTGTGAAGAGTTCAACACATATGGATCCATTGTAGGAAGGTTTGCTGCATTACACACAAAAATGAGCTCTTTGTTAAAACGTACGCTGTTGGAGGCAAGCACTGGAAAATTATATGTGCCAGGAAACTGGGAAGGCTTCCAAGAGCCAGTATGCAGGCAGGAATATGCACAGCTGTGAAATGTGGCATCCAGATAAGGGCTGATGGGAACCCTATATTCTTCTGTTTTTTTTAAAAAAAGTTTTTATTAGTTTTACATAAAGTTGTACACAACAAATATAACCATTCCAAAAATAAAAAGAGGTTCTTTCGAACCTTTAGACCTCCTTCCCTCCCTTCCATGGGTTTCATTTCTAAATTTTATTCCTGCATCTTTTACTGTACTCCATCTATTATATAACCATGGTAATCTAAGTTCATGTTACTTTGCAAGTGTCATTGTATTCCTGCCAATGATTTCAACTGTTTATCAAATATATTAAAAAATTATTCCAGTCTTTTAAAAATACTCGGTCTTCCTGGTTTCTGATCTTTCCCGTCAGTCTTGCCATTTCCGCATATTCCATTAACTTGGTCTGCCACTCTTCTCTGTTCAGTTCTTCTCCTTCTTTCCATCTCTGGGCCAAAAGCATCCTCATTGCTGTCGTTTCATACATAAACAGTCTTTTATTTTATTTGGGTAGTTTCTCACCTATGATGCCTAACAAAAAAGCCTCTGTTTTTTTTAAAAAAACAAAAGCTATCTTAAACTTTTTCTTCAACTCGTTATATATCATTTCCCAGAAAGCATGACCACCACATATGATAAAAAGTACCCTTTTTCTCTTTACATTTCCAGCACACATTCGAACTGGTTCTGTACATATTTGCAATTTTGCTGGGTGTCAAATACCAAAGGTACATCATTTTCATATTATTTTCTTTTAACAAACAGCAGGCTGTAAACTTCAAATCCTCTTTCCATAACTTTCCCCATGATGCAAACTGTGTATTACAGCCAAAGTCTCTTGCCCAGTGTATCATTACTGATTTAACTAATGGGGATCCTATATACATATGAGTCAACAGTATGGAAGCAGGGGTACCTACTCCACAGAAAAATCATAGAATCATAGAACTGTAGAGCTGGAAGGGACCCTAAGGCTCATCTAATCCAACTTCTTGCAATGCAGGAAATCGTGTCCCAACTTATGCAGTTGCAGATTCAACTAATGACAGATCCCTCAATCATAGAGCTTAGATGGAATGGCCGAATTTTGCCACCCTCTTTACAGGCTGCAGACAATGTCTCCTACTAATTGGGCAAGTTTTCATAAGGCTCTGTTGCACTTATTGGCAACAGTGATTCCACTGCCCACTATATGACACCAGGAAGCATTGCCCTCACTCTGAGTTGGCTTCATGATAACATCCCATAGCCATGAAATCTGGTGATGCAATGATGTCTGAAGACGAATCAAGAGGACAATGCAGTGAGGATCATGATCACTTATGCCAGGATTACCAGCAGGCAGTGGAAAGGTGTTTGTTTGTTTGTTTGTTTGTTTGTTTGTTTGTCTGTTTGTCTGTCTGCTTGCTTGCTTGTAAGAAAAGGGGTGGCTTTCATTAAACCTCCCCAGAGTCAAAATCAGCCAAATATCAAGAGAAAAAAGTTCAGTTAGGGGTTTGGAATCGAAGTTTTATGAGGATTTCACCAGCTACAAGCACAATATAACTGCCACATGGAGTTGCCACTAGATTCAGCATGTAGTGAAGTATTTGGGGTTAATTTGGGGAAACTTCATGCAGAAGTTGGAAGTTCCTGCTTGGGCATATTTTTGGAGGAATACTGAGAACTATTTTTTTAAAAAAAGTTCATACGAGGTTAGCAAACCATCAGAGGTGATTTTTATACATTCCTAATAAGTATGTTTTTTGTTGTTGTTCAGATACTGTGTTGTCTGAATGTTTGCTCTTTAAAAAACAAAACAGATCGCAGTTGGTATATCTACTGGATCTGAATTGATTTTAAATATTGTTGTTACACACACACACAATTGTTCTGTATATCGGTAAGTTTTCATGAGGATGCCTCATGAGAAGCATTCCATAAATGAAATAATAATAATGCAGGAGTGGTTGTGATGTTCACGCATGGAAGAAAGCATCCTATATGAACAAAACAGGAGCTGAAGCTTATGAAGGAAGGGTTACACTGAAAGAGCTGCTCTTGCAAACCTGCCTTTAGTAAAATCATCCATGGAAGACATTCTATGCTTTCAATAAAGAAAATGGAAGCTTCATACACATGAGGTTCTTAGACAGCGTGGCACAAATAGCAATAAAAATAAAATCCTGAGAGAAACTGGTTTTAGCTGGCGAGAGTCCTTGTAATAACAGGCAATGAAGATTTTTCACTTTAAAGACTTGAGTTCAACAGCATTCTGGAAGCATCTACAGCAGTTTGTATCCAAAAATGATTTAACTTCCCCAGTTAGTGTACAAATAGCACACACTATTAAACCACACTCATGCAATGTAAGAATTCCCTCATTCTTGTCTTCCCCTTTCAATTTTCCCCTCCAAACCTTTTTTCCCCCTTTCCAGAGCTAAAAGAAACTAGTCAAGACTGCAGTTGGATGTAGTGCCAAAAAGGAATGGAAAGAGGGGGAAAAGAACCTTAAAATCAGCAGTTGGTTTGAATTACCAAGCGCTTTGTTTAGATGCTTAGTGCCATCACAAATATTGTTTCCAACCATGGTGATGGAACTTTTTTTCCTTCCAAAGAGGCATTTTTACAAGATAGTTCTAAATTAGAAGAAGAAGAAGAAGAAGAAGAAGAAGAAGAAGAAGAAGAAGAAGAAGAAGAAGAAGAAGAAGAAGAAGAAGAGTTTGGATTTGATATCCCGCTTTATCACTACCCTAAGGAGCATCAAAGCGGCTAACATTCTCCTTTCCCTTCCTCCCCCACAACAAACACTCTGTGAGGTGAGTGAGGCTGAGAAGACATCAAAGAAGTGTGACTAGTCCAAGGTCACCCAGCAGCTGCATGTGGAGGAGCGGAGACACAAACCCAGTTCAGCAGATTACGAGACTACCACTCTTAACCACTACACCACACTGGCTCTCAATTAGCT